>NW_020799121.1:6828408-6882989 GCF_003259725.1 Athene cunicularia | reverse complement strand
CCCCCCCCCCCCCCCCATGTCATCTACCAACCATCTGGACCTTCACTTAGGAAGTGCTGACCTGCTTTTTAGACACCTCAGGTTTGGAGCTCTGCATCATGGAGGCTGCAAACACACTTTGGTTTGTTTTCCTAGGTTTTTTTATCCCAGTATCTTTCAGGGAAAGGAGCTGCTTGGAAACACCCTGAACCTTTGCCAATGCAGCAGCCTGTCCAGCAGGCCTAGCAGCCCAATCCTGCATGCCCAGGTGTTGGTTCAGCCTTGATACTAGGAAATGATTTGCAAAGCACCTTAATAGCTTGCATTTATTTTTGCCATATTTCACCACTGCTTCCCCTTTGAAGTCAATGTGCAGCCTTGGACAGTCCCTCCCTTCAGAAAGAAAGCCAATTCTCCCTTCAGCAGCAGCACAGCAGATCCTCCACAGGCCGGCAGAGCAAGAAAGCATCTGTGACGTGCAGCTTTCTGAGCCAGGCTCTAGATTTATGGATTAGACATGCTGCCATGGCATACAAATCACTCTGCGCTCAGTGCAATTCATTATCACATTGCTATGGCTGGTCACATACTTCACAGGTGCAAATGATGCCAAAAAGGCTTTTTACCTTTCATGTGCCAAGACTTAATAAGGCAGAGTCAGGACCCCTCCTGCCTCCCCAGGGAAGGGAAACCAAAGTCAGCAGTTCTGTCTTTGTGGGCACACCGAGTCCTGAAGGTTTTCCAGCACGCCGTGGCAGTGCTGACAGGCAGGCAGCTCAGCAGTCATAGGGCTGGGATTGTGCCTGCTCCCAGTCCAGCTTCTCCCAGCAACTGAGCCTGTGCCTGTAGCACCGTCAGTACCTGCCCACATGCACTAGCAATATCCTCTAACTCAGGTAAATTCAGCTAAACATCTGTAGGCAAAAACAGAGATTCATTCTGCCACACTAGCAGACTTTGCAATAGCACTGGGAAAGCAAAGAGCCTTTTACAGAGCCTTTTACATCCCTTGTATGTATCAGTAAAGGGACTTGAACAACAAGCATAAAACAGCCAAGATAACAATATATTTGACCTAAAGAAACAAGAAGGAAGGGATGAAGGGAAGACAATGGGTTGTGCTACTTCCTTCCACATCTGCATCTTAATTTTGGGAAAGGGACACTGGGAAAGAACAAGCCAGAAAACAAGCTTTCTGTTGCTATGGAAAGCTGTTCCTTGGGGAGGGGGGGAATAATATCACAGTACTTAAAAATCAGAGATTTAAGAGTGTCAGGGGGCCTCATGGAGCATCAATCTGGGCATCTCCAGAGAGTAGACTTCTCAGTGGAGCTGTGTCCCTCCTTGGAGACCATGGTCATGGTGACGTTGCAGGGGCTGTCACAGTCCCTAGCAAAGGGGTGCATTGGCTACAAAGTCCCAATCCCCAGAAGAAAAAATAAACCTCATCTGGAACTCCATTTCTTTGGGTGCAACATCCAGTCAGGCTAATGTCACAGAGGGTTAGTGTTGGAGGGACACGGGGCAAAGAGAGAAAAAGGAGGGCAGTGGGCCCTGAACGTAGAGCCGTGTATCACTCACCTCGTGTCAGGCTGGCCCAGGCGCACACAGCACGGTGAAGGTCCTGCTGGGCCTTCGAAACTGCCCACCCCACTGCACGCCCGCCCTCCCCGGCACGGCGAGGGGACTCGCTGCTCACAGGACCCCATCTTCCCGCCTCAGCCTCCACCCGAGCACCAGCAGCCTATTCCACTGCAGTACTTCATCATTTCTTTGGCTCACACAGACCCCCGAGAGGAGCTGAGCCGATGTGAAGCAAACTGATGCAGAGAACCGCCAGGACGCTCCTTTTCTCCTCAGGCTCTGCCCTGAGCGCCCAGACCCGCTCCTGAACCTGCGGGGAGGCTCCGCGGGGGGGGGCCAGGGACAACCAGGGCCCTCAGGGGGCGTTCGGCGGCCGTTAGCCACCGCTGGGGGCCGTTAGTCACCTCTGGGGGCCGTTAGCCACCTCTGGGGGCTGTTAGTCACCGGTGGGGGCCGTTAGCCACCTCTGAGGGCCGTTAGCCACCTCTGAGGGCCGTTAGCCACCTCTGGGGGCCGTTAGTCACCTCTGGGGGCCGTTAGCCACCTCTGGGGGTCGTTAGTCACCTCTGGGGGCCGTTAGCCACCTCTGGGGGCCGTTAGCCACCGCTGGGGGCCGTTAGCCACCTCTGGGGGCCGTTAGCCACCGCTGGGGCCGTTAGTCACCTCTGGGGGCCGTTAGTCACCGCTGGGGCCGTTAGCCACCTCTGGGGGCCGTTAGCCACCGCTGGGGGCCGTTAGCCACCGCTGGGGGCCGTTAGCCACCGCTGGGGCCGTTAGTCACCTCTGGGGGCCGTTAGCCTCCGCTGGCGCCGGGGCGAGGCTCCGCGGCCTGCCGGCTGTCCCGTCCCCTGCTGGCGGCTGAGCTCCATCCTGATGTGAGCTGGAACCCCGTGAGCTGGGGCTGGGGCCCGAGGGCACAGGGGCCATGGCCCTACAGGTGTGCTTCGCACCAGGAAACACCCTTCCCTTTTCCCCAGCCCACATCATAAATACATAAGCAGCAACTCGGTGGAACTAGAAGAAACTCCACAGTTGGACTGGCCCTTTGTGGAAAGCCGGTAGCTGCCACAGTTTAACCCTCTGGCGCACTTCTGGTAACACCTCCGCCTGCCTTCCCTATTTGTTCTGCTTGGCACAAAGTTTGAGGGTAAGGGAGCATGTGCAAATGCCAGGGAGCACGAAAGACTGCAAGATACCTAGTGTGGAGTAGACAAAAAGTAATTTACATTATCATGCATGATTACTTTATTTCAATTTTGCTTCTTTCCAAAAATAATTAAGGGACATCATAACCAGCAGTAGACACAGGAGGAGTTTTTGCAGTTTGAGGCTCCAAAGAAAACGGGATCTCTTGTGGCAGGTGCCTTACAAGCAAAGTCAGAAAGAGCCTCTAGTCTTGACAACTCTTGGCTTCAGGGTGAATTCCTCATAAACATTCAGGGCCCCAGTCTGACTCAGTACATGTTGAAGTCAGTATTAAAACTATAAGTAGATTAAAAGGAATGAAGATAGGGTAAAATGAGTAGTCTTTCAAACATTCCTTCCCTCCCCACCCCCAGAACAACACTGGAAAAGATGCATCAGGCAAGAAACATCCTTTCCCTTTTACTGATGGGAAACTGAGGCAGGAGACAACTTTAGTCACTTATCCAAAGTTACTAAGGCAATCTGTTGCAGCACCAAGGAAACTGTATTTCTCTGTTGTCCTAGTTCAGTACCTTTCCTGTTCACTGTCCACCTCTGGGTTCACCTGACCCAATGCAACCAGAAGCATCATGGAAAGCATGGCTGAAATACTATAGCTCGAGGGATCGAGCACCACAGTCCCTACAAGCTTATAAGCAGTTCGAGTCAGTTTTGGTTGCTGTAGTTTATGATCTCCCTAGTCTACCAAAGCTCAGCAAAGCAATCAAGATCATGCTAAAGAGTTTAAAGCATTAAAAACCACAAGATCAGGTCTTTGGAAATACAGCAAGTGTCTGATCAGTTCAAGTCCTGCTTTGGACTGCAGTCACGATCAGACACTGCACTGAACTGTCCCCTCTGCATATCACAAACCACATGACCTCAGCATAGCATCACCCAAGGGGGAGGAGGGTCTTCAGTCTTGTGATGTTAATCACTGTTGTAGGGGTTTCTTGAAGAAGATACCCAAGTATCTACATGCTGGTGTAGATCTTGGGTGGTGCTTCGGGCTTCAGCGGTCATTCTCCGAAATTTCCGCAGGTAGACAATGATGAAGATAACCAAGATACCCTGGAGGAAAAGGAAGATGAAGAGACAGATCTGAGAGACGAGAGCCAGGCTGCAGTACCAGTACTGGCATGTGGAGATGATCTCGTCTTCTGTGAGATAGGCAATGATCCGGTCCTGCAGGTGAGCTGGGGAGGCGCATCTCACATCCCTGTACAAGGTCCGGTTCTGCTGCCACTGGAGCCAGGAGCGCAAGTAAAGGATGTCACAGTTGCATTCCCAAGGGTTGCCCTGCAGGTAGACTACCTGGAGGCTCTTTAGGTTGTCAAAGAGCCCACTGGGAATAGAGGTGAGCCTGTTGTAACCAAGGTGGATAATTTCAGCCGAAGGGCGGAAAGCAACTGGTAGTTTTTCTACAGTTAGGTCTTTTGACGTGCAGTCAATAATGTTGGTGGCACACTTGCATGGCACAGGGCATGTGGGTATCACGAGTGGGAGGAAGCCAAGGAGGGACAAGAAGAGAATTCCACCGTTCATTTTCACCTGCAAACACACCCCTGGTGAGACTGGATGAGGTGGAGACCAGGCAGACAGCACACACTCTAGGATTGACACCACAGCCCAGGTCTTTCGTTGGTTTGTTCTGAGGATGAGTTTCTAAATTTGGGTGAATTTGGTGTCCTTCACAGGAGATGTGAGAGCTGCGAAAAGAAGAGAGTTAAAAGAGGTGTTGTGCAAATTCTTGGTTTCTCATTATGGGAGAGGGAATGTTCCTAGTCTTCCAACCCTGGATTTGAGGTAGGATATGAACAGATGGCTACTGGGAGGCTTAGCTGCAGCCATCAAATTCATTTTCACTAGTCCTCAGAAGCGTAAAAGAGCTGCTTGTATTTTCAGCATTACTGGAGGCGCATTACTAGGGTGGCCAAGAAAATTTATGTCAAGGAATCAAAAATTAGAATATGAAACTGCTCATGCCTTATCATAGCTCTGAATTACATCTGTAACCAGAGCTTTGTTCATGCAAACTGTAAAAGGAGATTCAGAAATAATTTTACTGTTACAAGTGAAAAATAGCCTTTCCTGTTTTGAAAAGAAGTGATAAACAGTCCTTGTCCAGCAGACAGAGTGCTGACCACTGAGGGTTGAGGTCAGTGGAGTTTTCCACACTAGACATTGCTCCAGCAGGTGAATAATCTCCTTCTGGAGCTGTGACCGTGCTGGAAGACATGGGTCAATGAGCTCTCTTTGTACTGCAGTCTCATGCCACCGCTGAACACATGAGCTGCTATAACTTCTTTCAGAACACATACCTACAACAAGGCAGTGCTTTTCTGTGTAATCTGTCAACCAAATGAAAAGAAAAAAAAAAAAAAAAGAAGAACAGAAAGTAGCTTTGTTGACTTACCAGAGTAGTTCAATCCTTGCCTTCTTGCTGGCTTTACAACACAAGAGGAAGGTCCTAAGGCAGACCAGCCAGTGCAAGAGTGTTTGCAGCTGCATAGCTGAGCTCCCAGATAATCCCTTTGCAGCTGGCTGGCAAGATAAGGGTCAGGCTCATCCTAGGGACACCTCCCACACAAGTTTGCTGCATGCCACCGGAAGCTGAGGCTTCACTGAGCAAGCCTTCCAAGAAATGGGAGCTGACACTGCTCACAAGAACACAATTCTGGGCCCGTGTGCTCAGTCCAGCAGAAACACTGCAAAGTCTCGGTTGCAAAGTAGTCATTCAAAACATTTCAACCTGCCAGGTGATGTTACTGGCTTGTACCACACTCCCTGAGCACCGTGGCCTTTCGTTTCTCATCTCGTCAGGAAGACTGTATTTGGCAGAGTAGTGGGACCTAGCACTTTGCAGTGTGCTGACCCTGAGGTTTCCCTCGAAGCAGTGACACAAATCTACTCCTAAGTAGCAGTGGACAATCTGCTGCAAGAAATGGACTTCCAGTGACCACACTGCTGTCAACAGTTGATCCAAGGAGAAAGATCCTCCAGATACTTGCATCCTCTCATGATTTCTACAGGACTAAAATAAAATTCTTGGCATTTCACTGTCTATATCAAAATAAACTAGTTAGATTCACAGGAAGGATGACAGACTAGGAAAGATAGTGCTCCAAGGGAGTGCTCTTTTGATAGCCAAGTGAGTCGGCAGCTCTCAACTGACCACATCCTTTATTCAGAAGTTGCATTACACAAAGTCTTGAACAAGAAAGTCCAAGGGTCAAAACTATACTTAGGTAGAATCTTGTCTTCTCAAGGCCATTGCACCTTCACAGGTATTTTTCTGCCATCAGCCTGACTCCAGGCATTGGCTATGCTCCTTAGGATAAGGCCACCAGAATTACACTGTGAAACTGTTGCCCCACTGGAGCCAACTCTTCATTACCTTGTACTGTGCACATTGTACAGAGCAGAAATGATGAATGCCCTGAATGCGCTGATGTTAAGAAGAACAGCAGACTTTGGCCCTAAGGGAAAATCTATGATGCTCTAAACAAAACAATTAAGCTTTAAGTTTCTAGAAAGTTGGAGCAGACTCTTCCAGTTGTTTCACTATGGCAAGCAGAGTGGGAAAGAGACCCCAGGCCAACAAACGAACCCAGTTTTTCCTGCAGGACTTGCCTTCCACTTGGGAGCAGCTTGACTACTGCAGGGTAAGTCTGCTCGGCTAACTTACCTCATCTCACGTGTTTGGTGCTACGTTTATTCACAGGCAGGTGTTCAGGCCAGGTGTGGCACGGAGCTGATCTACAGCCAGGCCCATTCTGGCTCTGCATGCAGCACAGACTCAGCAATGCTCCTCTGACCAACTTACAAAATGGATTTCCTGGGACTGGATCCTGCCCAGCTGCCCATTGCTGATTTACACAACTCTCTCCTAGGGGAAGCTAAAAGATAGAAGAACCTCAAGATCACCATGTCTAGCTTCTGACAGGAACAGGCCAGAAATCCCACGCTGGAAGCCCTGCCTGGAGCCTGCTCTGACAGAAATAGACAAAAGAAACAGTGTCAGTTTTGATGTCTCCTGCCCATAATGTATCACCAATGCTGTTCAAGGGAACTGAAAATTAAACAGAAAGAGGTTGCTTTTTTGAATGTATTTATTTCACTGATCAATTCAGGTAGTAAACATTAATAATAATAATAATAATAATAATAACAATAATCATTTAATAAAATGGATATGTTTTAAAAGGTTTCATTTTTCTTTGTTCACAATGACAAAATGTTCCAACAGAAATTTACAAAAAAAAAAAATTATAATAACCCAACAGACAGACAGGAAACAAAGAGCCAGGAATGGAGCAGGGGATGAGCAAGTTGCATGGCAGGAGCAAGCCAGTGTTAAAGCACAGCAGAGTTTGTGAGGAGGAGCAGGGAACGCCATTGCAGAGCACGAGGAGTGGGACCCGTCCTTCTCTGGGGGGAGGCATGCAGGGTGGCAGTGAGGACTGCACAGGCAGGACCAGCACAGCAGTGGCACATAAGGAGTTCATGCCACGGCTCCATCCCCAGTCAGGCACAAGGTCCAAGATGTACCAACAGCCCCAGCTGCAGCCTGGGAGAGCTCTGCAGAGTAGAACACCACCCCTGCATCGACTCACTCAGCAGGGAAAAGATTGGCAGAGGCATGGGAATGTGCCTGGGGGTGCAGGGGTCGAGTATGAGGCTGTGGAGGGTTTTGTGAAGGGAGGTGTTAAATTACTTTTCTATTCACACTTCTCACTGCCAGTCAAATGGTCAAGCTACATTTGTTCAGGCGTCTCTTCTCCACCTACTGTGCAGCTCAATGCAGCAGTACAAAACACTCCTCCTTTAATAAACAGATGCCACCTTCCAGGCCAGAGTCTAAATCCCTGGTACCCCCCAAAGTCAGTCTCTAATCCCGTTCCAGGCAGCCCCCAAACTCTGCTGCTCTGAACAGGGAACCTCCTACACGGAGACGTGATTGCAGCAGCACCACAGCCCCTCTGTAGAATCCATCTCTCTGGTGCCTCACTCTTGTGCATTTTTTAGTAAGTGCAATTTGAGCCATCTTTGCCAGCTGGTAGCCAAAGGATTCAGCTCTCTGTAGTTGTCAGACTTGTGACTATTGACTTGATGTAGGTGCCGTGTACACTGAGCTGATGGAATCTTCCTCACCCAGAGGGACAGGGGCCAATTCACCCTCAGCAATGCTGCCTGCCTGTGACCTGTACCCTGTGCTCTCACCAGCACACAGCACGTCCACACGCAGCCCAGGATAGAAGCTGTCAGCTCCTCTACATCCATGCTAAAGGGTAAAGGTCTCTATCTTCTAAGAATCTGTTCAAAAGAGGAACATCTCCAGCTAGACAGGGCTCATCTGCAACAAAACATCCTCCTCACAGACAAGACCAGCGTAAGAAAAGAGGGGACAGGTACTGCAAAGTGTTCCCCATTATGCTAGCATGGATAAAGCTGAGAACTCAGCAGTCCTGCTTTGGACAGCAGCAAACCAGCTCCAGAAAACCTGGAAGAAGCTCCTGTTTCAGGCTACTCCACTACTCAAGTAAGCACACTGCACAAAGAAAAGTTTATTTCCTCCTTAAGCACCTTGAAGACAAGCTGAACCCTTCCTCTCTTCTAGGCTGGCACTGCCACTTCACTTAATGAGCCCAACATAGGGGAGAATGAAAGAAAAAACCCAACATGGTTATACACTGCTCTTGCCCAGCTTGCACATTTCTAAGGGGCTTGCACCCTCACTTCATCTTTCCACACTGTGCCAGGGTTTCTCGCCTGCCCCTACAGCCCATGTTCTGGATAAGCAGACGCTCTGTACCGTGAATAACTGGAACCAGCCAACCTACTCACCACCTGGACAAGCCCTGGTAAGGACTCTAAAGCCCCACGGGGGGAATCAGACAAACACAGCACCTAATAACAGAATTTAGGGCCTGGCTATTCCTGGCCAACACTATGCTTCCTACCCAGGGAGATCTACTGGGGAGAGCCAGAGATGGAGGAGCAGATACAAAAGGGGAAAGGGGACAGAGGAATTGGGCTGGGAGCCAGAGAAGCAGAAGGGCCCAGCCCATGGCACCACTCCCTGGAGGCAGAGGGAAAAGCCAAGTGTCCTCCCTCCAGCAGCCCTGAATCCCTGCGAGCACAGCAGTGTTGCTGGTGAAGCCTGCCCTGTCGGGCACATCACGCTCTGGGGCTCTCCTCTGGCTGTACTAAAGTTAGAAATACTGCAGGAAGCAAGAACAGACACAGGTTGCTGCCCAAAGAGCACTCTTATCTCTGCCCAGCAGATCCACTAGCCTTCGCAGCAGGAAGAGCCTCAGAGCGGGGAGGTGGAGAAGAGCCTTCTCAGGGGAAGGGCAGGGGAGCAAGTGACAAGTCTGCTGGGCTGGACTCAGCCCCATGCAGTGACACTCCTGCACCTGCCATGCTGACCCAAGCCCCGCCTGGACAGGTGGCTTGCAGATCTCTGGTACAAGCCTACAAAAACTGCCCCTTTCCAAAGAAGCAGCTCAGAGCCAGAGATGTGCTTGTGGGACTGCAAAGCATGGGGTTAGGGCACAGCTCTGCATTTGGGTTGGATTTCAGCCCTAGGGTTTCTATCCCCTCCAAAGCAGTCCTGCCCAAGCACTCTGGCTGCCACTGATCGTTTCAGAGCAGACGCTGGAGACACACTGCAGCTGGATGACAGAGCTAAACCCTGAGATACTCTCACCCAGCTACTGCAGGGCCCTGGGGTTCCTCTACCAGCACCACCAGCCTGCTGTGGGAGGAAGCCGCGGCTGAGAAGGGACTCACTCCATCTCCTCCTTGCAGGCAACAGTCAACAACTCATCCTCTTTGCCAGAAAGACATAACTGAGAGCAGTAGAAGACATTTTCTTCTAAGTGACCTCAAGAGACTCAATCCCTTGCTGCTCAGTGCAAAGATCCTGGAGTTTCTTGATAGGAAAAACAAAACCAACCAACTAAACAAAAAACCCAGAAAAACCCAGGCAGGAAACTAGGCAACCATCAGGACCCCTGAGCAGGTCAGTCCACAGAGAAACTCCCAGCCCCAGCTCTCTGGGCCAGAGCTGGCCCCAGGCTGAGGAGCCTGATCAGCGCAGGTCAAACTCACAGGAGGGTACGGCTGCCTTTACAATGCTTGTGCTGGCCCCAGACAAGGGGAATGGGGAGGGGGGCACAGCACCTCGGTTGGGAGTAAACATTTACGTGCATTGACACAGATAGTCTTCAAGTTCGTACACCAGAGAAACCAGGACTTTAAATATCAGAGCATTCCCAAACAAGAGATTAGTACATGGGAAAGGGAGATATTTTTCTTTTCTTTTTTTCTTTTTTTAGGATGCCTTAGGGTCTTCCCAGGCTATTTTCTTTTAAAAAAAGAAAAAAGAAAAGAAAGAATAATTATTAAAAAAGAAATACACATCAGTAAACTGTTAAGTGAACAGCCTCCTCCACAATCCAGCTGACCACAAAGCCAGCACTGCTGCTAATAAATTAGAGGGTGCGGGTGCAGCTCTTGCCCACAAGTCTCTATACAACAGGAAACCTTTTCTAAATGTCCACAGCTCTTGCCAGGCCTCAGATGGTCACTGGAGGATTCCCTCTGCCCTCTGAATACCTGTCTCTCACTGATCCTGCATTTGCTGCTGCATCTTCTGCAGCATCTCTTGCATCCGCCGTAACTGCATGAGACAGAGAAGAAATAGTCAAAAAGGGATCTGTTGTGGCCAGGAGCTGTGATCTGCACTGGGGTCAGTCCCTGAGAGCTGACAAATGGATCCCTCAGAGAGCATTAACTACTGCCTGAGCAGAGGCATCTGTATCTGGGATGGAATGGAGCCACGTTTCCCTGCGAGAGGAAGCCGCAGCTTTCACACCCTGTCCTCTGCATCAGGAGCCCATGATGGTGGGGGGCAGGGGTAGGAAGCCCCAGGACAGCCTCTATAGGGCAATCCTGGAGAAACTCCTCAGATTGCATCTCCAACCCCAAGGAGGCCTAGGCAGAAATGGGTCTCACCTCCTCATCCTTCATTTTGATCAGCTTCTCTGTCTCAGTGTCTGGTGTTGGGAGAGGCAGGATAGGAATCGGGCTTTCTATCCTGTTGTCCTGAGTCAGCTTGCTAGAGAGATGGAGAGAGGGGAGAAGCGCAGTCAGTCATGGTTCAGGCTGGCTGGCTTTGGTGTCACCACATGATGGCTGTCACTCACGATGGCAGACCTGCCAGCAATGCAGCACCATGACCCAGAATAAGACCAAAATCAATAAAATTTTTCAAAATAGAAGCTTGTGGGTTTCAAAATAGAAGCTCACAGAGAAAGTCCAAGTCAGGCTTACACTGAGAGCAAACACAGAAAGGGCTGATGTTTCTGACCACCTTTTTTAACTGCATTGGCAAGCTTAGCAGAGACATTTACAGACAATTTATCTGGTTTCCTTTGTCTCATCTGTGCATGTACCTACACATATACATGGCACCAACACAAACAATCAGCATCCCTAAGTCACCACTGCTCACCATGGTCCTTTTTTTTCCAGAAAGATAAAACCAGGGGAGCAGTTTAATAACTGCAAGTCTGATAACAAATCCTGTCATATTCAGGAGGTGGGAGACAGGAGACACAACAGGCACAGCACAGCAGCACTGCAATGAGCACTAGGGCTGCACATGAGTGCAGGCAGGGGACAGAGGAAGGAGGTAGTTTTCTTCCAAAACTCAGAGGAGCTCTCAGAAGGGAAGAGGAGCCGAAGACACCCAGGCTGAAACTGGAAAATCAAGATGCCACTTGCAGGCATTCACCACTTGGAGTCACCGTTGGCTCATTATTGAGACAATTCCATCCTTGGAGCTTGGGATCTCCTCCCAAAACATCTCTCTAGAGAGGGACCCTTAACCCGCTGCTAGAAATGGCCACGCTCTAGTTTTACTAGACTTGTTCACTGGCAAGGAACTAGACATGGCGTGAGAAACGGTACCAAACTTAAGCTTTCCCTAAGCTGAGCAACTGCTTTTTCATCATGCTTTTCTTTTAATAGATACATAGCCTACCTAAATAGCAGCTGTGACACTTCTCACAGATCTCTAGCATTTAACATAGTTATTTTGGGACTCCATATTCTCACTGTTGAAAAAAGACTGGCTCATCTGCTATGCAAAAATACTAAGATACACTGTGTGTGAACAGAAAGTACCAACCTTCACGTTTGCACACATGCATGACTGTTCCTTGGCGAAGTGCAGCCATTTCTGCTCTGCAACGTGGCAGCACAGACCTACCCTGCCAGTTCAGGCAGGAAGTGAAGGGGACGGTTTACAAGTGATGAGCCAAGACCTACTTAAGCCTAAAATTTGTCACCAGTATTTCAGTCGTGGAAGGGAGAAGGAAAAAAAGGTTTCAAATGAGAAGGCCATGAGTGTTGTCTCTTCTATTTTCTGATCATTGTGACTAAAATAATAGAAAATCAAATGCAATAGGAAGACAATGCAGAGACATCTTTGGGGATACGTTGAGTCTTGCTAACTGCCTGGGCTCTGTTGTCTAAGAAACAGCAGCATCCCAAGGGTCATGCTGTCATTTGGACAGAACTGCAGACTGCCTTGCTCTTTGGCAATGCACACAGCTATCACCCACCAGAGAGATGGTTTATCCCCTGTTTCATTAGGCTGGATGTATTTCACCCATTCCTAGGAACAGCTCTTCAAAAGAATTCCCAGGCCTGTTTCCCAAGATCTGCATGGGGAATCCTCAGACAGGAACACGGATTCTCAGAAGCATCCCCACCATGAGTTCAGGCTGTGGGAGACATGCCTGGATTTGCTATTTTACTTCTCAGTGCCATTCCCCAGGCTGCAGCCCAGCATGTCCTCAGGAGACCCACAGCCTCCTGACTGATGAGCTGTTCTGAGAGCAACCCCAGCTCTGTAGAGAGTGAGACATCCCTGTCACCTCCAACAGAAGCGATGGGGACCCACCTGGTCATCTGCTGGATGCACTGAGCTCTGTAGTTCTCATAGTGGACATCGCAAGTGACATCCTTCAGGTCGTGCATGTGTGTCCGGATCAGCATGTTCCGCAGCTTCACAAAGTCGCAGTGTGCCTGGTTTTCCACTGTGGAAGCAACAACAGGAGAGTGCTCCGATGTCACACCTCACCAGCCCTCTCCAGGGAGCCCCTTCTCACCTCCTGACACCCAGGCTCGATTAAAACCTCCCCCAGGGCTCCTTCCTCATCCTCCACAGCCACTGCCTGGGGCTCTCCCCCTGGCCCTGTCACAGTCCTTGATGATGCTCTGTACTTCTCAATGCTGAGGCCAGGCTGCTATGTCACTGTGTTCCCAGGACTTTTTCTGAGTAAAAGGATTAATTGAGTGAATAAATCAAAGCCCTGAAAGAGGATGCCATTCCCAGGTACATGGGATGTCATTGTTATAACCACAGTGAGCACAGTCAGTGCTGGAGGCAAACTACTTGTCTTCTCAGAATTTAGGACTGATCAAAAAATGTCATGGTAGGCATAATCAGCCCCTGGGGGTCAAAACCACGAGCAGGCAATGGTCTGGAGGGGTGAAAGAGCTGCTGTTACCACAGGAAGCCAGGCTCCAGGCAATGCTGCAGGACCCTGCAGGGAAGCACTGTGCTCAGTAGCTGTGTGCCTGCTGTGGTGATCTCCATTTGCTCTCTGCAGGACTGAGGGAAGCTGGCTGCGTCAGGCCCAGGGTTTCACGACGTTGATCCCACTGCCAAATGTCACCCTGACAGGCACAGCTCCCTCCGGAGCCAGCGAGAGATCAGAGCCAGCAGCTGGGCAGCCCAAGCAGCCAGCACCAGCCCACAAGTGCACACATAAGCTTTTGGGATCTAAAGCTGCAAGACCTTAAAGCAATGCACCAGCACAAGGGAGGGAGCCACAGCAGCAAAAGTCATTCCAGAGTTATTCTGTCTATGGGCTTTATGAAATTTCTCTGTTTAGAAAGGAAGAATGTTAGAGACAAACCCATTATGTATCAGTACAGCCTCCAGCCCAACTCCAGCACATACAGGAGCAGCAGCAGATGAGGTTTTAATGATTCAGTTTGGCTGAGGGCAGTGGCTTCTCCCCAGAAACTAAACTGGCAATGCCCAGTCTCCCCCTTGATAAGAAGCCATAGACGGTCCCAGTGCCTCCATCTCTACCTTTCCTTGTCCCCTGCCATGTGCCGAAGGTGGCACAGTCAGTCACGGCCGTGCAGAGGTGAGCTCTCCCTGCCGTCCCTCTTGCAAGTGCCTGCCTGTCCCTCTGCTGTCCCTGCCTGCCCCTCGCTCAGTGCTCCCAGGCACCACGCTTACCTTCCACAATGCCCCAGGGGTAGAGCCGTCCGCGGACTCGCTGGCCTTTCGCCTCCACCACAGTGTTACTGCCAATGACGGCAAAGGGAGCGCTCTCCTGGAATGAGAGGCATTGCTGAGCCCAGCTCAGCACGGGGCTGCCCACGGATCCCTCCTCCAAGGGCCAAGCTCAGGTGGAGTGGAACAGGAGGAGGAAGGTGCTGGTAGGAAAGGCACAGGGACACCCCCATGTGCCACAGCCACACCACAACCCAGTTGCAGAGAAAAGCCTAAGGCACGGGGATCTGCAGGCAGCTTAATTCCCAGCCTGACCTTCTCAGCTGTCCTGGGGAAGCTGTGTCTCTGCAGGTGCCTGCACCCCTTCTTTGAGGGGAAGCTCTACAAGGAAGCCAGAGCAGAGAGGCTAGGACACCAAGCAAGTGGGAAAATGTTGGCCAAGAGCTTGTCCAGGCAGGGATGTACAGGCTGTGCTCCTTTCTGCTCAGAAGGGAGTCAAAGTCCATTGCAACTCTCTGACAGGAGAAACAAGGCCATTACTGCATGCACACACAGGGCTGGCTCAGCTTGGGAGAGGGTCAAGCCTGGGCTGCTGGGGCCTCCAGGCAGGCCTGTATGATCATGTTGCCTCCCTCCATGCAACTAAATGTGTCACAGTGGTGACTTATCACTCATAAATCACTCCTCCTTGCTGATGGCATCACTCAGAAATAGGTGCTTACAAATGCTGTACAACCCAGCCTTCACCTTAAACATACAGGCTGGCATAGACCAAGGAAAGACTGACACTGTCTGGTGGGAGAGCAGAAGTGCCACATCTTCACGCCACACTTCATGGCACCAGCAAGGACATTAGTACCTTCTCCAGGCCATCTACCACATGAGCCAGTGAAGGCTGTCCCCTGGGTACCAGTAGCACAGGTTTTTGGCACACATAGAGCAGCTCTGGCTCCTTCTGGAATAACCAACACATCCATGAGCCTGACTTCCCAGTTCCCTGCCAAGCAGGTTCCTTACCTTCAGCTCTCTGTCTTGCTGCTTGAATTCCTCATCTTCATCAGAGTCACACTCAGGGAACTGGTACACTTTAATGCCAAATTTGTCAATCTCTTCACGGATCTGTGTCCATGCAAGACAAAACCAAACGGATGCAACACTAAACAATACAGAGATGCTGGGTTTATTCCCTGTTTGTGCTACCATGGGTTTGCTATAGCCTACAGATGGTGAAAGGATTTGATGTTTCTTCTAGAGCTGGCCTCTCTGCAAACACCACTTCTCACAGCAGAGCACTGCTGCAATTAGACTTGCAGGTACTGTGTGTGTGTGTGTGTGTGTGTGTGTGTATATATATATATATATATATATATATATATATATATACACACACCACATACATGTATCAATCTCTCCTCCCTTCTCACCCACTCCTGACATCACATCATGTAAAGAAAGAGCATCTCACCCTCTCTTTTAGTTTCCGGATCT
This sequence comes from Athene cunicularia, assembly GCF_003259725.1. NCBI lineage: Eukaryota > Metazoa > Chordata > Aves > Strigiformes > Strigidae > Athene > Athene cunicularia. The sequence goes on along the minus strand of NW_020799121.1, from coordinate 6,867,427 downwards.
CAGAGGGGATCAGGCAGTCGGCTTTGGCAATCAGAGGCACAATGTTGACCTTCTCATGCAGAGCCTTCATGAACTCAACATCCACAGGCCTCAGCCTGCAGCAGGGATGAGGAGGGACATGGTTAGCAAGGACACACTGGGCAGCTCCCCCTCCAGCACAAGGGAAAATGACAGCACCATCATAAGAACCTGTGGCAGCACTGGGACGTCCCTCAGCTAGGGCTGTATTTTCAGGAATGCTGTCTCAGATTTTAGCTGCTTAATGTCTCACAGACACAAGCTGGGTATTTGATTCCTTGCAGGCCAAATACTGCCCAGGCCACAGCTCGGGGCCTCCCTCCAGCTGCCCTCTGCTGCAGGCAGCCAACACAGCTCCTCTGGCTGCTCCACACTAGGCTGGCAAATGAGCCAGCAAGGGGCAGGGACTGAAGGCAGCTTAAAACTCCCCTTCCTATCCACCGGTCAGGCTTAGCTAGATAGGGAGATACAATGTGTGGCATTATTTCTTCTGATTTCCAAAAGAGGCTGTACGGCCTGAGGGAGATCTACTCTGCCTGAGCACAGGCAGTCTGTCGTGCCAGCGAGGGGGAGGAAGGTGGTGTGATGTTTTAGCCGAGGGAGAGCATCCAGACAGCTCTTCTCCCGTGCCAAGAGTCCTGCCAATGTATAAGCTGCTACAAGGCAATCCTGGGGCTCAAGGTTTTCCCTCGAGACTGAGTCACACCCCATCCCTGGTGGGGGCTCTCACCCGTGCCCGAAGGGCGAGATGAAGTAGAGGCAGCAGTGCACTCGGTTGTCCTGGATGTTCTTCCGGTTCAGGCCGCTCTCATCACGGAAATACTGTTCGAACTGCTGGTCGATGTAGTCGGTGATGGGTTTCCAACTGGGAAGGGCAATTCAATCAGAACAAAATCATGCGTGTAACAGAACAGTGTCTCCTAGGGACTATGAGGCAGCATCATCCCCTTCCCGCTGCCAGACCCCCTTCCTGTGAAGCACCACAGAAAACAGGCATGGCCAAGGACTAGGAGGAAGGCAGCAGTGGCCTGCTCACCACTCAGTGTTGTTAACAGCATCTCCAAAGCCTGGTGTGTCCACTATGGTCAGCTTCAGCTTGACACCCTTCTCCTCAATGTCCACCGTGTGCTTGACGATCTCCACTGTCTGGTTAATTCTCTCTTTGAACAGGAATATGTGAGTTAAAGCTAAGCAGTAACACTGGGGATCCCTGCTCACACCCATGACAAGCTGGCTCTCTCCTTATCATTGAGCACAGGGAGTAATATGGGTTTCAAAGAACCCTGATCATCCCCTAAGGAGCCCCAGGGAAGTGGTACTGTGGTAGGCCAGCAGCAGGAAGGCAGACTCTGAGAAGACACACAAACCTCTGAAGTGCTCATAGCCCAGCTGTTCAGAACATTTTGTCCAGTCACTTGGGAAGGGGAACCCCTACCACATCCAGCACCCAAGAACAAATGACAAATTTCAACATTTCAAAGGGCTAGTGCTGCTCTGCAGCCTCATCTTCCCTATGTAGGACAGAGGAGCCCTACAGCCAAACCCTTCTTGCTCAAATACTAGTGCTTCTGTAGCCAGCAAAGGAAAGCAGAGCAACAAACAACAGGGCTAGGATCCAGCCAAGCCTGTAGCTGCTGCTGAAGCAAGGAACCAAAGCACAGGTCCTTAGGACAGTCTAGATCTGTGGGCACAAGAACCGTTCACCCCGCTTTGTCCCCAACTTACCCTCTGCATTGAGGAGCTTTCTGTCTTTGTAGAGGTCTGTCAGGAACAGGCTATTCACCAGCGTGGATTTGCCCAGACCCGACTCTCCTAATTGACATAGCGCAAAAGGGAGGAGGGAAAAGCAAGTAACATGACCCACTAATTGACTTACAAATGAAACTCTGAACAAGGCTTTGAATCCTGAGCCAGAGGAAGTGAGAGAGACGAGCTGTCAGAAGCTGTTTATTGGCATTACATTTTTTCCAGCAGTGGGAGGACTTCTGCTGCAAGATGTCTCAATCCTTGCACAAATGTGATCTTCCCAGCTTCTCCATCCTCCCTCTCCTTCCTTTCCCTTAGTCCCTGGCTGGCCCTGCCTTCACCACCCAGACTAGCCACTGTTGGAGAAGCTTGTTCCAGTGGGTTATGAGTAGTCAGGAGGGGCCCAGTCCTCCTCAGGGAACTGTCTGACTGCAACACAGGCTGGGGAGCAAAGCAAGGTCTGAGACAAGGACCAGAACAGAGCGAGGGGAGGATCCGGGCACTGAGGGAGTACCTAAGGGAAGTGAGGAGAGCTGGTCCCCTTCACACACCCACCATGTGGCCCAGCCACCTCCATCCATGGGCAGTCTCACCTGCGACCATCAGGGTGAAGTCGAAACCTTTCTTCACGGATTTCCGGTGGACCTGGTTCGGCAGAGTGGCAAAGCCCACATACTGCTTCTCATGGTCCTGCAGGGCAGAGGTGGATGGGAGCAGGTCAGGGTGTGTCACCCCTCCTGCTCGAGCCTCACATAGCAACAGAGGTGGACTCAAAAAGCCCCTGAGGCAGAGCCAAGGGTCAGAAGAAAGGTCAGTCCCTGCCTTGGCAGTGGTGCGAGGCAGGGCACGCACCTCCTCTAGGCTCAGGGACTCCTGCCCTTCCCGCAGGTGAGCACAGAGGCCACCTCCTCCCAGCCACAGCTCAGCTGCTCTCACCAGCCAACACTGCAGTTGACAGCAGTCTCCCAGCATGGAGAACACGGGGGAAAAGGCACATCCCACCATTCCCAGCACAGAGCACATCTGGGGCTGCTATGACACACAACCTTCTTAACTTTGATTTTCCTGCACAGTCACGGGCTCCCTTCACAGCAGGGTTACCAAATGTCACCTTTCCCCAGGTCTTTCAGAGTCATTTCTACATCTCTCCCTCCAGAGGCGCATTGGTACATGATGGAGAGCTCTCTGTAATTAGCACCCCAGGGCTTGTGGTGTCCTGAGCCATGTCTAGAGGAAGGTGCAGTCAGGGGCTTGGCTTCTGCTTGACCTGAGAGGGAATTATTTCTTGCTGTGACACAGCCACCCCTGGCTGAGTAAGGAAATCCTGAGCAATCTCTAGTGTTATTTCTGAAGAGACAGAAGTTCAAGGAATGTGGGAAGATGCATAATATTGATAACACAGGTGAGATGCTTTTGGTGAGGGTATTACATATAGTATTACCAGAGTGTTACCTACTGCCTAAGCACCTCCCAGACGCAGCCCCCCATCACTGAGCGCTCTCATACAGGATAAAAGCTGCAGTCACCCCACAAGCATGGCACACGCTCTGTACAAACACACTAAGTGCACACAAGGACTGACATGACCAGTGGTGTATTTCACAAGCATACAGCGTGCATCCCGCAGCCAGGAGCAAACACGCAGCCTGCGCTGCACTCCAGGGGCACACACCCTGCTCGTGCAGGGTACATTCCAAAAGGCGAACACGACTCATCTACAGGATTCAGAGACCTGCTCCAAGTACTGCCCCTAGGCTGGGCTGAGCACACGGTCTGGTCCTCACAGCTCAGGCAGCTGTGGGTAACTGTGGACCCCACAGCCCGGCCACTCCATCCATCCAGCCTCCACCTGAGCACTACTGGTCTTCCACAGCCCACATCCCCACAGCAGTGCATTCCCCTCCCCAGGCCCCACTGCAGAGGGAGGGTGTGCATGGACCCTGACAAATACCTCCCTTCTCACATACTTTCCAAGCTAGACCCAAGGGGAAACAGCCATTCACAAATGCCTGAGCTAGAGACATCATAGATTCCACTTTTCAACATCACTTAAAATAAACATACCCCTGGGATTCACACCACAGGCAAATCCATGGAGCCAGGAGCTCCTCAAAACAAGCCCCAGCTCCCACCCAGCCATGGATGCTTTCAGGCATACGGCTGTCCTCACCCCACAGCTCTCTGGCACTGGTTCTCCAGGCACAGCAGGGACAACCTCTGTTCCTAAATTTATCTATCCCCATTCCTGGGGCACACACTCAAAGAAACACAAATTACAATCCAGTGCAATCGCACCTATTTCCATACTGCAAGTGGGCAATGCAGCTCCCGAGCAGCCCTCTACAGCCTCTGACTGCATGCCCACATGTGTGAGCATCCTCGGGCATCGTCAGCCCTCGGGCATCCCCTGGTGTGGACATACAGTAGGGAGGAAGGACACAGAGTCTCCTCCTCCCAGTTTATGTCAGCTCTGGAGCTGCCCACTCAGATGGGACAGACGTGGCTGATGGCCATTGTGGCCTGAAGACTGTTCTTTAGCATGGTCACTGCCTTCTAGAAATTTAGGTTTGGTTTGGGTCTCAGACTTGGTCACTTGGGCCTTAAAAGACAGAGTGACTGTGGGCTCTGATCTCCCTCATCTCACCCCCTTGCTAACATGGCTGAAGCAGTGCTGTTTTACCACCCCACAGTTCACAAAGGCAAGAAAGGATGGAGAAATGAAATTAGAGAAGTGGGGAGAAATAGAGAGTGCCCAAAGCGCTCCACTGGCAGCTCTAATGGCTGAGCTAAAAGGCGGTGGGATTCCAAAGCAGCCGTGCAGCGGTGAGACACCAGGGTGAAAAGTGATGGCTCTGATGAGCTGCACGTGGCAAAGCAATGTCTGCCTGGGAACACCGCGAACTGTCACCCAAAAGCCTCAGGAAAGGGGAAACACAAGGTGTGCAAAGCAGTGTTCAAAATGTGATAATGGCAAGATCAAAAAAACAGGAAAAGAAAGGCTGTTTCCAGCCTGTGTCCCTCAGTGACAGGGCTGCCTCCCAGCTGCTTTGCTTCCCAGTGAAACACACCCATGAACACAACCAAAAGTGCAGGTGTAACAGCCCGTGCAAGGACCAGTATTGCTCAGCGAGCAGCACAAATACACAACATCCTTCCCCTTGCACTCCTCGTACAGCCAAGCTTTGGGTGGGAGCAGGAAGAGACCTGCCCCAGTCTTTACCAGACTCTGGAAAGACAATGATCACCTGCTCTCTCTAATGACTTGACATGTGAAACAGTGCAAGTAACGTGCTAATAAAAACCGTAGCTGAGGCTTGGGGTGTTTCTCCTATTTTCTTTGGTTTTTAACATAGATGACTACAGGCTGACAATGGAGACACAGGGGAGATGAGCTCTGGTGCAACTCCACTTACTTCAGCGAAGTGTAACAGGCTGAACCTGATCTCTTGTTTCTGTTCAGCCTAACCAAGAAAGTGTGGATTTACTGTATCTTCAGTTACTTCCCCATAGCTCAGTGGAATCATGACATTTGAAATGAGCAAATCCTGGCTGATGCAGGACATGACTCATGGTCATTTCCCTCGCAGTAAGGAAGGTCAGTGCTGAGAGCAATACCAAGAGAAGAGCTTCCCTTGCAGTGGGAGGCAGCCAGAGTCACAAAGGGAAAGGGCCTGTCCCCAGCCATGCCTCCCTCTGATCAGCCATAGACACACTGCAGAGCCCTGCCAGCAGCCAGTGGCCAGCATGTCTGCCAAGAGTGAAGGCAAGAGATGCAGAGGAAAGTGTGGGGAGGGATCCCCTTCTTCTAACCGCCTTCTCTCAGGAGCAACAGCATGGTCCCTGCACCACAGCCAGCCTAGACCCACAATTCCTCATTCTGGCTTTGAGACACCCCAGCCATGTTCAGGCACCACGAGAGGCCTGTGCCACCATCTCTGCTAGTGTGCCAGCATCAACACTGCACTTAAGGAGCCCAAGTAGCTTCCTGAGCCTGGTGGCTGCCTTGCTCAAAGCTCTGCACCACTCACCATCTTCGTTAGGACCCAACACGGATGCTATCTGCAGAGCAACTACGCACGGGACAGTGCTGAAAGAGGCAAAGAGGGCTGGGAGGGCTACCGAAGGAGGCAGGTAGCTTTCTGGGTTGTGAAAAGCTAAACTCCATTAACTCGACAAAAGACTGGACTGAGTGAGTTCCTGAAGGCATCACAGCCCCCTCTGCATGCTTCCCAGCCTTGTGAGCCAGCTCCCATCAAGCTGACACAAGGCAGGACAACTGGCTGCTGCACTGCGCTTCCTCGCCAGCTCCAGCTGTTGGGGAAGAGCCCCAGCCAGCCGGGCCAGCAGCACTCTGGCACAAGGAGCCCCTCTCCCCACTGCCTCCTCCACCTGCTGCCTTTGTTCCTGCTGGTGTCCCGCTCCCACACGCCCGGGAACATGCCCAATGCACCACAGCAGAGGCCACCAAGAGATGTGGCCAACCTCTGGGGCCCTGTTACAAACCAAAGCACCCCAGGCCAAGCAAGACACATCTGTTCCCTCCCTCAGCACACACTCGGTGGTTCACCAGATATCACAGCAAGACACCGTGTCAGGGGCAGAAACATTCTTAATCTGTTGCACAGAAGAGAAGCCATCCCCAGTACTAAGGTGTCTGCAGGGCTGCTGGTACCTCCAAGGCAGAGTACCGCTGTCCTTCCTGATTCCCTCCTCACCTCTTCGGTGGATGTGCTGTTTAAATCAATCCACATCTCATGTGACTTCACCATTCAGCCTGGGGATAAACGGCGCCTTGCTGGGTATATTCAAAAGGGCTAGAATAAACATGGTGGGACCACAGAAAATTTGAAGAATAACCCTTAACTCAGGTCTGAAGCAAACCTCAGAAACGTCAGTTTGTTCTGGGATCCTAATGCCCCTGCCTCCACTTCTTCAGGGGGGCCCTCTTGGTGTTGCAGCCTGCAGCACAAGCCATCAGCTCCCTCCCGGGCAGCCCTTCCTCCAGCCCTTCCGTCTGGCCAGGCACGGCCGCCACAGCCGCGTCTGCAGGAACCAGCACAGCCCAGCCCCAGAGAGGAGGCCGACCCTTCGCTTTCTTTCATTGCCAGAAAGCTGCATAAATTCTTAACACAAACAGTCCCCAGGGCATCTCCCTTGTACATCTGCTGCCCTGGGCCTGGGGCTGAGCACGGGAATATCAGCAAAAGCACTCTCCTACCAACATTTGCTACAGCAGAAGGAAAACCGGCTCGCAAAGCACAGCATTACCATGATAACACAAACCAGACTGTGTTTGGGCACACACGCAGCGCTAACTCCTGCCCTGAGCCCCGCCAAGCATGCCATTCAGACAGGGAATCACCGCATCAAATAACCGCACAAAAATATGTCACGCTTCTATCTCCCAACTGTCCAACGCAGCCCTCGGCCCTGTGCCTGCAGGGGCTGCTCCCCTCCTTTCTGTCCCCGCCATCTCTCCCCTACCAGTGTCTTTCCGCTCCTCTGCTCCTCAGAGGTCTCATCTTGTGCTGCACACATCTTCTCGGGCACCATCCTCCCCCCTCCTGTCCCTGCTGCTCCCTGGCTCACAGTGCTATAAATACATCCCCGTACCTTCAGCTTGGCCGGGTGGCTTCGCTGTGCCTGCGTCCGGGGAGAAAGCAGCCGCTCCACTAACCGCTCCTGAATTATGATTGAATCCATAACGGCGGCCGGCAGGACGGACAAGCCACCGCGGGCCAAGAGAAAAAAACCCAACCCATGTGTTCCCTCCCAGCCTTCGCTAAATCCATGCGGCAGCCCCCCGCCTACGCATGCACACACACGCAGCGCTGGCTCGCCTCGCCTCGGCGCAGCGGCCCGGCGAAGCAAGGCGAGGGGAGAGGCGAGGAGAGGCGAGGAGAGGCGAGGAGGCTCCCATGGCAGCTGCCCGGGATTTCCTGCCTCCGCCTGTACTGCGGGAGGAGCCTGCCAGCAAGGACAGGACAAAAGCCACCGCGGCCGCTGACCAGAGCCAATGTCTCTCGCTCTGCCAGTGTCCCACAGAGAGTTTCCGCACGTACCGGATGCTGTCCCAGCCAGGACTCCTTTTGTCAGATGGAGGATTTCTTGGATACCCTGACTGATACAGCTGAGACAAAGGCGCGCTCCAAGGAAACCTGCTCTCAGCAAAACCGTGCTGCTTCTGGCTGCGTGTGTGAAGGACTAAAACATCCAGAAAGCTCCCAAAAAGCAGGGTCCAAACTTAGCCCCCAGATCCTAGTCCTGGTTGATGTGGATGTGCCTCCACATGGTGCAGGTCCATCTGCTGTCTAGTCCGGGCTCTACTGCAGCCTCATCTCTGAATCCAATTGGAATAGCACTGATGTATTCTGGACCTTATAACAACCATTTAAGCTATGGCTGCTATAACATTTCAAAATAAAATAGTATCTGTGTATTTGTTAAGCATAAAAACCCAGCCCAGCAACAGCCTAGCATGTAGAGGAAAGTCATTCAGACCTCAAGTTTGGGTTCTGAACCTGCATACAGGACCTGATTCCCAACTCTTCTATGCAGCCATAGAAACTGAACGGGAATTTATTTGAAATGGATAAAAGCTGATAATTTCATATTATCACATGATTCCAGAAACTGGAGGGTTAATATCACAGCATGTGATATAAAGTCACACAAGATGGCAACACTGGTGGTGCTGGAGGAACCTGCCACTTGCCAATGGGTTCCTGAGCAGCTTTCTGCTTGCAAACGGGGAAGGATGCAGAGTGCAGCCATGCTCCTGCCTCGCTCCTGGCCAGAGCTCCTGTTGCTTCTCTCAGAACTGCAGGTCTCCAGCAGTGGCTCCACAGAGCACCTGACCAGCAGGGCCTGCGGTTGTCACCCTTGGGCCACAACCCAAGGCCTCCATCACACACGCCAAGTGTGGCTGACACAAGGTTCTGCTATAAGGTACCAAGTTACTGCCAGGTCTCCAGTGACCTGAAGTCTGGGGGCAGCTGTGAGACTGGAAAGGACTTAGAAGCACATCACATGCTGAAAAAAATAGAAAGAAGAAGGAAAATGAGGAACAGTGTTTTACCTATGCTGCCATCCTGCAAGCTCAGGGAAGGCAAGTAAGTTGCAGGCAGAAGGTCCTAAAGGCTGAGAAAAATAAATGGAAGAGAACGGAGAAACACTCCCAGAGCAGGAAAATTCCCACCATATAGTGCTGTCGTACCACATGCATAAAGACCTTTTCCAAACCACCCACTCTGCCAGCAGCATCCTTAAATTACACCCACTGGGTTTGGTTCCCTATTGTTCCTGCATGTAACAGTTAAGCAGGCGGCCTGGACTGAGATCCAGGTGTGGCAGCAATTGCCACCTCTCAGAACACATCCCCATTCTGCCCCTGCTTTGCAGCACTGCTCCCTTCCTCAGGGAGCCAATAAGCCTACAACAGCCCCCCAGCCCAGTGGTAGACCAGGCCATGCTCATGACACTTCTTTTTTTCCCCCTAGATTCACAACACCTAACCCTTGCTTTCCTGACTGGAGACCACCAGGGTCTGCAGCTTGTGCATGACTGAGGAGCAATGAAGGTACCACAGTGTCTTCACTGGGCAGCAAGAACAATGGCTTGTGGCACACCAAAGATGGATCCAAACTTACTTTATATAACACAGAGGTTTCACCAGTCCTTCCACACCATAAACCACAATAGCTGCAAGCAAACCCTCTCCAACCCCCACGAATTCTCACGGCTTGGTAAACCCTTGTCTGAGAACCACAGGCCACATGGCCACCAACCACAAGCGTCTTCCCAAGGTGCATGGAGACATGCTGTGTCCCCACGAGCCCAGTGCACCAAATCAGAGCATTCTTCTGAGCTGGGATCACAGATGAAGTCAACCATGATTTGGTTGCAACAAAACCACAGTGTTGTTGATGGCCCCAGGAGCCATGCTGACAGTGCAGAGAGAAACAAGGAGCTACTGTGTCCTGAGTGCCTTGAGCTCTCACACATCACACATGCTCTCAAGACTGACAGTCAGGGAGGAATTCCAGCCAGAAAGCCATGCCTGGGAACACAAAAAGCAGATTAAGAAAAGACACCCAGAAGGGTAGGTCTTGGTTAGAGAGCATCTTAAGGAGGAGTGCCCATGGCTTTCGACATGTTGAAGGAGGATCAACTGGTCCCAGACTCAGCCTCCTCTGACTCTCCTAGAGATGCTCATCTTTGTTCCTCTCCCACCCAGAGTCACCAAACCAGAAATGATGGGCCAAGAAAGGACACGTTTGTGTCCCTCCGATGTACTGCATGACAAACCCAGAGCTGCTGGCTCAGGTTGTTCTGTGTGTAAACATCCCAAAGACAGCCAAGCCAATCTTATTTTGCTCCTGACCTTTGTGACTGCACCCCTCTCTTTTCACACAGCCCCTGGAAATGCCCAGTGTAAACCCTGGCCTGCTCCTCAACAAGAAATCTGATGTACAATGTCCTTAAGAGAGGAAAAATAGCACACAGGACATCTCACATGCAGTATGCAGCAGAGCTCAGCAGGGAAACACACTTCTTTGCCCTTTCAAGATCTAGAGCAAAACTGAAGTGTTTTCTTCCACTGGCTTGTGGGCCACATGCACCTCTAAGCTTCCCTCCAGGCAGATGCTAGCAGCAGCAGCAGCAGCTCAGGGTGAAGCTGACAGCAGAATCCATGTTTCTGACTGTCAGAGAAGAGCTCTGCCTGGTCCCAACCTGCTGAACACTCAGCAAGGGAGACACAGGCTTGGGGTGCCCCAAGTCCATCCCCCATCCCACCTCATGGACCAGCTCTTCTTTGTCAAACTGTGACAACAAAAGAGAAAGCCAAAAAAATCATCAATGAGCCTGGCACAGCCTGGCTCCTTCGCATTGTTGATGAGTCAACCATTTACTCACTAATAACAGGGCCTTGGCAGAGCCAAATCACATGCCCACTCTTCTACAACATCCCTCTCCTTTGGCTCGTTGAAGCAGCTTGGGGCCAGCACAGCCCTGAGAGCTGCTCTAGGCGAGGGACGCAGCACGTCTGGGTAGTGTCCCAACAGCAACAGAGCAAAGTCTTACTTTTCCCCTTGTTAGAGGGGATTTCTAGCCTGGCATGCTGAAGATGGGCTCTGAAAAGAGGAGAGGAAACACATTATCTCATGTTTTTACATGTAAACTCACAGATGGCAAAATTCACCACCAGGCAGCTGGCTGGAGAGCAGAAATGCTCCCTGAGAGCAGCGGATCAGCCGTGCGAGGGCAGGCGGGGGCAAACTCCCACGCCGTGCTGCACTCCACACCACCAGCCCGGGGAACAAAGAACTAGGAGCCGTGCTTCACCCACAGCGCTAACTGAAGGCAGACACAGGGCTGTGCTATCCTACAGTCATCAGAGCTGGAAGGGATACACCCATTTAAGAAAAACACCCAGCACTCAGGATCTAGCAGCAGCGACAGGCAGAGATCAGCCACACAGAGCTCAGCATGGTGGGCAGAGGCGGCTGCAAACGCCACAAGCGAGGAGCAGAAAATATGCGAGGTTGATCGAGGAGACACCAGCACAGATGAGAGATGGGGATGGGGGCAGGGAGAAGAAATTCTGTCCTCAGCTAAACTAACACCATTCTGGCCAGGTTCCAGCCACAACAACCACAGCACCACACACCTTCCTGCCAGCAGCCCCCAGCTCCCCTCAAAGTGGGGCTTCCAGCTCAGTAACCTGCACACTGAGCCCTTTGCACGCTCTTAGCTGTGAGGCTCAGGCCTCCTGGGCTGCCCAGGAGGATGCAGCTGTGACAGCCGTCAGACAGGGGCACGGACACATCTTTTGACCTCTCAGCAATACACTATCAGTACTGACGGTGACGTGATCTCACTGTAAGCCCAAGTCTTTCAGGTCCTCTGCTCTGCTGCTACGAGTAGCAAAGCTAATATGAATGGGAGCTCGCTCCAGAGGTCCAGGTGTGGAGAGCTTTTCCCTCACATCAACCAGAGCATCCAGGGGAGAGAGCACAGTGTAGGGAGGCAGGACCCCAGCCAGCTCAGAGGAGAGGTCCCCCACCTGTGAGGGAGCTGGTTTCTGGCAGAGATGCCTATGGCCTAAGGACTGCAGTGTTCAGGCTCCAACCTTGGTGAGAAGCCAGGAGCACGTCCTGGAAGGAAAATCTTCAGCCTGGTCCAGACAGACACTTTTCAGCAGCACAGAGCAAGGCAATAGGGTCCCCTCAGGGATGTACCCAGCCAGCCTGGCCTGCGCAGAGGGCTGGTGAAGCTGCATATCCATGGCTTGGCAGGGTCAGCACAGTCACATTGTAACAGCATTTATGTTTTTTCCTCTGAAGCAGACAAAGCTATTTTCAGAATTTCCCACAGAAGGGAAATTTGTTTTCTGGCTGTTTTCTACCAGGATGGGAAGGGCAGTTCCAGAGGAGCCATTTGCTCAAGTCAAACAGGAGCAGCAGCAGGCACTAGACCCATCCCCACCTTAGACCACGGCAACGGAGGCTGAGGAGGCAGGTGCCTTCCCTGCAGGTGCACAGCTGGGAACCTCCATGGCTCAGTTCTCACCTTCTACTCCTGCTGCCTCCTCTCCCACTAAATGGAAAGTCAGTGCTGACTTCAGACAGAAAAATCTCATGGGTATCACAAGGTTTGGACTCTGCTGCTCCATCACCAGCAGAGCTGCACACTCATCCTGAGGTTCCAGCTGACCTGGCCCAAAAGAAAATGCCTTGCTGATCTAAATTCTGATGATTAATTTAACCTTGAACTTGCAAGCAAGGCTCTATGTAAGTGGTTACTGGGAGCATCAGAGTCCTGCCACTTCAATCAGGCTTCATCCTTTGATGCTCAAGGAAAAGAAAGATACCAAACTAGAAATGCATAAATTCCAAAGCATAGGATTAATCTCCTGTATGTACAAGTCCCATAAGAACAATCAACACAGAAATCAGATCTCCTGTCTTTTACCTACCTCACGGGTCAAGCTTTAATTTCCACCCAAGGATCATTGCTACTTTGTTACATAATCCCTCCAGAAATTTATCAAATTCCATTTTAAGGGGATTTGTGCTCCCTGCTTCCACTTGAAGTACCTCACGCTTCCCAAGAGGCACTGTGTGACTCACACGATGCCTCCAGTCCAAGCTCTAAAAAAGGACCAACGACCATAAGTTGTCTCTTGCTTGTTTACACTCGTGATTCCCTCTGCAGCAAATTCCCGTCTCTTGTCACACCCAGCTCCTCTGCTCATCATTTAGGATAATCTGCAAAATGTAACACACTGGGCTGATGTGGAGCTGGCTGGAATTCTTCCGCAGCAGCACAGGAGGAGCCACTTCCACCCAGATCTTCCCTGCTGCCGTACCGACATGTTCCACGCGAGGGAGACGCTGGCCCGCAGAAGAGCGGGTCCCGCGTGGGGACGGGGCTGCGCCCGGGGTCGAACAGGGAGCTCCCACGAAGGCTTCCCCTTACCAGGGCCCGACAGAAATCAATTTGCAGATCAAAGCTGCAACCCTCGTTGCTTCTGCCTCACGCAGGGTCGCGGGCACTGGCACCTCCAATTGCGAACGCATTCAAAAGCTCAGCAAAGGACAGGGAGTTCCAAATTTAGCCTGTTCAGACAGGAGGAGAAACCAGGCGGCACAGGAAGGTCTGCAGCAGTCTCTCAGCACTACTTGCTGCTCATCTTTCCCTCTGCTTCATCCTCCAGCTCTGCAACAGAAACCAAGCTTAAATAGATTCCCTGCCTCTCAGCTCAAAGCCACAGCTGGGAAAACCTGAGAGGCAAAGCAAAGCCCTGCCAGCCCCGGGAAGCTGGGAACAGGAACTTGGGAGACAAACAGGTACACATTGCTCCATGGCACTGAAGCTGGCTGGGCTGGGAACTGTTTGGTGGAAGAGGGTGGAAAATTATGGTGATTCATCCTCCAAAATGGAAGAGCACTGCTTCTCCAGCTCTCAGGTTCTCCATCCAAATGACAAGAGCATCAGCAGTTTTGGAAGCTCTTGATGCACATTAACATACATGAACAGAAAAAGGTTGGGGACAGGATCCTACAGAAGGTCCACTTTAAAGTTATAGGTAGTGGTCCCAATCCTGCGATCCTTACTCACCGAGTAGTCCCTTTGAAATAGAGACGACTGCTCACGTGAGTAAGGGATGCAGGATCAGGCCTGTCTACCAAAGAGGCTGAATCCTGAACTGGAGAGGACATCGTGGCCTCTGAGCATTGCGAGACACCCACGCCTGGTCCAGCGGGGGCTAGTCCAAGGGCATCGTCGGGGAAGACAGTCCAGGCTGGGGCACCACACCTGCAAACAGCGCACCGAGCACAGACCATGGAGAGCAAGGCAGTGGACAAAAGAGGCTGGAAAAGGGATGCTCCACCCAAGCAGGGATGCTCCTGGTTCATCCCCAGTATGTCCATCTCACAGATACTCCCAGCTTTGCAAAGAGGTCTGTCTTAACCCTGCTGTCCTCCCAGCAGGCTTCTGAAAACAACACTGGGAGAACAAAAGCCAACTGTCTTGGGACAGCTCCCAACCTGTCTGGGTCTCCCAGCTACAATTAACATAACTTTAGGAGTAGCTGATGCCCACAAGGGAGGAGAATAAGCCCACTCTTAGCTCACCAGATCATTTTTAATTCCATTAGTTAAGGGGAAAAAGGCAACTCTCTACAGCAACCTTCAGTCCTTGGTAAGCACCCAAGGAGAGGAAAGCCAGTCAGCCTGTGTGAGGAATAACCCCACAAAGCGCTGCAGACTGCACCCTTCAAGGCCAGACAGACTGCCGCTTTCTGTGGCAAGGAGGTAGAGGCACCTCCTCCTTCCTAGGGGGTCTGCTGCAGATCTCCATCCAGTGCTCAGCCCCCCAGGCTCTAGCCTCCCAGCCCGCTGTCAGCTGCCCCCATGCAGTCACACTGCGGTAACACAAAGCACAGTCCTTGTGCACACTCATGGAGATGGCAGAGGCACCCGGGCACCTCCACCTTCCTTCCGTCGCCCTTGCGCTTGCACCACGAGCCCATTTGATCAAGATGAGCCTGTTGAGAGGGTGCCAGGCATTTACCCTCCTCCCTTTGCACCTGCACAGCTCTGCCCACCCTCCACCGACACACACAACACAGCTGTAGCCGGCTGCAAAGTGCTGTCTCTTGGAGCCTAGCACAGAGCAGTGTCCCCAGAGGAGGCAGCTATGTGGCTTACAGTCTCACCCGGCTCCCTGCGATGAGCACTCAACCATCTGCCATCCCAGAAGGGAGCCCCGAGAGCCTTTTTCCCAGCCCCACCATATGACCAGACTGTGCAAACCTCATTGCCCACCCCAGTCTGCCCAGGGCTGGGGCCTGCGTTGGGACTAGTGTCTGTCTTTGCAGATAATTAGATTCCCTTTCCATTTCCTTTTTCCTCCTGATGGTTTCTCAGGCTGGCAGTTCCCCTGCAGCCCTGCACAATCCAGCAGCATTAGTCAGAGGGAAATTCTGCTCCCTTCCTCTCCTGGATGTTGCTCTTGGTTCAATATAAACAGCAGAATGAACTGCGCAACAATTTCAGTACTTCACTGCAGGAGCATTTGTCCTTTACAGCCTGGCAAACACAGCTTTTCCCCCCCATACCTGCACCCTGCCCCTTCTCCACAAGTGACACCAAAAACGCATGTGATTCAAATGAGTGTGATGTTGGCAACTGGAAGCAATTAGCTGATCAGCAGGAATAAGCAATCAGCTACAGTGGGGTTGCAGCACACCTCTATTTATGAGTGTAGAATACTCCTTTCGGTTAAGGCCTAAAAAAAGCATACCTAATTATTAGCAGTGGTGCGAGATGCTCTCAGGAAAAGATCATAACACTCTCCTGCAGGAAACCTGAGGAAGAGATGGAGCAACAACAAAAATGGGGTAAATAAACACAGAGCTGTCTCTCAGATTTCCCAGAAAAGGGAAAGAGTGTGTGCCCAGGCGAAGCATCCAGAGATCCTCACTGAGCATACGAGATGTCTGTCCTTCTCCCCTGACACTAAGCAGGAGCTTCCTGGGAAGCAGTACTTGTACCTGAAGTCCTGATGGTTGCAAAAGCATCCCCAGGACCTGCAGAGACACATCATCTCCACCTGACAGATGACAGCAGAGGAGTTATCCTGCTGGGATTTACAGCTCCCCCACAGATCGCCCCTCACAGAAGATGTACAGACTGAGGTTTTCAGAGATGATCTGTCAGTTCTGACCTCTTGTACCCTGTAACATGCTGTGTTCTCCACAGGCAATGTCCTGAGCCCATGCAGAGCACTGCAAGTCTCACAATCCTCCAGTGCAAACCATCGAGAGACTTCCAGCAGCTCTGCATCACTGCCTGGGCTGGGTAGTTTCTGCTCTCCACCTGGCTGCAAAAACCAAACTGTCACCTGCCCATGGAGGGGGCTTTGAAAAGACTTTCAGAAGATTTCAAGAGCTTGCTGCTGACTCTCTCCCCCCAGATCCATGCCAGCCCATTGCTGGCTGCCCACCAAGCACTGGATGGAGTGTTACCCAGGTGTGCTGCTGGCAGGCTCGCCGGCCACAAGGACCGAGACACTGCAGCCATTGAGCAGTCGGTGCCTCTTCCACCATTTGCGGCCTGGCTGGGCTTCCCAGGGCCTGGCACACCACGTACACCAGCGACTGCAGCAGATCAGTGCTGCTGCTGCACAGCGGCAGCACAGCGCGGTGTTCCCGAAGGGAATCACAGCCCCGGCTGACCCGGAGAGGTCCCCAGCACAGCTGTGTTGTGGGCCACCAACACAGCTGTGGGACTGGCCAGGCAGATACAAAGCCTAGCAGCTTGCTGTATGAAAGAAGAGCAGAGGTAAGGGCTGCAAGGCAGCAAATGGCTGCGCTCATCCCACACTTCAAAGACAGTTAACATTTTTTACAGCCCAAGGCTTGTGCGGCTCAGGCCGGTGGAAAGAGGCCGGGGACCAGCACTGTTCCTCAGTTCCCTGTGGCTGTGCAGCCATCCAGCATTCACATTGGCTCCTTGTAGCCTGCTAGCACAGGCACCAAGGCTGTGGCTGGGAGGATGCTGTCAGAATAATCAAAGAGGGAAACAAGAGATGCTCTCCAACACCTTTTTCTCCCCTTCTCCCCCATCTACTTGCTCCAGCAAACACCAAGCCTGGTTACACCTCTGCTACCCAACTCACCTCTTCTCCATGCCTTGCAGCATGACTGGAGTTTCACATTTTGTTAAATGCTGTGATGATGAGAGAAAACTTCAAGTCACTGAATATCTAAATCAAATTGTGCTGTCAAAGGGAATTTAAACAAAGTTTCTTCCAGGCTTAAGGGTAATAGCAACTGCTGAGTGTTGCTTCTCCTTATCAGAGATGCTGACAAGTAGGGAAAAAATTAGAATAGTTAGTCTGAGTTTGTAGTGAAATAAAGCAAAATACTTGGATAGAGAAGCATCTGGCTCAGAGTCTTAGCAGAGACTGTGCTGGATACCAGAGAGCTACACATGCCCTTCCATAATACTGGTGTGATATGCGAGGTCTGGAACTCACAGTAATGGTGACCATATGGATTATTTACCAAGACTGATGGATACTGACAGGTCCAATGGCTCTGTGGTACCCAAAGGAACGCCCTCTCTCCAAGGCTGCTACAGGAAACTCCACAGCTCGCTGGGCTGGGAGGTCAGCTCACAGTTGCAGTGCTCTTGCAACAGAGGCAGTAACACGCACCCCGGCACATTGCCGTGAGCCAGCACGCCCTGTCAGCGCAGCAGCCTTGGTCTGCTTCGGTCCAGCCCCAAACTTCATTAGCAGTTTTGCAGCAGTGAGAGATTCCTGCTAACCGCTGAGATGACGCCATCTGTTTCCACTTACGTGCTGGCTCACAGGAATGGCTATAGTGTAAAGGACTCCAGAGAGACTTTGCTCTCCTGAACAGTCAGCCAGTTGGGACAGACACAGTCGGAATTCACCCTCGCCAAAGTGACCTAGTACCTCCCTTCTGTGCAAAATACACACCTGGGGGGCACAGCAGCCCTCCCACCTTGGTTGTACTACCAAGCTCTGTCATACACCCACCCACAGACCACTTCCCTGCAGGCACAGAGAACCTGCTCCCAGCAGACAGCACAACTGCACTGACTTAGCACAGGAGGAACTGATGAAGCTGCTCCCACATCTCTTGGTCTGCCCTCTACAAACCCAAATGCAATCTACCACTAATAAGCAACAATCCCAAAGTTAACAGCTACCAGGCTGTCCTTCTATATCAGGGTTGTGCAGAGATCACACCGTGCAGAGAAATCGTTGCCTAGATACTTTTTTCATGTATTCGTTTTAATGTATGCTCTGCTTGGGACAACCAACCTGCCCCAAAAAGCAGCAAGACGTGCCAGCAGTGCCAGTGCAGCCCTAACCAGCACAAAAGCATAGAGCAGACAGTGGAGATAAAAAATGGTAGCGTGTAGTATGGGAGTGTCTAGGCAGCTTCTGAAAATGGAATCAGGAGGAGGAAAAGGATAAAAATGGGGGACACCCTGTGTGGGCAGGGCTAAGGAAGTATTGGCCCTGTCTGTCAGCTGAACTGCTGGAGGACTCTGCTGCCTCGTTTTACCAGTCACACCTGCCTTGGGAGGGAAAATAGTCCTCTTGCTCAACAGGAGGTTTCATGCTTCGAAACAGATTGCTTAATTCTTGGCAATTTGAGTTCAGCAACTACCCTCTTCCTGTGGTTACTGCTTCCTCTCTGAGCACACACTGTTTTTCAGAGTCAGAAGAAACATTATGCTCCTCTCAGCTTTCCCCCCCCACCCCGCAATTCCCCTCAGTGATTCCTCCTTTTGGAAGAACTGGTGCCTGTGGTGTGAAAGGGAATGAAAGAGATCAAACAAATTAATTTCTAACAGTTATTAAGACTAAACTGTGATGTGATATATGAAAGCTTTGTTTGTGCCCTGCTTCATTTGTTTTAAAGCTTTGCTTGTGTTTTGCTTCATTTGTTTCTCAAGGACTCCTGACTTCTCAACTATTTCCCGAGGTCCCTTTGTCTGTTTAGGTAAGATCGAAACGCTCATTAGGCTCCCTACGTAAATCACTGATAGCAGACTCAAGGCCTTCAGTGGACACTTGGGCAACTACTAGAATAAGATAAGGGGTCTCTAACAAAGAGACACAGAGACCCTATTATAGGGAAACTGATTTTGCTGACTCAGGAGGGAGACACCTGGACCTTACTTCACAGCGCATGCTCCGGAAAGAGAGTGAACTAGCAAACACTATAAAGAAGACTACTTACTTCCTCCCTCAACCACTGAAGACCCTCACCCTATTTTCACTACACATGTCTGGACTATGTAAATGAATTCTGGGAGCTCATTATCATAAGACACTCCTTTCTAGGAGATCTAATGAATGTGTGTGATTTGTGAGTCTGTAAACTGATGTCCCTTGCTAATTCTTGGGAGCCCTTATGGTGGAGAATCCCCAGGGTGACCCCAGCGCTGTCAATAAAAGAATACCCGCTTAACAGTTATACTGGATTCTGACTGTTAATTTATTTCAGGTGGATTCACAACCTCAGCAGAGAGTGACAGAACATGCACTAAGTTCTCCTTTCCTTCCCAACAAAATCTTCATAGTCTTGCTTGGAGAGCAGTGAACCAAGTTTTCCTGGAGCACAGTGCTTTTAGGTGAGAAAGGATGAAACACCAGGACATATCATGAACAAAATGCAGCAGCAGCAGCACACTGGGAGACTGTAGTAGTGGCAACCAGCTGGGCAAAACTGCCACAAAATCAAAAGCCTAGAGCATCCTACACAGCTTCATGGAGGGGATCCTCCCCAACATGATCATGTCCTGTTGCCCCATTCCCACCACCAGCTTCTCAGCCCACCTGTGGTTTCGCATGTCCCACCACCACTGTGGAGTGGCAGCCCTGAACCTCCTGGCAGGCAGCTCCTGCAGGCACAGCCACACTCAGCACCGCACCAATGTGGCACCGATGCTGCAACCTGAGACGGGAGAGCGGCCAGACCTCGAGTCCATTCTCAATAGTTGGAAAAGTCAGCTTTCTCTAAAGCATATCCTCCTCTAACAAGTGTATCCAGTGTAACAGCCCAAGCATAGGAGCTTCCCTCACTTCTCCAACCTGACTTTGCGTTGCTGTCACAAACACGGTTCCATTCAGCCCTGCTCTGCTGAACTCTTCCCAAGGCATACTTCTCAAAGCCCCAGATATAGTGACATTGACATCCCTGGTCCATTTCAGCCTGTCCCAGTTACCCTGAGACCACTTCTGGGGGCTTTATGCATTGCAGGGAACACACACAGCCTGTACACACACAGCTTCAGGCCACACACATGGCACAGAGCAGGCAGGCTGCTGAACACTGGGACCTGAGAGGCCAGGAGAGTCCTGCCTCCTGCAGCTACTCAGCCCACCGGGTAAAGCCCTGCTCAGGCAAGCAGGACCTGCTGCAAAGACCTCCCACAGCGAAGGAAGAGCCAGCGACCCTGCCACCAGGCTACTGGTTAGCCCTGAACCAGGGGAGGTCTGGAGCAGCGCAGCAGGGCTGGGCACAGAGCCCCACATTAGCATCCCAGCTCCAGAGCTGACAAACCTCCCGCTGAAGGCAGTGCCTGGTACAAGGGCTCATTTGTTCCTGACACACAAGCCCATTCCAGGCTGCTGCTCGGACACCTCTTCTTTACTGTGCCCTCCTGACTCCAGCAACAGGCAGGGCTTGGGGCTCAATGGCCCCTTTCTGGATGCTGTTGGGGCTCACACACAGGAGGCCACAGATGGCCGGGGACTGCCAAGGTCCTGAGCCCTGCCAAGCAGCGACACTGGCACCACGTGTCCTTCACCACTGACAGCAGCACAACCCTTCCTTGGGGCTCTGCTGACCCAAACCCTTTTTCACAGAGATGGCAGAGCTCCTGTCACCCAGCCAGCCACAATCACCTGCCACTGCACTCCAGTGTCATGGGCACAGTTGTGGGATGCTGAGAAAAGGAGACATTTTTGTGCAAAATCCCTGCTTGTCCATGCACTTTCAGATTGTTCCATTGCATACAGGCATGGAGACAACTCTGAAGCAGGAAGGAGGAAAATGGGACTGTAAACTCTTGTCCTCACCATAACACAGTCATGATGGGATATGCTTCCAGTCCCTGCTCTCAGTGCAACAGGGAAAAGGGGCAGGAGGGCTGGGGAAAGCCTCTTGCCAGATCCCACAAATGGTTAAACTCTCCCTATTTAGCAGTGGTGAGAGGGCATTTATCTCCAAGCAAGAGTCTTGATACCACCTGGGATGAGGCCAAGAGAAAAGCAAATTCCTCCAGTGAACTTATTCCCCTCCTATACCGCCTACCAAGCTACAGGGAGTTTCCTCTGCAGCCACACAGCCACAGGGACATGAGAAAAGACTGCTTTTATTTTCCCACCCATAGTCTGCCACAGCCCAGCATCTCTTCAGCTTGAGCTCTCGCCAGAGGACAACTAGGCTCAAGGGGGAGTGGCTGGACTCTCCCACATGGCTGTGAGACAGCACTTGGAAGCTGTCCTTACTGAAGCACACAGTCACTTACTGAAGTCCAGAGCTGTGCCTGGCAGAGCAGCTTCAGCAGCCAGGGTAGAGCTGGGCTTGCTAGACATCAGCAGAGTCCAAAGACCCCAGGCTCCAACTGTGCAAGAGAAAATCCTGGCCATCTCACAGTAGCAGACATCAAGGCAGGAGGAAGAAGGGCCCTTTGCCATGTCAGGAAGAATAATTCTCTAGTAATTTCTGCAAGCAGTGTCTGCCTGTGGTCTCCCAAGCTCCCCACCACTGCCTGGGACCTGGAGCTCCCACCCCACGCTCCAGATCCTCAGTACTCCCACAGACATCTCTGCTCCTAGAAAGCAAAGCCTCCAAGTAGGCCCTTGGATACAAAGATGCCAGCAGAGGCTCCCTTCTCCATGCACATACCTTCAGCACCTTCCTGCACCAACACACAACTGCACTGAGCACGTCTTTCAGCCGGGCACAGCTCAGCACCCTGCAGGACAGACCTGCACTTTTCATCAGGAAGCTGCTCCAGTACGTGCCATTTCCAGAAAGGTCTCTTCTCCAACACTGGTGCTGCTCCTCCACGGGCCCATTCCCTCCACCAGTATAAAAGGGGCCACATCACCCCCCCTGCCCCTCCTGGCAGGGGTCACAACCATTAAAGAGAGCAGCACAACAGCTAAGACATCTCTGAGCAGCCTTAGATCCTGGTAACTGAGGTGGCATGACAGGACCTCGCAGGGCTGGAGCTGCATCTTACCAACACCCACACTCAGGGGGCTGGCTGGCAGACTGCAGGAGGCCTTGGGATGAGATCCCACCCCGTACATGCCCAGAGCACTCTGCTGAGTAGGAAGCACAGGGCCCTCCCTAGAGCTGCAGCCCCTCGCCTGTGTTGTTCAAAGAGTGGTGTAAGCTGTGGCCATGGCTCCAATTGCTGCTCCACCTCAGAGCTGGAGACGGATGAGGTCACCTCCAGTCTGAAATCACTTCCGTTCTCAAGCTGCTCTCAAGACTCTGTCACACTGAAAAGAGCGAGATGGGTGGGGAGGGAAACCCAAATCAGTGGAGCATGTTCCCTATTAGGAGCTCAACACTTCATTAATCTCTGCCTGCCATCCAAACTCTCCACCCTCCCACCTTCCCCTAAAGAACAAACCCAGCAGGAACTGCTTTGAGTTAAATAGCACAAGCTGCAGGGGACTACACTTGACCCCCAGCTCCCCAAATTCAACCCAAGCAGAGCAGTGGGGAGAAATTGCAGCTTAGTGCTGTCAGACGAGCTCAGCCACACCACTCCACCTTGTGCCCAGCTCCAACTGCTGGTCTTCAAATGACTGCACTGCAGCAGCCCAACTCTTTCTCCCCACGCACATCATGTTGGAAATGGTTTGTACTGGCAACTGTTCCTATCCACACAGCACTGAGCACCAACATCACAGCCCCAGGGGCCTCTCCAACACAGCCCCATTCTCTACTGTCCAGCTGGCCACACTGGCCAAGGTGGCTGCAAGGTTCTCCCACCGGGATCAGGCAGTACTTCATCCAATGCCTGAGGAACCAGGCTGAGCAAAGAGGATGGAAATTCAGGTCACCAGCATAGGGTAGTCCTAAGGAAAAGAACCTTGCAATGGTCACACTTGGCCAGGAAAAACCAGACTGACAGTTCAGTGGCATCATTTTAAACACACAATGACCACAGATGAATCAGTG
This sequence comes from Athene cunicularia, assembly GCF_003259725.1. Classification (NCBI taxonomy): domain Eukaryota; kingdom Metazoa; phylum Chordata; class Aves; order Strigiformes; family Strigidae; genus Athene; species Athene cunicularia. The sequence continues at coordinate 6,844,401 of NW_020799121.1, read as the reverse complement.
TCTCATTCTTGGAAGCACTAAACTGACCACAGTACCCAACAGGGCCTCAAGCAGTAATGGCCAAGGCACATCACTGTCACACAATTCTGTCCTACACTGTCATGGTTTTTCACCCCTCACTCCAGATTTTGCTCTACACAGGAAGGCACTGGGATTCTGTGGGTCTCTTCCAGAATTCCCAGTCCCATTGCAATGGCGGACATTGGATGGGGGCATTTTTTCAGCAAATACAGCTCCTGCAATCCATACACTGTTTGGATCCACCCAGATGCAGCCCATGCACATGGCCTTGGCCTCATGTGTGCCACAGCAGCGACTGGCCAAAGCAACGCTGGGCATGACATCGTCTCAGTACCGTGGGGTAACAGGAGCTATTGCAAATGCAATGGACAGAGTATGCTTGAGTGCGCAGCTACAGATCACATGCTGCATATTTCTAGGACTTCCTTCAAGCAGAATCAAGACGGGAACTCAGGACTATGTGCGCTGCCAATCCTGTGCGAGTTTCTCTGGATCACACGACACCCCTGGGGCTGAACAGCGGGAGAAGTACAACGTGACCATGTCTCCCAGAGGACATTTTGCTCCCCAGCCTCTTTCCAGAGGCCAGTCCTGGATACGAACCAGCCAAAACCACAATGAAAGCAAGAGCTTTCTTCCTTGTGGGCTTCATCCCTGCAAGAAGCAGTGGGCACCAGAGAAAGGAACCTGTCTTAAATCCTGGCACTAGGCACAGACCTGGACTGTACAGGTGGTTCCTCTTCAGCATGGGCTAGGAATAAATTAGGCTGCAGGACTGACACATTTCAGTAGAGGAAGCAACAGGCTGTTCCCACCTGGCTGCATTCCCACCAGCTTCTTTCTTCCAGTTCTGGCTTTCACACCTGTAACTCAGTAAGATGCCAGCAGAAGTCATCACCATGGTGAGGAGGAGCTGGAGGGGAAGCCATATCCAACAGACAGGTTGCCTTGGCGGGGAGATGAGGAGCCACAGACCTCCTCCTGAGCAGCGCCTGCTCGCTCCCAACAAGAGAGCTCTGACAGCAATGAGCTGAGCAGGGCATGCTTCACACCCCACTGCCATGAGACACACCAACCACTACACAGAAGGAACAGGTCTGAAGTTGAACTAAGGTGATTCCTGAGGCTCAGACACCTCTGGGAAGCTTCAGTTGTGGTGTGATTGACTCACGAAGGAGCGGAGACACTCACTCAAAGTAGCTGCTGTGTATTCCTAAAAATCATGGCCTCCAGACAGAAGTGCCTCTAGACAGAGGTGTTATGTCCTGGGCTTCAGTTCTGCCACCTCTAAACAGCAGTGGGGAGAACTTCACTGTGAACACCCACACCTGCACTGGCTGGGCCAGCGGTGCCTGCCAAGCCCTTGAGGATCCTGGGGTGGGAGGCATTCAGAAAGGGTTGTTCTCTTCACCCTGAGCCCAGACACCCTGGAGAGCTGAGCCACACTCTCTCTCAAAAAACCCACATCAGCACTGTTTGAAGAAGACTCCTGCTTGCTATAAGCTTCATGCTTTTCCAGTACTCAGGTACTCCTTGTGAGCAGGAATGGGCAGCCATTTGGTCTGCCAGCAACTGTACATGAATAATCCTGCAAGAACAGGCATGCACTAACACTCCCACAGAGTTCTCCTATATGTTGTTGGTTTTCTGTTTTGTTTTGGTTTGGTTTTTTAATTTTTATTTTTAAATTGCTCAATATACAGGTAAAATCCATTCTGACTGAGAGCAAAGGCTTCACTCAGAGCAGCTCAGTAAGAATCAGCTTGTTCTGTATTTGAGGAACTCACAGGGAAGATTCACATATAAACATACAAAACCACACCCTGTATTTTCCAAAACTAGAAGCTGGAAATATCCTCTGAGGGACTGTTAAGGATGGCCAGATCTGAGGATATGGTATGATATCTGAGGAGATGCTCTGAAATCTATTAGTATATGAAGAGCAACAGAAAGTAATCTAATTTAAGAAAAAAATCTCTTCCCAGGTAAACCAGGCTTCCTCTGTGCAAAGAAATTCCATGGATGTAAGGACATCAGTGCCCTGGTGGAGTTCGAGATGATGAAGGTTGTCTTTTCCTTTTCCAGTAATACTTAGATTTAACTATATAAACTGTTCCTCTGGGAGCAGATCCTATTTCGCTGTTTGCGCAAGAGCCTTCGAGCTGGATTTTAAAGGTGAAAGCACCCACTCCTGAACTGCAGGAAGACCAGTCAATACAGATGTTCTTGCTATAGCAAACAGCTGCTTTGTTACACTTCTCTCAAGTTCTTTACCATGCCATCCTCTCTGTCATTGGCACAGCCAGAAAGAGCAGGACATGGGAGGAGTTCAACCAGACAAGAATAGCCATGATTATCAATGCTGCAAAAGGTAAGAAGAGATCTGCAATAGCAAAGCCTACATGAGTTTTTCAGGCTGTGATGAGTCCAGGTGAAATGGAGACAGGCACATGGGATGCAGAAGCATCCAGCCTCAGGGCAAAGCACTGCCTAGCTCTTCAGCCGGGGATTTGGCATCCAGGGAGTGGACTGCTATCAGCTACACACTCCCAGAGAGCACATCCCCATGCGCAGGTTGCTGAACCAGAGCACAAAGGCAATCTCAGCCCCTTGTATGCCATCGGAAGCATTCAAGAAAACTAACAGGCACACAGATCAGTCAAAAAGCAGCACAGCTAGTGTGATAAACAGTGCCTACCCACCAGCCAGCTGTTGCCAAGTACGCACAGGAGGGGTTTAAGGAAGAGTTTGGAGGAGCATAAATAGGACAGTTACAAGAAACCAAAATGTTAGATGGGTAAATCACTCCTGAGCATGGCTGTGATCCTTCCAAAGCCATTTTCACAGAGCTACGTCTCTCACTGATTTTTTTGAGACAAAGATGAAAGGGCCATTCAGAGCAGCCTGGAACCTACCTCCTGCAGTATTTTCCCAGTTATTTTCCTTTGCCAACCCCTTTCCGGGACCTAATCTGTGGACCACAGCACATAAAAGACAACTCTAAACCTGGCACCAGGTGTGTAAATCCCTCTGCAGCACCCTGCTCATGGAAGGTGGCAAGAGCTCTGGCTACACAGCAGCTTATATCAGCTAGAGTGATGGCGTGGGGAGAACAGTGGCAAGGTTGCTCACCAGAGCCAAATTCATAAAAATACAGGATGTGCCTAGCTCCTCTCAGTTTCAAAGGTCTTGGGCACTTTCACCCATATTTAAAGAAAGCTGGCCCTTGCTTTGTACTGCTGCAAACTGTCTAAAAAATTTGCCTTTAAAATAACTATACTGTACAATGTCCTTTGTGGAAGAGCTGATGTTTCATCCTGTTGTCTTTCATCTCCACACCACCAACTCAGACCAGAGGAACGTGTCAGCTCTGTGGTTAATCCAGAACATGCCAACGATCTCAGAGGCACTGCAAGCAGGATCACTTAATTCGGGGCAGGCACAGCCTGCAGTTCTGGGCTGGCAGAATGCAAAACTGCAGGGCTGTGGCCCAGGAGAGGGCTTCACCGATACCATCACCATGCAAACACCTGATAACTCTGCCATTGTGTCAGAAGACACCACTGAGCTTTGCACTAGGAACAAGAACATCAGAGCTGCTGTTATGATCTTCCTAAGAAGGTATGGGGGTTTATAACCCAACTCTGCCATTTTGGCAAATGTCACCAGTGGTAATTCAGTATAAATTACTATGGCCAGACCAGGCAACCCAGTTGGACCAGGACAGACCTGGAATACCGATATTCTCCTGACTAAGTCTCAGAGATGGTGTTTTCTACCAGATTTGAGAGGGGCATTTTTCCACTCTCCTCACAAAAAATCACAGCCTTAGGAACAAACCTTAGCATCCAATTGGACTGCAGGAAACAAGAGAACAAAGCCCCACATCTTGCAGAGGGTCATTAAGGAACATGCATTCTCAATTATATTGCCCCTCTCCTTCTAGAATCCTTTCTACTTTAAGATAACTATTTTTTCCCTGGAAAACTAAGTGAGAAAGCAATCACAAAAGGTTAGCGCGCCAAGCTGAATAAGTAATATCACTGCATGAGGGACACAGCGTAATCACACTGAACAAACTGGGTTCTTGATAACATCTGTTCTTTGCAGATAACATTGCTGTGACACTGGTCTTGCTGCTATTTCAGTCTTGATTTCCACTATAGAGTTTATCCAGAGTCATCAATGCAATCTCTACTTACCCTGCAGCAAAATTATTAACAGTGACTCATTAATACAGTACTGATCTGAACTGTAAGCACCTCAGTCTTGTGGATTTTTAGTGGTATTGCTGATTTCATGGATTTCTTTCTGGGCTCCACATGAAAATAACAAAAATAGTAAAGAGCACGAGATATAAGATGGGAGATCTTAACACAGCAGGCACTGGAAGAACAGAGGTCATGAAAATGTCACCTTTGAAATTACTATAATGGATTTCTGGAAGCCAGAGCAATGAAACTGGACTAAAGAAGATATGAGACAAGACAAAGTCATTTGACTGTAAATGCTGTGGTTGTTGGTCACACAAGGTGCAGAAATACCCAACATTAGAAGGAACTTGGAAGCAATGGAGTGGAAAAATTGCATTTGCTAGACTGTGTGTTTCTACAAGGCAACCCAAAGGAAATGGAAACAGCCACACAGGTAAGACATAAAGAGTGAGGCAGGACGAGGAACGCTCAGCTCAGTCAATAGGTTAGCGAAGAGCCAGCACCCCCATGCAATGTCAGCTCAAGTGACAGCCACAGCCGGGCAAGAGTAACAAGAAGGGGGTACGAAATCAGATTAGATACCCATGAATATCTCTCGGGACTTACAGCACAAGTCAAACCTTTGTATTTTTTCAGAATCCAAGGATAACCATCTCCAAGCAAATCCCAGAAACAGCATCACATGCAGAACAGGGAAGGATTTTCTTGGGCTCCCAGCCTGGGCTCTGACTTGCCAGGCCAAACATCTATCTCTTGGGATTTATTTTCTGTGATTTACTCTCTAGTCACATTTTGCTGTAAAATCTCAAACCACTACCCCTCACAGGCCTGTCAGAAACATGCCATCCCCTCACAGACATCCCGAATGTCACACCATACTAGCCAGATTCGGCAGACTCTAAGTGCCCAACCCAGAAAAAACTGCTTAGCTCAGAGACATGGTTCTGTCCTTGATGCGGCTGTCCCTGCAGCTCACAGTAGCCTCACATGCCCTCAGACTACACAAAGTCAGGTTCTTTTCTTCTTATCTCCAACCTCAAGGGGGCAAGAAGGGAAAGAAAAATCTGTAACAGGAGGATTTCTGACCTCCAGCGGCAAGTGACAGAGCAAGGACGGAGGAGGTCTGGTTTTATGTGCATAAAGGGAACATGCTCCCTCACCCACACACCTCTGGAACAGACTATTCCCACTGTACATGATCAAATCAGTGTCAGGCCAAAATCATGGCCCATCTTAAGAAATCATTTTTTCTTTTCAGCCTCATTTATAAACCGTTGCCTTATAAATATGAAGCAAGACCTGCTTCCTCCACTGGAGAAAACACATGCGGGCCTATTACTGCAGGATGCCAGCCAAGAGGTGGGTGGATGCCCTAATTATTTTTTGAAAAAAATAAATGAAAAAAGTTATTTGTCATGAAGGAAAAGCCCTAAGCCTCTAAGGAACAAGCTCTAGGTGCCTAATACACACAGATTCACTAGAGCTACAAATTAGCTGAGCCTGCAGGCACATGCAGGGTGTCTCATCCAGCGAGAGCAAAGGTCTCATCCAGTCATCTTCTGGATATCCACTGTCATTAATGTCATGACAGATGGGATCCAAGTCCTCCAAAATGCCCATGTCTGTGCTGTGAGCTCTGCCTCACAGGGACTGTTTTGCTGATTAAGGATACCAATTAAACTTGGACACCAAAGAGAAAAAAGTAAGTGTATTTTACTGGTGATAACCAAATAATGTAACAGAGTAATGCAGAAAACATGCAGTAAGAAAAGGCAGAACAATGCACTTAAAGGAAACAAATAAGAAACTACAGGGTAATGAATAAAATCATTTCTACATGAGAGCGAGAATAGTGGTTAAGAAACACACATCACCACTTGCACACCTTACCATCCTCCAGACCCGCCGTGGCTGGGCAGCCCCGGTTACAGCGAGGATTTGCAGAGCCTGTTCCCGGCAAGTGGGAAATCCTATGCGGTGCGTCCACCCATAGGTGAGGCTTCCAAAATCACTGTAAGAGGGTCCAGCCTCATATACTAAAAAAATCAGCAAGCCAGAATAGCTGGCAACTTTGTTTTGAGCGGAAAATATCTGGTTTCGTTCTCCTGTTGGATTCCACCCAAATACTGGCCAGGGCTTGGGGAGGAAAACCAAGGCAGTTTCTAACAAGGCCAGATACTTGGGTTCTCAGCCTTAAACAAGGCTGAGAAAGGAAAGCTGGATACATTCTTTTAGCATTTCATCCTCACGACTGATTATATTCTAAGCTCCATCTTTCACTAGTGAGCATACATACGTCATTAATGACCACATGCTAAGTTAGCAGCTTCAGCTCAGGGCCTGTTGTTCAGGCTTCAATACTTCAACACTTCAGCACTTTTTACATCAACATAGGTGGTTTGTTATAATCTAGTACAACACCAACTAGCACAATGGTTATCAGTTATAAAATATACAGGATAAATCTATAGGTCAGCTCTGGCTTGGTCCTGTTGTCCAAGCCTCAGCACTTCAGGGACACACTTCAGTACCAAAGTACAAGGTGCAGCACAGGAACAGCACACGTGAAAAAGCATCCACACACTTTGCAAAGAAACATAAGATGGTTCATTAAGCTTTCCGAGAAACAAGCCCCATGATACCCCTCGTTAGTAACCCTATGCACACACCACGCTGCTGCTACATGCAGGGCAGCTCCAGTAACACCATCTCTTGTTTACCAAGAGAACAATTCTGCTATTGACTGACACCTGCCCATGACAGTGCGACCATGGGAGAAGCAGGGAGATGTTCAGATGACATTGGCCATTCAAACTAGACAGTAAAATGCCTGGCACTGGCTGGAACCTCCAAGCAGCTGCTGAGGACCAGCCCTACCACCTCAAACAGAAAGGCTTTCACTGACATTAATGAGAGCTGCTGAAAATAATGCCATCACACAGCTATGAGACGGCATGCAGCCTTTCTGTTTGAGGACCAGAAGTCTGAACAGAGCAGGCACTGAGGAACACTGGGCTCCGTCCAGTCACTTCTGGTTTATTTAAATTGCTTTGAAGTCAAATGCCATGACCCTGGTGTGAGCTGAGTGTGGTGGGGCAGGGCTGATGAGGTTTAGCCAAGTGACAAGAGGACATACTCCTGCTGCACAGTGATGGTTAGGAGGATCCCAAGCAGATCAATGTGACAGTAGTGGAGCGTACATAGAAAACATGCCTCTAACTTGCTCACCTCTGTGGGCCTGCTCTGAGTTTCTGAAGTGTCGGCCCCCAAGCTGCCAGCAGACCAGGGCAGATCCAGTGTTCAGCTGCTCAGTGGACCCGTAGTCCTTCCCAATCATGTGCCTAAATTAACTGCCTGGTAAAAGCATCAGGTCCTGTTAAATAACTGTCCTCTTTGATAATTCACTTCCCTCATAAACACACACTCTGCCAAGGGCTCCTTTCAAGGGGAGGAGAGCTCTTTAAAGCAAGCAGACAAACAGCAAAGGTATTAATCTCGGGAGTGAGACACAGGCAGTTTCCCTTCTGCATGCTCCAGCTAAGGGCTCCAGAGCACTGCTCCAGCTGTGTCGCAGAAACCAACTACGCAGAGACAGGACTGTAAGCGCAGGCACCGGGAAATGAGAGATCATCTCAGACAGTATCTCTCTTGCTGTCCTGATGACACACTCTTGCTCATCTCAGCACTGTGCACTTTGCTGTAGGCCAGCTGCATCACTTGAAGTTTAACCCCTGCTGCCTTGATTCAGCCCACTGCCTACAAAACAAGGTAAATACCAACTCCTGAAAGCTGTGATGCTTCTTCTATTAGTCTGATCCCAGCCAGCACCAGCTCCTCTGAGCAGCAGGAACCTCTGAGAATCTATAGGATCCTAAAAGCCATAAACCTCCTTGACATTTTTTATGGCAGGCCTTGGGCAGAAGGAAATTACTATTGGTCCAGATGGCATTTCCTATACTGCTTATCTACATTTCCAGGACTTCATATCACTTAATACCCATTGCAGAGACTCAGGAGAGCTTTAAACCAAAAAGAAAGCACAGCCAAGGAGACCGTGTACATAGGGCAGGGAGATAGCAGATGCCTTTGTGACTCATATTTCACCTGAATATATAATTAATGTAGTATGTAATTTATTTGAAAATAAAAGTGGATGTAAGACTGCAGGATCTAAAGAGATTTCATGTGTATACATATCACAGCAAGAATGAGCTCAGTGCGGCAGGCAGGATTAGAAAAGTTCCCACACTAAGGAAATAGCCAGGAGACATTACAAGAGGCCAAAAGTGAAGTGATTTGCCTGGGAAGTGATCTTAAAAATAATTGCAGTACAAACTAAAGCAGAAGAAGGCCTGGCCTGTGCTCTCATGTGTGTTCACACAGCTCCAAGCACTGGGGGTCTGCAACGAAAAATGAAACATAGTCACTGGAGCCCAGACCACATCTATATCGCCATGGGCTTTGCCTCACAGAAAGCAGAAGGAAGACGTTAAGCCCTTAGGATCCCTTTTTCCCACAAGTTAGCCAAGTGGATCTTTTTTTCCCCTCTTGCTTCTGCACTGAGAATGTCCAGAGGTCACTGGGACGGGCTCGCTCCCCATGGCCAGTCTCCAGGAGCTAGCACTTAAAATCCTGTGGTTTATTTGCTCAGCCTGTGCTCCCAGCTCCCGGTTCCCCCTGCCAGGAGTTATCCTGGGAGAAAGGCACCAGCTGCCCCAGGCGGGGTCAGGCAGAGACAGGCCATCCCAGCTCCATACACACACCCTGAACACACTTGATAACAAGCTTCAAAACAAACAGGGCACTCCCAAAGTTCCCAGGAAGAGCAACGAGCTGAACTGAACAAAGCCAGCAAGTGAAAGACCTCAGCTCTTCTGCTCCCTGGCTCTGAGCAGTCACAGAGTACAGCCACCAGAATGGCACATGGGGATGTGTCAGCCACCGTGCTGCTCCTCTCTCCCCATGAGCTAACTTCAGGGTGAGCACTTAGGTCCTGGCACCAGCTGTTACTGCTCTCACCTAGTGCCACTGTGCAGAAAAACAGCCCAAATTTAAGAGGTGAGTGAGAAAACAGAGTTAAATTCTATTAAGGGCTTCCCACTTCTGACTGACTTACAACTACACGGCTCACACCCCCCAGAGTCCCAAGCTAGCATAAACCACAGCCTGTGATTCTACAGCACGCTGCACTTCTGAGCATTAGCCCTGAGCCTCCCTTAGCCCTCGCTGCCATGGCACGGCACCAGGCTGGTGCAATCTGAAGGCTGTGTAGCTGTATCCAGAGAGATTTCTGCCATCTTGAGCATCCCTGCACTGTGCTGTCCTGCACAGCATAGCTGTGTCCCTCTCCTAGAGCTGAACTTCAGCCTCAACTTCTCTTTTTTCTTCCCTGCCCCCTCCCAACTTCAGGAGTGGGCAGTTGTACTGAAGCCAGAAACTAAACCACCTTCCTCCTTGGCATTACACGCTTGCGGATGCTAGTGCAGGGTTTCACTTCCTCCTCAGCTCTTGGCCAAGACTTAGCCAAGCTTTGCCCACCAGCAACCAGGCCCTGCAGCCCTCCAGCACGCTCTTCTCCCAGCCACCTCCAGCACGCGGCTGCTGTGATGCTGCTGAGGGTAGCAGCCACATGGGTGGGGCTGGGAGGGACAGACCAAGGGAAGGCACAGCAGCCTGGAGCTGAATGATAATAGGCCATAAGAGATTTCAATTAATGCACTGGAAATACACTCACACAAAAAAGAAGGAATTGAGAATATTAACTCATTCAGCCTTCCAAACAGAAAGGACTCTTCCTTGAGTCTGGAACAACAGGAGATCTCTTTCTCCTTCTGCAGCCCAGCCCCTACGGGTAGCATCACACGTACAAACCCTTCCTCTCAGCACACTTGGATCCACCTTTCACTATTATTTTTAAAGAGTGTTCCTGGGATACCAAGTCATGGATGAACAGCAGCATGCATACTGACGAGCACATGTCCAGGGATCTGATCCCAACTTTTCTGAGGCACCACACACAAATCCAGCTCCTGAACATCCTCGTGGGAACAAGATGACTGCAAACCTCTTCACAGCTTGAGGGACAATTCTCTGGGAGAAAAGGAATGTGTAACGGCAGACATTTTTTCCTGCACTTCAAGGCTAACCACACTGTAGACATACACACACAGACAAAATCCAGCCCATATGGGAATTATTCCAGTATGCTATGAAAAAACTTGCATACACTTCACAAAAATGTGAAGTCATACAATGTATATGAGAGATGCCACATGTTTCTTCCATGAGCTTTAGAGGATTGTTCTGTGTGGTTTCACTGTCTCAGGGAAATCTCTGCTTTGGGGAAGAAGGGGACAGTCTTAGTGTTGGTCAGACAAGAAAACTCTTCAGGTGAGCAAAGACGGTACACTCCAGTTCATGTTCTGCTATCCAGGAAAAAAGTAACACAGAAGCCACTTGAACTGAAAGAGAAATGACAGGAGAGGAACCCTCCTGGCTTAGCCAAAAGGTATCTCAGCAAGAAGTGCCTGAAGTATTAAAGGTGGAACAGAGCTCTCCAGGCTTGGTTTCAGCACATATGAGCAATAGCTGCAGCATGGTGATAGGAGTCACCACTGTGGGCAGTGGGGTGTCCCAGAACTGCTAGAGAAACCTCTTGGACTGAACATTTAAAAGTAATTTGTCAAAACTCTAAAGATACACAGCAGGGACCCAACCTGGCCTGGCACAGTAAGCAATCAGCTGGCTGAAGGTGGAGTCTCCCCTGGATTTCCAAGATGTCCATCTGAGCAAGTGTCACAAGCTTCTCTTGTTAAATGGAGGTTGCTCTTACTTCATTAGCATCAGCAAAGATCGGACCACATCATCCATCACACTTAAATATTTGGCTAATGTGCCCAAAACAGCCCTACATCACTCACTCAAGGGCAGAAGAATTCTGGAGGTGCAGGTAGCTGAGGAGTTCATGGAAATTCAAGGGACAAAAATCCCTATGCAGGAAATACTTCTTTTCATAAACTGCAGACTGCTGCTTGCACTGAGAGGGCTGAACCTCTCCCCTGCCCTGCACTAATGACCATTTATCCATTTGGAGCATAAATAATTGAAGAGAGACAGCAGCAGGCAGCAGATTCTGTGCCCAGTTCTCCAGCAGTTCTGTTTCACCACACAGTCCATGTGCTGACCTCTTTTTACAGCCCTTTTCCAAGAAGTCAAAGTGCCCAGGATGGACTTCCCTCCCCAGCCCAGAATAGCCCCATCTGTGCGACACAGGGGCCTCCTGCAGCAGGACTGTTTAGACAGATGCACAGCAGAAGGACAGGCAGGGCCGAACCTCCTGACCTGCTGCAGTCCCACCCAGCTCCCAACACACTGTCTGAGCACTGAGCCTCTGCTCAGTTTGGAGGGCAAGGGACCAACGTTGTCTTTTCAAATGGGCCAAAAAAAAATTCATGAACAACATAAGGCTTTTTACAGAGAAGTAAAAGCTTCCACTCCTATGCTACGTCTGGCCAAGATACACTAGGACATCAGAAAAACAAGCAGAGAGGTGCTGCTTTAAGAGTGTTTCCAGTATTTACCTCCAGATTCTGTGACTAATTTGCTACTCCCTTTCTGGCAGGCGCCTCTTGGTAGCCAGGATGCAAGTCCAGGGTTGGAAAACACAGAGGTTGGAAGAGACATTAACATGGGGAGTCAAAGAGAAACAGCCTCACCCAGGGCGATCTATGACACAGTGAGAGACTATCCAGCTGTGGTGAAATATCCCACATGCCAGCTGCAAACATAATTTTGCTTTCTCTGAGAAAAAAAACCCTCACCACAACCACCCTGTCTGAATTGATACAGAGCATGACAGACAGCACAGGAACACAGAACCGTATTGCCACTCCCAATGACTCAGAAAATCACAACTATAAAATAACACTCAACTTTGAGAAAATTAAAGTCATTGGTACTCTGTTCGCCTTCCAGGTTCCATACTTTTCTGCACAAGCAAGAACTTTCCTCTAGTCGCAAGATTATAAAGAACTGTTATTGTAAGGAAAATACTGAGGTGAAAGATGGCAATGCCTCAAACATATAATGCAGATACAAATCCTCCAAGCTGCTCGAGCACAGACTTTGAGAGGATTCTGTAAAGACCAAGATCCGCTTCTGGTCTTTGTTGTACAATTGCTGTACAGAGGAACCTACCACTCACAAGATACTTTTCATCACATATTTTACAATACTCAGCTAATCAATTTTCATCACATAGGTATCTATGCAGAAATTGAGGGTCACATTAAAGTCATCCTCAACCAGCTCAAGACACAGGAATCTCCACTCTTCCCTCTTAATCTGCCCTTTGTCATCAGCAGCTGCCTGTGCTGAAGTTGTCCTCAGTGTGTCAAGAGTGGTATGTACAAGTATTTTGGGTACCTCTGCCCTGTGCAGAGCATAGCTTTTTCAGGAGCTACACTTTCTTGTAAACCCATCTGAACTTATCTCTCCATAAGCACAGTAGAGAAAAGGAGAAGACGGGCCAGCACACATTAACAGGGAGTTGGGGGTTTCCATCAGCCAATGTTCTCTGGTAGGCAAGGCTGGGGTTGAAGGTTGACCTTAAAGTCATGTTCTATGTTGGCATAGCTGCTATTTCAAATGGAAGACATCTCTGCTGTTGTAATATCTACTGCTCCAGGAGTGATAGAAATCTCTGCTTCTTTCTTTTTTTTTTCTAAGAAAAAAAAAAAGACAAAGGAGTTTGAATATATTTTTTTGAGATATAAACCCCAGATTCTCAAAAACTGAAACACAAAGGCAATGAATTCAGGAATTCTCCATGCCTTGCAATGACTTTGCACAGAATCTCCTCTATACACATTACCCCCCCATATATATTTTTACTGACAAGCAGACCACTTCAAAATATGCTGAAGTAGAAAAAAGGACCAAGCTGAATGCAAAAGGCACAGCCCTGCAATTTCAAATCCACTGAAAGAACTGGATCCACCAGATAGTCTCTGCTCCCACACCCAAACAACTTTGCAAGTTGATGGGGTGGGGAGAGATCAATTTGGGAAGGAGAGGTTCCCATCCTCCTGACTTAAAAAGAAACAATGACTTCAAAGAACATTAGAGACACGGGCCTGAGTGAGCAGGAGCCAGGTTCAGAAACACGGCAAGGTAACACCCCAAACAAATACACGCCAACAACACGAGCTAGGAGGCATCTTCTGCAGGAGTGTGCCAGGAGACTCCAGTTTAACTAGGTATTTGGGAGGTTTCACCTGTACTCCTCCCACATCAACACCTCAGGCTTTGGCAGAGCATCCGTCCCCTGCACTTGCCCCGTTTGGTTCTCAAGTCAATATTCTTTCGACAAATTGCTAGGTTTTCCTTACACTGGGCCTACTCTTCTGCAGATGAGACATGAGTCACTGCTTCACTGGCCTACCCAGCTTCACCACAAGAATCCCTCTTCGCACTCCAGCGGTATACAAATTGCCAGGAGAGAAATCATCTCGCTTTGAGAGGTGCTGAACCGAGGTATAATGAGACCGAGGAGCTTCAACTCACCAGACAATCTGCTGTAGAGCTTCGGACCAGAAACTGGTTCCCCCGTCCGGGTTCTTAAACCACAACCCTTCCCCTTGAAAAGCTGGATGCTCTGCACATGGGAGACCTGTATCAAACCTCCTCTGACTTCAGTGGCACACGAGTTCAGGGCTAAATACACTAATTAAGAGGTCATTCCTTCAAAATCAGACAGGTGGAGAACTTACTGTTATTTTTTCTTCATAAATGGTAGCAATTACGAGTGCAACCTGCAAATCAGAGTCCCCTGGGCCCAGAAAATGCATTAGCCCTGACTATGCCATGAGGGAAAATGAAGACACATTCTTTGACAGCATGTTGTTCCATTTTTTGGACTTGGTAAATCATCGTTATTACTAAGATCTTACTGAAGACTACTCCACTTACATGTAATCTATTGTACTGCCTTCTCAGAAACTCACTTCATTTCCCAACTATTTATAAAAAATAGCCTTTATAATAAATTTTGGAAAATTGGTTCAAGCAAAAACCACAGCTTTAATAAACCTTTTAAATGGTTACCTGTTGCCAGATGCAAGTGGATTAGAACAAGACGTCATGAGAAGAAAACTCTTGCTCTCAAAGAATGCTAAATAAAGATAATTTGTGTTTTCATATGTTCATTTTATTTTTAACAGATTGCTTTGTATTCACAGCTTGGTTTCCCTCCACAAGTAACATGGCTAGCACAAATTCATAATGAACTGTGCTCTGTCACACAAGACCCACGCTCGCAGCGTAAGTTACACGGATACACACGCACACACCATGTATTTGAGGCAGGAGCTCCTTTGCCCCAACATAACCCTACACTCTCCTGCAGACACGAAGTCTTTGGGGTACAGACTCCAGCCCACTCTTGACTATGCAGTGTGACAAGGGCCTTCAGGGATTAAGATAGTATCTACAGCTGACTACTCTGATCTCTACCTCACTTCTTCCCCTAGGGAATGAGCAGAAAGGAGCCTTATACATAACCTGTTTCCCTCTTTATTTAAAAAACAAATTAACTAAATAATAGGACGTTTGAGGAGGGTCACAAACCTCCTCTCCTGTTCACAGATTACACCAAATTTTCCACAAATTCAGAACATGTTCTTGATTGCTTCCCCCCAGAAATAAACTAAGAATTAACAGCGATACCAGCAAATAACTGCAAAATTCTAAGCAGCTTGGGGAAAATGCACCTGACTAAACCCCATTATCCTATTACCCCTGGATTTACTTTGTTCCTCTCATCCCTACAATCATAAGCTCACAAAAACGCATGGTACCTTTCCACAACACCCGAGTCTGCATTATACAGGGAAACACCATCTCCTGCAGTGGCCCCGTGAATGCCCAAGCTCCTACAGCACTAGTTTGCTTTAATGTGGTCCAGAAAGGCTGTGCAATACCACTGACTCGGTGGGTAAGGTGTTTGCTGCAATACGGAATTAGAGCCTCAGAGAAAGCCTGGACCCAAAGGCAACTAACTGCAAGCCAGGCTGGGAATGAATGGGTGGACTTCTTCCCATCGCAGGGACTCATCGCGCTGCCCTGCTGTGTTAACCATCGCCTCCATCCCCACCCTTGTGAGACAGAGAAGCTCTTCCATTTACAGCAGACATCGCCTATATCATGGTGATGGGCGCTAAGGAACACATGGAACTCTGCTGATAATCCCTCACCTAGACGTTCAAGCTCAGGAGAGGAGGATTCCTCTCCCTGTCAAACACCCTAAATCCCTCCAAATACCAAACAGCGAACAAAAAAACCCTGTCGATGTCACCCGATTGCGTCACCCCCCTCTCCCTCCAGGACTCAAAAGCCCTGTCTCCAAATAGCTGCTTGCTTTGCAAAGCAAAACAGATGTTCCCTAACGCCCAAATCCCGGCCGCCTGCGAGGTGGTTGATCTGCTACGCCAACAAGGAGCGGCGAGGGGCAGGACCGGGGCTGTGCCCGCGCATCTGTGCTGCGGGGGGAGAGCGCGGCGGGGAGACGTGCTCCTAATACCGAAATGCCTGCGCCGGCCCCGGCGCTGCCCGTCTCCATCCGGAGCTACGCGACACGCCCAAAGGCACCGAACCCCCCCCCCACACACACACAACCCTACACCCAGGGAGACGAGGCAAAACGCCTATTTCCCGGGTGAATCCGGCTAAAGGAGGGCTGGAACGGCGCCGTGCCCAGGTA
>NW_020799121.1:6804900-6828358 GCF_003259725.1 Athene cunicularia | reverse complement strand
GGGCACGGCCGCGGGAGCGCTCGGTCCCCGCTCTCGGGCGGAACGGCGGCAGCCGGGAGGAGGGGTGCACCGTTCCGAAAGACACAAACACACACGGAATAAATAGGAAATGGGTTTCCAGATTTAGCGCCTCAAAAGACAGTGGGAAGCCCTGAATCATACTGCAAGCTTCCATTCAAACGTTTTAAAGAGGTGGATGGGAGTCATGTTAGGTAAAAGCTAAAGGTATTTTAGGTATAGCTTTTTAAGGAAAGGCAGGAGAGGACTCGAATGAATTTTAAACACTCCAAAAGCAGTGGCAGCACATCATTTATGAACAGCTCATAGGAACCTCGGCTCGAGAGCAGAGGAGCAAGGGGGTGGGATGCAAAGCCCCAGGACACCCCCATCCTTCCCTCGACTTCCACATTTCAAGAACAGGTAAATGATGAGACTTGAAACTCCTTTGAATACTGGAGCAGCTTGGCGTGGTGATGGCTGCACAAGTGCAAGGACACTCCCCAGCCTTGGAACAAAACTGACACTGATGTCACAGTACTAACTTTCCACATCCTTGTAGTCATCAGAGCATTTATCTTGCCATTTCTTTCACCTTCTCATTCAAAACATCCCTCATATCAAAACAAGGAGATATTTCCAAGACCAGAGATTGGCAATCCCAGGCACATACGTTTTAAAACCCCATTAGCTCATCCTGAGTTCACTGTTAGCCATTGATTCAAAGCATCAGAAAAAAATAAATCACGTAATTGTCAGCATATTTGCTTGTTTTTAAATGCTAGAGAGCCACAGACCATTAGAGACTCTACACCACAATTAAAGGCACCAACAAGCCCATCAGCCTTTCATGAGTTGTTTTATTGTCTGCCAGTGTTTTAAATTTAATGAATACCGAAAGGGCTGCAGTCAACCGCTCCTTGATCCTGCTGAACAGTCATTAAAGTAGTTATATGTGGGCATTTTGTCCCAGTGCTGGAAAGCACAGCCTGGAGAAGGCCGCTGGACTGGAATTCAGAGAAAGGGACTTGTCTTCCATGGCCCTGGTACTGCCAACACCGACAGGGGTGGGAACACAAGGTCAGAAACTAGGGTCCCCTAACCAGATATCTTCACAGTAGCAAACTACACATTCCTCCATCAAGTTGTGAAATATTTTAACAAAATCAAGTTCAAATGTAACTGAATATAAACATCAGAAATCAAAGAAGTGGTAGAAGGCATAAAAATTAAGCCGACGTTGAATGGAAAGCACTCACATACGGTATCAGCAGTACTGCAAGCCCTTCTTGGACACAATAAAACAGATCTTAGGTTTTGAGCCAAAATGCTCCAGCTGGAATCCACAAGCCCAAAGAAGGCACAGACTATCAATCGATAATCAGTATCTGCTAGTAAAAATCTGCTCACTGAGGCTTCCCACACAAGAACTGTGACAGTGACTTTAGGTGCCTTACCTTGAAAACAGGAGGGAGGAAAAAGCTCCGTTTTTAATAAAATTAAGGGCTAGGTGCTTTTGAAAGCCTGCTTCCCCATTGTCCTAGTTTTCTTTGAAAGATGAACCTTTCATGTTACCTTTGTTCAGAGAGCTAATCCAGTATGTAACTAATGTAACCAAAGTCTTAGTTTCTCAGGATGGGTGTGGCTGTTCTGACTTTCACAAGAACAGATGGACAGCACATGATTTTAAGAAGGCTGCAAAATATGATACAAAATTCTGGAAGAAAAACAACAAGAAAGGTGCACATAACGGCACACGCTTCATGAGAAAATATTTGCTGTTAAATCTCTCACCTTGGCCCTCTTGACAGACATGCTTACAATTCAAATCTTCATAAAACCTAAAGAGACTTTGCATGAACACAAACCTGACACGCCATTTCTTCTTTCAACTTCATTATAGCAGCCACTGAGATAACGACGTCATGTCCATTTTATGCAGTTGAACTCCAAACACAAGCCAAATATGCAGCCCTGTGATGCAAATCGTTTGTTAATCCTATCCTGATTAAATACTCATTGTTAGACAGCAAAATTAGGGCTAATCATTACATGAAAGACACCCCAATTTAGTACAGAAGATTAAGTGTCTCAATCCTATATTTGCAAAATAGCTTCTGCATATATAATACACACAAGACTACAAAAGCATGCAGAAGAGAGCTATACCCTTGGTAATGACATAAAGGAAACAGGAACATTAATTTACAGACTAAGGTGTGCAATCAGATTTTCCAAGGTATTTACTCACCTAAAAGATGTCAGTAGGTGCCTAGTGAACTTTGAAAAAAAGTGGATGGAATGTCTTGCTACCTTTCACTTAAAACACTTTTAAAGTTATTTTGAAATTAAATCAAAGTAGTTTGTATGAAGACAAATTCTAGAAAACACCTTCATTCCCCAGGGTACTTATTACTATTCCTTTGAATATGCACTGTGCACAACACCATTACAACATTTTATAGGTTAGCTTGAAAAAGCTCAAATCCAAAAAACAACCCAAAATTCAGTATTTTCCACATTCGTACAATTTATTACAAACCTTCAATGAAAATTAGTGTTACGGTGTATAAAAAATTCAGTACATGCCATTGTTCAGCTGACAGATTAAAAAATGCCTGTGACAAATTCTTGCAATCAATACTTGAGACAAATCTTCAGAGGCATCCACAGAAGCTGTTGGCATGCGTAGTGTTTATGGTATGTTAAGGCACGATGATTTAGAAAAGTCAGCTTCTTTCCATCACTGGTGAGTCATCAGTGTTCTGTACATTTTCTCATACATCACACAAATATAAGTCACCAGAGATGAAGCTTCAAAAGTAACCAAAGCACAGGGAAAGTTATGAAAAATTGATATGATACACAATGACTTAAAATGGCAGGTGAAAGTTATGATACTGTGCAAACACAAATACATTTACTGTAAACAGGCCACAAAGTCTTCTAGTATTAATCACAAAACTGTTCAGAATAACCTAGCAGATACATAAACTCCTTAAACCCATCACAATGACTAGTCCAAACAGCGTACTCTACCAGTTTCTGTATAAAAAGGTATAGGAAGGATAATAAAACCACATTGATAAGTATGAAGACAGTGTTACCAAAAGAATCAAAAAGATACAATATAACTTGATTAACATTGAATATATAAAATAAGCCGATTTACAACACGATCTTCAGACTTTGTGTTTAACGCAGTTCTTGATCTGCAGCATCCAGCTTTTGCATTCAAATGTTACCACTGGGTCAAAGCAAACAGAGCACCCATCCACTTAGAGAACTGTATCCTGCTGCGAATAAAAGGGGAAAACAAAGAGCATTAGAAAGGACAAACTCTCAGCACTGTCAGAGTGTCTGGGGTAGCCTGAGCCCCTCTGAGCAAAGCAGCGTAATCCAGGGAACAGGGCATTTCAGTTACTACGTCACAGGGACCTGCATTAGAACTAAATTAGCTGAGTCAGATGAAGTTTGGCCCCAAATATTTATCACAAACGTCTAATAAGAGCACATGAGAATTTATTTTTGGTAACATACTTTAAGCACCCACACCCCCCTCTATCTGCAAGAATACAACAACTGCGTCACAGCTCATCTCAGCAGTAATGCACCCAAGAAACCAACCTCAGCCTGCTATGCGAAGCATCACTCCTGCTGAGAAAAACAAAAACCATTCAGCTAAACAGGGCTAAAAGTAAGCAGCAAGTTTAATGTCATGCACACACAGTCTTATGACACTGCTTTGGTAAAACAGGAGAGCAAATAGATTTTTCCAAGCATTCATACTGCAGTACTCATACAGCTGAAAGGAAGCATACCAGTCTGTAATTTCAAAAATAAATACCAGGTTTGGAGATCTCCAACTACTTGCCAATAGAAAAGGCTGCTACATAGAGAGCAGAATTCCAGCTTTCCCTGAAAACTGGGCTCTGCTTAAAAAGTTATGTCAGGTTTGGAACTTGTGAGACACTTCAAATTCTCCAGTCCCAAAAACACTCATTCCCAACAGGAAAAAAATAAACAGTCATCTGGATAGAAACAATGAAATATGCTAGAAAACACTATTGTGTTAACTCACTTGTAAAGTACAGTGCAACACTCATCCAGACTACACTTGCTGACCACAGCTGGGACAGGGGAGGAAGAAAAGCTGACAAGAGGGTCCTTTGCTCTTTGCCATTCTTAGTGGGAATTCTGTTCAATACACAATTACTTAACGTTTTAAGGAGGCCATCACTTCCCATAACAACCAGAACAAGGAAGCCAGCATTAAGGCTTTAAAGCCAGAGTCCATAGGTTGCTAGCCAAATTCAATACTCAAATTCAGAATTAACCCATTGTGCTACACTGCTGCTTCAAGCGTGAAGGAAAAACTAAATTCCTACCACTGCCTGCCTAACTCTAATCTGTTACAGAAGATACCTCAAGAGAAAACTGTAACTGATGTTTTAGACTTACAAAAGGACTGGAATTTCCAATAAACATGAAGGCTCAGTTTATAAGCATAGCTGTGTGACCAGCATTAGCCACACAACATCCACATTTTATGCACACATACAACATACTTGGTCAAAGCATGTTTATGCATTCTCAGTGTGGACTCATTTCACTGTTCTTCCTTCCTAACCTCCTTATGAGACAATATTTTATGATACATTAGGTTGATACCTTTCTTCTAAAATTCAATCTCCAGTTTTATTAGACTAACCTTACACTCCCTTGTACTCCTTTCACCAATACACAGCTTTAATAAATGCCTCCATCTGCAATGTAAATTCATACAAGAAAGATGATATGTTTCTCCAGTATGTCATTAAAACAAAATTGTCTCAGTAAGTAGCATAACTAGCACTACATACATCTGCACCCCCAATGCTCATAGTCAGAGAGCTCAGCATCCTACATCTGTAAAAGTTTCGAAAGCCTTGGGAAGAAAGGGGTTTGCCTCCCCCTCAGCTGCTTCTAAGAACACCAGTTTGATGCAGGGCAACTTGACATCTCTCCATGTACACTTCTGAATTCCCAATGAGAGAAGTTTGCCTTATAAGTAGTTACATTTTCTCACTGACCTAAATTCTTTTTCTTCAAATAGCACCCATTTTATGTTGTAGCTACAGCCCTTTGAGTACGCAATCATTAGCAAGAACTTTTAGAAATGGCATCTTTCCAAAAGGAATAAGGGTATTGGATGACGTCAATGTCTTACTGTTAGCTAGTTTTGACTTATTTTGTCACTCACACCCCTAATATTTTGGGTTTCTGTATTTCTGTCACCCCCTGCTGACTTTGCTGCTTCAAGTTTGTTCCTTTTCCTTTTACTAGACTGTAGCAACATCTTATACTTTCCCACAGCAAATGTCATCAGCCAAGCATATACTAAATTACAAAACTGGCCTCTGAACTGCTTGCTAATGTTTATCAGTTAATTTAATATGCTAATAGGGTTAATATCCACAGAGTCACATAGACATACTAGGCTCCAAGCTCCAGAACTATAAGAAACATTCCTTTACAAAAGTTTATTTAGCAAAAGGTGGCCTGAGGCATTTTCATGATACCGTGTCAAGCTTTGGCATGGACTTGGTAGGTCTGTTTACTCCACTCCTCAAGCCTGCTAACATCCAAGAAATTCTGGCAGCAAGCACCTCCCCTCACCCTGCATCCCACACATCCAACCGCTGTATTGGACACAGCAGTGTGTCCCCAAGATACAGGCAGAGGTGGAATAAGTCATTTGTAACATTCCTGGGTTACCAAGACTCTCAAAAGCAGAATGCAAGGTGCCACTGCATGTATTCACAAGAATTGAGAATGCCACTGTAGCCACTGCACTGTGGACTTCATCTTTTCCCAAGGCATCAACACATTACTGAAAAGCAAATAAATGTATCTCCACTTGCCCCTGACACTTCCTCACAAAACAGGATTTCTGCAATGACCGAATAGGAATTTTATATTCTATTTCATATTCTCTTGGATGACTTGTCAAAAATTGAGCCATTTTACATTAATCCACTTACTGACAAAGTTTACTGAGATACAGTTTGGGTAGTTATGTGAAAATCTCAGAAAAAACTTGCTATTGGGTGTTTCAATCTCTTTCATTTTATGTTTTGCAAACATTGTGTCATTCCTTCAGAAGTCTGCGAAGTAGAGTTTGTTGGTTTTGGGGAGGTGGGGGGACCATTTCACTCTCCTCTCCTCTGTAAGCCCAGCAGTTCTGGAAATTGGTCTCAGCAGGAATGTGCTGTTCAAGATGCATAAATCCTACAGTGTTAGAAATGATACACTATTACTTCTAGGTGAGAAATTTCCTTATAGCACTAAGTCCTGACAAACTCCTTGAAGTTTTGCATGCAGAAAATACAGGCAAATAGAAATCCAAGCAAGATTCTTTAAGAGCCAGAAGACAGACAATATTTAGGTACAGAAGGTTTACAGACCAAATACTTCAGATTTACATATCATATTAACAACACTTTTTTCTTTTTCTGTACAATGCTTTGAAGACTACAATTTTAACAAAGTGCTACCTTTTTCCTATCAGGAAGAGTTGCACAATTTATTTTCTGTCAAAGGCCACAGACAGAGATGCCAAGGTCACAATCCAAGTACAACATCATCTTTTATTATGTTCTGCTTAAAACCCAGGATCATGATTGTTTCCACCAACTGAGAGCAGTATGGACTAACAGGGAGATGTAAAATATTTTTAGATGAACAAGCCCAAATGAAGGTGTTATTGTTCTATACATCAAGGAACAAAAGTCACAACACGACTCTTATCTGAGGTCTGTCTAGCTCATTATACACAAGGGCAGGTGGGCACCAGCTACAAGGTGGTTCTTGAGGACTCTGCTAAGATCTTTCTATACGAGTTAACTTCAAGGACCTATGGAGTCACACAAGTTCAGAATTTCAGTTGTACAGTAACAGAAGAAAAATTACAATTTTTGTCAGAAGTCTACTCTCTAAGGGCAATGAAGACTTGTGCTAGCCCATCGATGTGGGGTTTGATGAACAACTCCAGTTAGAAGAGCTGGAGAATGATGGCGCTCTTCTAGTCTAGTTTCTACCCAGAGAAGCATCCACTGGCAGCACCAGGCAGATGTTCCAAATACTACAAATTTGCCCAATCTTCACATTCTCTAGGCTCTCATTCAGCTGCCAAAAACTACAACATGATCTTTACTGCCTCAAATGACATTTCTCACCAAATCAATTCAGCATTCAGCAGCATCGTTTTAGAAGGCTGGTTGCTATGACAATGCTTTGTGTTGTTCTGTTAAACGATGTCAATTCATTGGCAGAAAGAACTAGCTGTTGTTTGGTGCCTTTGGTACTGTTCTTATCAAGAATCAGAACAGTGTTAGTGAGCTCAGGAGGTTTTAAAATACTTGTGGAAATCATGAGCTATACTAAAAGAATTTTAAAAATCCTACAGATATTTTTAAGTGCAAGATGCTTGGGTTTTTTTGTGAACACTTTTCCTTAACCATAACTACATTTCCAGCTGGCTATATTTGTTTTCCATAGCCTCGCTTCTGTTACCGGTTTGTCCCAGTATGATCTTGAAGCTGAGTGGAAGACAGACAACCCAGATTTGTAAGAATAACAAGAGGAAAACAGATTGCAAATAGATACACTTCCAGAAACAGAGAAGGGAAGGAACACCTATCAATAACCATTTCATTTGAAAAAATAACCCCAGTTTTTGTAATAATTGCTCATCTGAAATGGACCAGTTCAGAAAAAATATGCTGTTCGAATTACTGCAGGCTTATTTCAAAAGCATTTTGTGTTGGAGTATCCAAATAAAACTACAGTCATTCTAGTTTTTGGTAGCTTATTCCACCCCTCCATCTCCTTCCTCTCCAATCCTTCATTTGAACTGTCAAACATAAGAAGCAATAAGCTCCTACACTTTACAGCAGTGTCTTACACTTCAGCAGCAAAAAAATCTAAAAAAATGTCAAAGTGAAACATGGTAAAGATTTCAAGACTTGTAAGATAAGTATATCAAAAGTTAGAGTAAAAAAGATTGTTCCTGAATATTCCAAGAGTATTCTGGTGTCTAGCTGTGCTCTCACTGCCTTCTACAAACACTTCCACATGCACTGTTTGTACACAGAAGCTATGAAATCTTTAGGGAAAACAGACAAAAGTGTACATCAACACACCTTTGTTAGGGCTGCTCTCAAAAGTTCTTAATCACCACCATCTTGTAAAGTATGTCTATACTCACAGGCTTTTGCCAAAAACTGCAGCTGGCACACTCATAACTACTGTTCCCAAAATCATCTTCCTTTCCTACCTCTAACCCAGTCTCCACTAGTGCTCTACATTTCTCTTCGGGTTTCTGCCTCTCCAAAGCAAGAAATCTGTCCATCCTCTTTGGAAACAATTAACATATATATTCCCTGTATATAATCTTCACCTTTGTCACTCCTCTCTGCTTCTCTTACTCCAGCCTTGAATGTAAAGGCAACTGCTTGAAGTAAATTCTCTCTTTGCTTTTTTCATAAAACCTTTAAAGATGTCCCTATTCAAAAGGGATCAGGCAAACCAGACCTTCCAGTCACCCCATCTGTGTAGTGCTTTATGATAATACAGACTCGTCAGTCTTTTTGGCAAGGATTTGAGTTTAGCACTTCTTAATCATTATGCAATGCCAGACACTTTCCAGAAAACCCCAAAGCACTCAGCAATCTTCTCCCCACCCTGAAACACATCTGAAACCAGAAGTGGGTATTTCACACATTTGGATATTACTACATTTCATTATCCTACTTTTACTCTCCAACTTTTATCTATTAAGGTATTTATATCATACTTTTCCCAATATATCTGAAAACATCTTTGTATCTGTGCTTTACGAAGAGGAAAACACTTCTAAGGTACTTCTGACGAAAATCAATATATATGTATTTATCCAAAGTAAAAGAGTGAAACAATTTATTTTTACATAAATTATCTATAAAGTTACTATTTTTCTCAGCACAAAGTAAGAGTGCAAAAGAGCAACAGGAAGAGACACTGTGCTTTCAGTAGCACGGTTGATCCTTTAAAGTTCTTGTAAAACTAGAAACACAGATGCTCAAGGTAAACTTCGACAGAACAAAAAGATTGATATCAAATATATTTAAATTTGTTGGCAGTTTGGTTCTGTTAACTACTGTGTTAATTATAAGCTTCCTGGTTTCTCTGGAGATAGTGAGTTCAATAAAATACAGCAAATAAATCTGATGGGAATGCTGGAGGTTAAAATTGTCATTCCTCCTAAACTGCAAAATCAGTTAACATGCATGAGAGAAACTTCCCTAAGGCTAAATTCTAGGTGACAATTCACTTCAATGTACTGACAGAAATCACACAGCAACACTAGTTTAGCAGGACTGCAATTGCAGTTTTGACTGTGCATATTAGCCAACAAATTATGCTAAAAGTCTATCTATCAGTATCTCAAGGGTAACAAAAAGTAAGTTCAAAAGTCTTTCCTGAAAGCAATATGTCAAACAATATGATTTCCACAGCAGCCACAGAAATGTAGTTTAGCAGATTCCAAAGAAGCAGCAGGACCTCCACATATGAAGATCTCATTCAAATCCTTCTCAAATTCGTTCACATTCAATATTTCAGACAAGCTAACTTTCTTAAGATTTACTTCAAACTACATCACAACAAGATCAAGTGGACGCAGTTAAATCTGCAAAACTCTCCTGGCTCAATACATTTAGTGGTCCAAGATGTAATCCAGATTAGCAATGTAAAGTCTCTACAAAATAACACACATGACCATGCTCAGAACTCTGTTTACTTATGTGTCCATGGCTGCACATTCAGTCTAGGACAAACCATGCTCCAATTTATTTTTATAGATACCATACCCAGTATTGCCAGAAACTGTGAAACACTGGGAATCTGATGCCATTACTGGCTGTTAGTGGGAGTACTGCATGCTATTAGCCCTCAGATACTGATCTCACAGCAAATCCAGTATCTAGAAACCAAAGAAAGACCTCCCAGTATTTGCCATCCTGTGCTCTGCAAGCAACAACTATGGACAAGCCTATTAGATTCAGGGTGGTTTTTTTCTTACCGAGTGTCAGTGTAAAGAATACCATGTGATCAAATGTGATTGGTAAGATGCACAAAGAATTGAGATCCTTTGCAAAAAACAGTGATAATAACTACACTACATAAAGTTTCCTGCATCAAACAGCCATTTTCAAAAGCAGTCAGAGTTTGGCTGTATGATAACAAAGTCACCATGGTACCTTCAGTTCAGACTAAAATATTTAACAGGCTGAATAATTACCAGCCTGAGGAAGTGAGAGCTTTGTCAGACATTGCTATAACATACACTGCATGGTCAGCCATGAAATTATGCTCAGTGTTTAAATTTCCATCTCTGGGAAAAATACATCTTAGGATGGAAGTTGGAAGAGATGATGTGAAGACTCCTCTATCTGAAAGACTTGGAATTGTGACAGTAAGAAACCTGAGTTTGAATTAGTTTTTTCCCCTTAACTACTTCACTCAAAGATCATAGTGAACATACCAGTAAAACCATCAACTTGTGCTTAAGTAGGAATCCAGTGAATAAGTTTAATCCTTAGGACTTTTTCTTCTTCTTCTGTTTGGTTTCTTTTCTGGTGTTTTTTTCTTTCTTTAATATAAACAGGAAGACTGAAGGTTCAAATAAAGGCAACAAAAAAATCTCCTTATTTTAGGCTTGGAATGTTGGCAGCTGCCACAAGGTCATAAGGGATAACATAATCCATTTTATTCAAGCTTTACATTCCAGAAGACCAGCAATCACAACTGGAGTATTAAACTGAAGTATTAAGCAACAAGACTTCTCATATCCTTCTATTTTTTTATTCTTGCATTTAAAAGAAAAATTATACCAGAAGAGCTGCATTCTGACGAATGCATGAATATTTCCTACAAGAATTTTTTTCTTCACTCACTCTGATCCCACCTAATATATATAAAATCAAGGGAGTATGTATTCAGTACACATAACCAGTTTGTCTAGAATTTCATTTAGTTCTTTGAAAAAACTGATATAAAATTCAACAACCTACATACCCTAAAATACTCTAACTTTTGTTTATATATAGTCAAATTAATTTTCTGAGCAGCTTGTGCTAAAAGAAACAAAGCCAGATGATTCAAAAGTAAGACACCACAGATAAGCATTTACAGGTCTTAAAAACAACTGGAAAGATAATATTTGCATAGATCTTTTCTTCTAATCTATCTAGAACATCACTCAATTTTTTCTAAAAATACTGTAAAAGCAAGTCTAAAGTGAAAAATTAACAGTAACCATTGTGAAAATCTTATGTAAGCAGAGTAAACAAGTCAGAAAAGTAATACCTGATGCATCCAGATGTTAAGCATCTTAATCATCACCAGGCTTCATCCTCATTTGGGCTTGCATCTGTGCAATCATCTCCTGCATGCGGCGCAGCTGTAATAGAAAAACACCCACATGTTTGAGACAACTTAATGAGGAATCCAAAAAGCAGGAAACTGTAAATCTTTGTTTCATGGTAAACACCTACTTGCCTCCTTATAAATTGGAAACATTCTATTAATTCACATAACTGAATACTTTTGTTTTTCCCATCTCAGATTCTTTAATGCATTACAAATCTTTTGTGAAAGTTAGATGTAAGACTATTTATAATGAAAATTAAGCAACACAATTCAATTCTTTTGAAGATAGCTATGTTTGCAAAGCTGTGAATCAACATTTAATCTAAAACAAAGAAAACATGGCCCTCAGGTGTGAACAGAGATACAGTGCTTGAGTGAGCTGAAGCAGCTTTGTTCTGATACAAGTCCTCAAAGCATATCATCATGTATGAATACTCATTCTGTGGCTAACCAGATTTTTAGCAACAGTAACAGCTGAACATGAAGACAGAATTTTAAAACTACTTCAAGAAAAAAAACAGAAAGATGTTTACAAAATCTGGAAAGAGACTAAACATTAAGCAACAATATTTTTACATCTAAACAATGACTCTTCCTGGAAATAACTGTTTTATTTAGGCATTTTCTTATGACACTTATAAGTTAATTTCCATCTCACAAAACACCAGTTATATACAACCCAGGTTTTTTCCCCAAAAAAAGTCAACATTAACTTAAATAAATGTTGGTAAGAAAGAATAAGAAACACTAATACAGATTTTCAAAATGTATAGGCAAATATCTCATTTGGCATAAACCTTATTTGGTTTACAAATGACTAGGTATTTCCTCCCAGATGCAGGTGGGGAAGCTCCACATACACAATTGCAAGTGCCCTGTCTTACAAACTGGAAAAGAGAAACGGGCTGCAATTTCCATGCACACTGTATAAAACACGAGTCCATCTCAAACTGGAAATCATGTAATAATCTGAGGCTTGTATAGCAAATTTTCATTATTATAAGAATAAATGTGCGGTTTTTAATATATCCAGCTTTTTTCCCTTTAGAAAAAAAGTAATTAGGGAATTGATTTCATTGGAGAAGGGAACCCCTTCAACTCAAAAAGCACTATTTAAACAATTATACTGTATTTCCATCCAGTCAACCACATTAGCTACTGTGATACTAGTTAATCTATCAGATTCAAGACAAAAGAATCTGTGAAATTCTTAACTACTGGTATGTAGTGTTGAGCCTTTAGGGTTTTTTTGGCTACTTTGTTTTTGGTTTAGGCATTGTTTTGTTTTGTTTTGTTTTTTTAACAAAGAAACATCCCAGAACAGGGAAAAATGAACAGTAGATGCCTATATCACTTTTTCTTGCCTGGCCTCAGATACAGATTTGGGAAAGAGTAAGAAACTGAAAAGTAACTCGGAGTAACTAAAGAGTAAAAAAATAAGATTGCAGCACAACCAGAGGTAACAGAGCTTGCCTAAAACTAGCTGGTTCATATACTGGTACTTAATCTTCTTGCTGCAGCAGCACAGGGTTCAGTAGAGACTATTTCAGGTTCCTGTGACTGCAGCACAGATGCACTCTGACAAAAGGAGACTCACAGAGGATCAGCACAAAATACAGCTAACTCTGTAATAATTATTGTATACCCATCTACATCTTTCTGCTAAACACTTAAAACAAAAAGCTTCTGATCAAAAAGATGGCATAATGCAGCAGGAAGGAGGGGAAAAAAAAAAAAGCAGAAAGTCTCAGAAATTAGAGTTTCATTGATTCCATGGTCCAAGAAAAGAGAGAAGTTTCAAAGATTAACTTGTAAAAATGTAAGGCACCTGGTCTTTTGAACTGCCTCTCTGCAGATTTACCATCAGAATAAAACTAGCTTTTTGGAAGCTCGCCTACTTGAGCTTTCCCAAGAGCACTCCAAGCTGAGCATGAAACATTCCCAAAATAGAAACCATTCAGTAATCACAGGGGAAGATACTGCTGCACATGTATTATGGTGATTGCTCAAACACAGAATTCTGCTAATAGCCAACATCATATTTTAAAACTTCAATACAGTATTGAGTCTTGTATTTTCTTAACCTTAATTGATAAAAATATGCCCACACCACAAAAGAAATTAGATGCTGTATATGACTCAAACGTAAGGCAGGGCAAAAGCACTAGGAGACCTACTCTGCTCTAACATTAAGTTTATAAGAAGATTTTCTTTTTCCATTTTCATGTGGTGTTTGAGATCTACTGGTGAAGTGTTAGTATCATCCATTAGCTAAATAACAGCAAGTTTCTGAAGCTGTATTAGCATAATTTTGTAGAAAAAAAACTTTCCAGGCACAAAGCCTGTTAAAAAAACTAGGCATACTGTTGTCTCCTATGGACATTAGTATGTGAGAAGTCACCAAAACTTCTTTTTCATAAGGAAAGTTAGCAAAGAATATAAAAAAGGTACCCAAGCACAGCTATCTTTTCCACTGCATCCTGGGCTACATCAGCATTTTGTTCTGTTTTTTGTTGAGCTTTGATATGCAAACAATACAGAATGGTTGCTTTCTGCTGTAAAATTGTGGCTTCTCAAGAACTCTAATCAAACTCACAACTCTTGGTTTCATAACTGTATTCTTAGGAGACAGCCTATGAGCAATGATAGATACTATAGACTAAAACCTGGCTACATAACTACAGGGCTAAAGTCAGAGGTAATAACTGAACTTAGGGAGAACACAAATATATCGGAAAGGAAATGGTTTGCACAGTAGGAATCCTGTCAGCTCAAGTGTAAAATTAAAAAAAGAAGAATCAAGCTGTATTGTACTCTAAAGTGGTAACCACATCAGTCTCTTTCACAGTTCCTCTTCCAAGTAGCGGACAGGACACAAGAACCATTCCTACACATTACAAGGTAAAAACTACTCATATGTCTTAACATTAACTAGACTACTGCATAGGCAGAAACAAGCCTAGCTGTTAATAAAGGTGAATGTAAAAGATCACACAGAAGACTGAAAATGATGCCACATCAACATCTGTGTTCCCTTCGCTGTTGAGGATTGCAAGCATCAAGGGCATAAAATCACTGATCTTGCTCAGCAGCAAACCCTCTCACTTGTAAGAGCAGCATTAATATATCCTGCAGGGAACTTGTGTTCATCTCCTAAAGAAAGGATACTGTAACATGATAGCATAGGGTTGATGCACATGATGAAAAGGAAGCTAGGAAACAATGATTGGAAATCTGTTAAAATAAATAATTCCTGTGAATTCCCAGATAACAAAAGTCAAAAGAGTAAGCTTAACCTTGGTATAAACTCCACCTAGTTTACTTATATCAGGACTAAAATTTAATTCAAACCATCATGTAACTATTGGGTACCAACTACATATAACTACTGTAGCAACACAGAAAGGAAACAAACATTTAAAATGAGAGTTAAGGTTACAGAGTTAAAAGTGAATCATACAGCTTCTTAATAGCTTCCATGCCATTAACAGAAGCCACAGATCCTGCTTTACCTATGAGATTTCATCTGTAGTATGTTTTGCACAGAATAACAAAAGTACCACTCCTATCTGAACAAGGTGAGTGGCTTTTCGTAACAACTGTACAGATATCACAGGGGAAAAAAAAATGTTAAAAACTGAACAATATCTACTTTCCACACTTCCCCTCCCCACACCAAGTATGATGATTTCTGCCCATGCCTCTCAATAAGAAAGTTCATAAAGGAAGAAGCTGCAAGAATAAGGCAAGATGGAAAACTGTAGACTATGGATTTTCTAGTAGACCACAATGTTCCCATGGCAGTTGCTGTTGGTTAAAAATACTTCCAATACCGCAGAGTACAACTAATCTTGTTAACTGAAGACAAGAAAAATACTCCTGACGAAGTTACTATGCTAGAAAAGGGGCTACCATTGAGATGTCTTTCACAGGACACACTGACATTATAAAGAAGTCACTATGGCCATAGCACTAAGTGGGCAGCAAGCATTGTTCCTTCAAAGAACTCAAAAGGAAAAAAAAAAACAAAACAGCAATTATTAAAAAAAAAGAAGAAAAAAAGTTGTTCTTCATTCAAGCTTCCAAGGGATTCCCATTGCTAATTGCTTACTAAGGGGTTTCTTCTCATGATTTCTCCCAGGACTGAGACTACATCACTTCACAGAGAAAAGCTAAAGCACTTTGCATAAAGGGATGCCTCCCTCCCCCTGCACTAGGCAATAGCATTGCACAACACAAATTAAACCTTAGAGCTGTTTTTATTTCCCTCAGGTCTGCAGGCCTTCAGCAGCAGTCATGCTGCCTCTCACATAAAAGTCTTCACCTTATCTTTCAAGAAAACACTTACACAAATACCTGCAATACCAGTCAGTGACCCACACACATAAGCATTCATCACATCCTCACCTACCCGCAGGGCGGCTGCTAGACTCTGGCCTGGCAGCTGTGCCACTGCAGGCTGTTCCCTCACTGACTCCCACACTAAACCAGGGTACCTCGTCTTGTCTGATAAAGGGTTAAACACATTCAGAAAGTTGAAGGATAGAGAGAAAATAATTTCAACATTGCAATTAATTCTGCTATACTCAGTCTACTGCTGATCAGCTCCACTTAAGACAGTGGACCAAACGGATTTGCCCAAAGGCTAAGGGTAGCTCACTGGAGAAGAAAAAAAAAAAAACAAACAAAAAAACACCACACACCACAGAGGAAGTTTGGTCCTTGCTGTTTTCATGTAATCATAGCCGTAGCATTTTTCTGGAAGTATTGCCTCTCAAAACTTTGTAAGGTTTTTATTGTAAGATATTTGCAGAGTAGGAAGAGTATGACACAACACTACAAACTCTCTTCAGTTTGTGCCCACAACATCAAAATAATCTGAACTGCAGCATATTTACTGTAAGGATACCTTTATTCTTATTTTCACTTCCCATCTGAGAAAAACAGGTCATCACTTGCAAATGAGCAGAAATCACAACCAGACTGAGCAATAAATCCAAAATGACAGATTAGCAATTCCAAATTGCTGATCTGGGGACCACATCCTTTGGCATAATAAAAGATCATTTAGCAGAAGTGATGCCTTGATAAAGATGATCCTGGCACTAGCCCAAGCATTCATTCCTTCCAAGGTTATATAAACCTCACAAAACTGTAAATAGAACTTCAAGCACCGTTACTGATGGGAATGTAAAACAGGAGGGGAAATGGATATTTGTTTTCTCTTCGAAGGCCATGGAATGCAAGCCCATTTCCTCTGTGCCTCTTTCTTCCCCAGATTTTTCCCAGTCTGAACCTTAGGGATGATACGGAGATGAAGGGACTTCATACCAGTTTATCTACAGAAGATTCTGCAAAGCCTCTTGATCTCTTTGGCACAAGGGAATCCAGAAGTTAAAAATCTATTTGTTTTTTCAAGTTCTAACCTAATCCTCTGCAACTTCAGCAGCAGTTACTCCGAGATGATTAGTCCCAGAGGAAACTTTCAGAGACAGTCCTCCAAAAATTTAAGACTTTAGCCCTTCAGCCATATTACAGAAAAAACCCTATTACTTACATACATACATACATATATATATATATATACACACACACATATATATATATATATACACACACACATATATATATATATATATACACACACATATATATATATACACACACATACACACACTACATATACACTCACACAGAGTGGTCAGAATAGAGCAGTGTATAATAATGTGCCTCTCATATCAACAGTTTCCAGGGGAAGTGGTTACGGGAGAATTTTTTCAGACATAGCCTTAAGACAAATAGTATAGTTTCAATAACAGGAGAAACAGTTATGACAAATTCTCTAAGTCTACTGCCTGGATCTTGGAAGCATTAAGAAAAAAAAAAAAGAAAAAAGGAACTTCACAAAACATTTTCAAAAAACACTCTTGACATTCCTGGCTATCAGCTGACAGTCTACTGCCGTTTTGCACACACATCAGCACATGTGAGGCAGTTAATTTGTGTACAGAACACTTGCAGACCTTCCACTCTTGTAAGTGCATGGCCATCAAGTGTGCTTATGTTGCTGAAATGAAGTTATACAGTGAAAGATGCAGCTCATTTAATCTCCAGTACTTCATGTTATTAACTACTAGTTATGGTGATAATCAGCTGCTTTTACATTTCCCTTTAGGAAAATTTTTTTGCTATTTATGTCAACATGCCAGTGTTAGCCAATAGCTAACCCTGGTTAGCTATTTTTAAATATGGATGCTATAAAGGAAAAAGCAAATGCACAGACTGAAGTAACTGTATTTCAAAAATGTCCATGTATGGGAGTCTGAATCTTTCACCTCAGAAACACACAAAACTGCTAGTAGGTTTTTTTTATTTCTTACTCCAAATCAGTGAATATACACATCGATCTTCTAAATCATGCCTCCCTGCATTTATGGACTTGGATCCAAAATGAATTGGGTAAAAGAAGGATAAACAGAAAATACACTATCTTCCAGTTGGCAGCAAGTCTTAAGTTTTCACAATGCAAGCAGTCATAAGTATTGGCAATGTACTACTTGAAATTAAATACCAGGGTAGAAATCTCTGAATCTTTGGAACTTTAGCATAAAAATTTTAAGTTGAAAGGCCTAGTAATAACTTGAAACCAGAGTAAGAAGTCAGAGATCAAAACCACCAAATCCGTAAATTGACTGGTACAACAGAAATACTGTAAATTTTGCTGTGAGTCAAGATTAAAAAACACACACAATTATATCATGGGATTTTTAAGACTCAACAACCTTTTTCTACTCCATAGCCACAAGACATATAAAGAAATTTACTGGTAACATGCTTGTAGTAAGCCATGCACATCTGAAATGACATCAGACTATCAGTTTACTCCAATATACTATCTTTAAAGCAACATATGTAGCTGATTGATTTCAATACTCAAAACCAGCAGCTATCCTTATGAAAAATTATCATACAAATTAGAAGTAATAAATACCCTGCCTACAACCAAGAGTCCACATGCTACCTGCCATGCACAGTATGCAAGTGACTATAAACAGAACACTGTCTAATTTGTATATTCAGATTAGGTCTGTCATTTTTCTTAACTCCAGTCTTACACTCCATAGGTAGTACCTGGCATAGAATACTGAAACAGTAACATAGCATGTAAAGAACAACAGTTTTAGAAGTTCCCTCTTACCTCAGCCTCTTTCTGCTGGAGGATTCTATCCTTGTCTACTACTTCGTCTTCAACAGGCCTATTGAACAAAAAAAACAAAAACCAAACCCACATTCGTGGCATAAGACACAGATCTCCAAGAACAGATTCAAAGCTTGTATTTCAGCTAATATAACAACAAAAAAGGCTACATGCTTCCACACAGAGGAAATTAGGACATTAAGCCCATGCTTTCCTTTTGTAAAATGCCATCTTTACCTCATAGACTCATTATTCACTCTCCATTTCTTAAAATTTGATTTCTTAACTCCTATGGGGATTTTTTGCTATTTACTGTAATCAAGAGATTTCCTGCTCTATTTAGTATGAAAATCAACCATTAAAAAGCTGTGTAGCCTATTTCCTTTCTTCCTTAAGATCAAAATGCTATACGTGCAGGAGCAAGAGAATAGCCACCATGGCAGCCCTGCAATAAGTGGAGAAGCAACATCCTATATAACCAAATAGGCTGAGGCATATTTAAATATGCCCACTAGAGTTTATTTTTTCTAAGTAGACATCATTTAAAAAAAAATACCTATCTTGCTTGCAGCCCACTACTTCATGCACACTCCAAGTAAAAGCACAGAGAAAAGAGAATGGATACAAAACCAAGAACATTTGTCTCTAAGCACAGCACTTCACTAGATACTACTTTTCTTGAGGAAGAGTTTCATAGAAGTTTCAGTAACTCCATAGGTTGAAATCTCATGAGAAATAATTAGTTACAGTTTAGTTAGAAGGAAGAGCAAGTCCAATGTCACAGGGGAAAAAGAAGAGACTCACAAGCAGCTTTGCCCAAAGGCACACACATACTTACTTGCCAGTTCGTTTTAGCCTCTCTGAACGGAAGTTCTCGTAGTGCAAGTCTTGGGTCACCTCCTGCAGGTCCTGCATGTGTGTTCTAGAACATGCAGAGAGCTATTGAACACTTTGTCCTTCTTGTCAAAGGGAAGAAAAACATTGTCTTATCTTCTATTTTTGTTTTATATAATGATGTATTCACTGGAAAAATAAACCTTACGGACCAAGCCTGCCATAAAAGCTAGCCAGAACTCTGCTTTCATGTTTCCTGGTCTTTAATTCATGCTTAAGTGCACTCTCACCAATATTCTTCAAAGACCCAAAGTATGCTGTCCTCCTCTTGTTCACTAACTACTTCATTGTTTATACCAATCTTTGCAGTGTTAAGAACTTTATGAAAACAGTTAATCAGAAAGATACTTTAATTCCTAAAGTATTTTTTGTCTTTTAAGTGCTATTAAGTATAATTTATAACTGAGAACTAGGTGGAGCTACTTGGCTCACATAACAGCTGACATTGCCTAACATTTTCCAATTGTCAAAAAAAAGGAAAAAAGTGCCTGTTACCAATGACCAGCAGAGGGCAATCCCTGCCCAGTAGAGACTGAAATCAGAAATGCACAACAGAATTCCAACAATAGCAAGATACCACTTAAAAAAAAAAAAAACACCCCACAACTTAAAACCATCTACACAGGCAGAACATCGGTATCAGCTAAAATCGTAAAAGGGCGGGGTATTGTATTTAACATAGGACTTCCTATACTGCCAAAACCCCTGAGCTTTACCTCTTCACAGTTTAATCAGTCCCTTTGAGTAACATTTTAAAAGCTTCTCTGACCCACCCACTGCACTAGAACAAAACTTCAATTTTTTTATATAAAGCTCTCAAATCAGTTCACATAATACAGAAAATATTTTCTGAAGTCAGAGATCTGAGGATTTCGGCTGCAAAACAAGCTGCAGGGGGCTAAAAATCCATTATACCCTGCTATCAGAGGTACTGTTGAATTAAGGAGTTCATGTTCTTTTAACTTTCTAATCACTGAATCAATTGTATTACCACAGGAGATGGGATAATTTTACCACTACTCACACCAGCATTGTGCGCAGTTTAAGGAAATCATTGTGCTCTGGATTTTCAACTTCAACGACTCCCCAGGGATACAGACGGCCTCTGATTTTTTTCCCTTTCACCTCAATAAGTTGATTGGATCCAATAACAGCAAAGGGAATGCTAGCCTAGTTGAGACAGAGCAGAACAAGTTATTGTTTTGATTTTTGAGTGGTTCTTTTTTTATGTCTTTTCTTTTTTCTCTTAAAGAAAGCACAAAGAATTTTAAGTAACAGATGGGAGAGGGGGACAAAGAAATGCTGCCAAATGCACTCTATTAAAATCCTTCCACATCAGAAAACCAATAAATCCTATTCTACACAATGAAATCTCTCATTATTAACACCTGTAGTTTTGTTAGGATCAGTTTGCCTTAACAGATGCACAAAAGGAAATGACGTTTTGCTTTAGGAACACTTGACTGTTGAAGTACAGTTTGGGCATAATGTATCATCTGATATAACATCATGCATGGAAAACGGCCAACAGAAACAGACTTCAGATACAGATTAAAGTAGCTAGAGCGAGCATTTCAGATACACTCTTCAAGCACCTTTGAAAGTATCACAGCAGAAAGAGGAAGTGATTTCAGTAAAACCTTAATTATCTGCTCTAAGAGGAAAGTTGTTAATTAGTATAGTAACCATAACATGCACACATTCTCTTTGCTTGCATGTTAAAAGGTTTGAGTCAGAAAACAGACTGCAAATCAAAGTTTTTTGTGAAGAGTTGCTTACATTTAAAAGAGAAAATAAAGTCACTACACACTACATCTGGAATTCTGATCACACAGAGACTGGAATAAAAATTATTATAATTCAGAGCCAACATTCAAAAAAGTTTGAATTTTCAACATGTTATAAAAGAATAAAGTACTTTTAAGCACACTGTAGGCTTGAAGAACTACTGCAGCAAAATAATAAATTAGGAGTGAAACTTGCCTTTAAAACTCTGGTTTGTTCTTTAAACTCCTCATCTTCATCAGAATCTGCATCAGGGAGCTGATAAATCCTAATGCCATGTTCAGAAATCTCATCCAGAACCTTAAGTTTGCAAAACAAAATTCTTATTTCATTGAAGACGTATTAAATTAAAAATATTTACAATTGATTTAATAGCCTGCACATCTAGAAAACTCAGGATGTTTTTCTGCTTTAAGTAGTTAACAATGCTTAGAAAAAAAAAAATCATTAGCTGAAATTGCCACTACTTATGCTTTGAGTTTATGTACTACCGAATTAGTTTGTGTCCTAGAAACTATCTTACATGGCATTCATTTCATTCTGCCTATGAAGAAAAAAAACCCAGTATTTCTCAGTTTTTCTTCATTCAACGGAGACTTGAACCACAAATCCATAAATATCCTGGAAAGAACAATACAAGGTATAAAAGCACTCAGCAAACAACCTACATGTTTTGAGATGTAAGAAAGGAATACTAAGTGAGAAATCAATCACATCCTTAAATTGAAGGAAGGAAGCCTACACCAGACCTGATCAGATTTTAAAGATTTTATTTTACTATTGCAAAAAAAGTACTTTAAAAACATTCCTGAGATTTGCTAACTACAGAGGTTCTTTTCTAAGAGCTACTAACAAGCATTTTAAAAGGTCAAAACATTTGCTGAGATTACCTCTGAATTAAACTGTTTGTAATCTATGATACAATCTGCAAAATCAGAAATGGCTAAAAACGAACAGCAGCTCAACTGTCT
The DNA here is from genome assembly GCF_003259725.1 of Athene cunicularia. Taxonomy (NCBI): domain Eukaryota; kingdom Metazoa; phylum Chordata; class Aves; order Strigiformes; family Strigidae; genus Athene; species Athene cunicularia. The sequence continues at coordinate 6,806,062 of NW_020799121.1, read as the reverse complement.
GTTCACTCAGAGAAATGGACTCACTGACTAAACACATTTTGTGACATTCCTTATGTACATTTCTTTGCATATGCCCTTAGCTAGCATATTTTTATGCAGTGATACAGAAATAAAGATTTAAAATAAACATATCAAGATGCAACCAAGGCCTCCAATCTGTAGCTGTACTTGGGGAATAATCATCAGAATTAGAACACTATTTGCTACAAATGTCAGCTGCATGACTAGTAAAATATTTGTAATACAATGTAGTCTTGCAGAACTTTTTGAAGGCTAACAAATAAACACCTGATTCAGTGTCCAAAGTGCCAAATAACACAGGCTTAAAATTTTTTTAAAAGGCACAAAAGATAAAAGCATTTTTAGACAGCATCACTAGTAAATTGTTAAAAAAAACCCACAACAGAATATTTACATAGAGCATAATACAGAAGCAGACAAAACCCAAGTGAAGTTAATATGAAAAAAATAAGTAAAAGCAATGAATTTGGATAAGGGATTAATTAGTTATGACATCAAAACCATGCAGCCCATGCCAAAGTATATTTTCATGTACTTACAAAAACCTTAAGACAGTGCCTATTGTCTTTTGAATCAAAACCACAAAAGCTTATTATCCCCTTAAACTGGAGATAGTTATTCAAAACTAAGAGAAAAAACATCCATAAACAGGTTATTTTTACTGTCACTAGCATCTGAGATTAACATAAAAAAATAGACTATCTGTATTCCTGTACACATTCTTTTCCTAATGAAATCACGGCAGGGGTAAGCAGCTAGCATAATTCCAGACCTTTGGCAGTTTCAAAAGGTGGTACAAGTCAATCCTTTCTCCAAACCTGAAGAAAATACTTCTACTGCCATACTATTAAAAATATTTAAGTCAGAAATCCCATCAAATGCACTGGCAAGACTTTCTTTCACTAAAGAAAATGTGGTGGTAGGAGGAGAAGTGAAGAATGCTGAGATCCCATAACAACTCTCTTTAAAGGGATCTTGGATGTCTCAGCAGAAAAAGGTTAACTGTGCAAGCTTCCCTAGTATTAGTATTCTTTAACAAGTTGCAACTGTAACCCACAACCGACACCTGAACCAAGCAGCAGCTCTACTGCATTACTGAACTCTTCTAGTAGCAACGTTTGGATAAAATTGGGGGGGGGGG
>NW_020799121.1:6786004-6804850 GCF_003259725.1 Athene cunicularia | reverse complement strand
GGGGGGGGGGGGGGGGGGTGCGTAATCCTAAAAGCATTCAGAAAAGCCTAGGTATAGACTTGTGTTGTCTTTGCTATGTATGTAACTGAACATTAACATATTACAAATACAACCAGACTTCAAATAGACAAGAAGTCTTAAGGAGCCCTCTCATAGTATTGTTAGGTTCCTCGATCTTCTGTTGTGATGGCAACCAATAGTATGGTATAAATAAAACTTGTCCAACCAGAGCTTGATTATCAAACAGCTGTTTAAAATAAGACAATCCTTCAGACCATTAGAAGAGGAACAACCATGTAGGAACCACAACTATTCCCATGACAGTGTTTTCCTGCCAGGTATACAAACATACCCCCACACACACACGCGCGCACACACTGAATGTTATGAGCCCCCACCTACACAGAGAGCAATATTTTTAAATGAAAAGAAATTTGGGAGTAAGTGTTGACAATAAGCAATTGTTACAATCACACAATTACATTTAAATCAATTGCATGTTGTTACTGTTTTGCAAAATGGAAGATAATTAAATTGTCACCAAATGATAACAAAAGATGCAAAGCTGGGATAATTGGACAGTGCTGCAGTGCGATGCCTTTAAGTAGCTGCATAAAACAAGAAAGCATGTTTAACCTGGCTGAGATCTTGAAGATAAAATGCAAGTGAAACAATAACGGGAAAGCCGACAACAAGGGGTGCTAGAATAATATATTACAGCTGTTAAACCTAGTGCTTTCCTGAAAGGAAAAAGAATTGCAATAAAAACAAACTGTATTTTATGGTCCTAACAATGAAGCAGCATTTTGCTTCTTCAAACCTGAATTTTATTGGCCTCAGAGGATTCTGTGTTCCTAAAGATTAGCCTTCCCATGGGAAATTAAAAAAAAAGTCAAAATATTAGTTCCCCTCTCATGAAGTCATTCTTTTGAGCAGGTTTCCTTAGCAGCCTTGCATGGCACAGCTTGTGAAACTACCTTGCATTTCTTCCCACTCGAGTTTTTGAAAAACTAGCTTTGAATTCCAGAAAGACCAAACAGGAATTACTCCAAGCTGGGTTTCCTTTTCAAGCACCACAAACTGATCTTGATGCTTAGTCCAAAGCGGCAAAACAAAAACATTTTACTTTAGACTGATGGCCAAATGGCAGAAACATCTAAAAAAATTAAAGACTTCAAGCTGCGTCATCAAAGCAGGATTTTGATTCTTATTCTTGATTAGTGATTCTGTCAGCCAAGATGCTTTGAGTTAGAACAATATACAGTAGCTAGACTTTCAAAGCTTTGGAATCACATTATACATTTGACTTAGTATAAACTCAGTTTGTAGAGTGACCTTTGCCAGCAGTACAAAAATAATTGAAGACTTGTTTACCTGTTTCCTAACCACTCCCTCAGACTACAGCATAAACACCATTCATCTTGTTATATTGGGCCAATGCATAAATGCGGTGTCCATATACGTAAGTCAAGACTGTTTTGAAGACTAGCTAGTTAAAAGCAACTTTGCTCTAACTAGAAAGAGCTAGACATGGATTAGCACTGAATACGGTTGAGAGGTTACCTTTAAATTAATCTGTTCATTAAACTGGGATTCATCTACATCTTTCACAATAAACGTACACCATAAACCCTCAATCTAACATCACTTACAGAAGTGTACTGAAAAAAAAGCAATTCCAAAGCCACACTGGGAAACACATTGCTTGCACTACTGCCATGTTTCAGCTACAATCCAGTGTTAACAATACACAGAAGTGAATGTCAAACAGCACATGCACCATGCTATGCTTGACCCTAAGAGCAAACAGCAGATAAAAGGAGCACAGAAGAGTCCCAAAACAATTACAGCATGTACTAAAACCTGGTGAGATTATGTTCCTCTTTATTACACCTCAGAACTGCTTTTGTGAAAGATGACTATAGCTAGAACCTATTTTATATTAGTTTATGTATTTGAATTAACAAGGAAGAACATTCTGATTCCCAGTGAATTATACTGTAAATTAATTAACATTGCACTTAAATCACAGGATGGTTTGAGCCGGAAGGGATCTTAAAGATCATCTAGTTCCACCGCCCTGCCCTGGGCAGGGACACCTCCCACTAGCCCAGGTTGCCCAAAGCCCCATCCAGCCTGGCCTGGAACCCTGCCAGGGAGGGGGCAGCCACAGCTTCTCTGGGCACCTGTGCCAGGGCCTCACCACCCTCACAGGGAAGAATTTCTTCCTTACATCTAGTCTTAAATCTGTCCTCTTTAAGTTTAAAACTATTATCCTTCATCCTATCCCTATACCTCCCCGTCTTTCCTGCCACCCCTTTAAGTACTGGGAGGCTGCTCTAAGGTCTCCCCAGAGCAGCCTTCTCCTCTAGACTGAACCCCCAACTCTCTCAGCCTGTCCTCACAAGGAAACTGCTCCAGCCCCTGATCATCTTCATGGCTTCCTCTGGACCCACTCGAGCAGGTCCGTGTCCTTCTGACGTTGGTGCCCCCAGAGCTGGACACAGGACTCCAGGTGGGGTCTCACCAGAGCAGAGTAGAGGGGGCGAATCCCCTCCCTCGCCCTGCTGCCCACACTGCTCTGGATGCAGCCCAGCACACGGTTGCCTTTCTGGGCTGCGAGCGCACGTTGCTGGCTCACAGGCAGTTTTCCATCCACCAATACCCCCAAGCCCTTCTCCGCAGGGCTGCTCTCCATCCACTCCTCACCCAGCCTGTGTCTGTGCTTGGGATTGCCCCGACCCATGGGCAGGACCCTGCCCTTGGCCTTGTTGAACTCCATGAGGTTGGCACGGCCCCACCTCTCCAGCCTGTCCAGGTCCCTCTGGATGGCACATCCCCTCCCTCCAGCATGTGACCGCCCCACACAGCTCGGTGTCATCAGGGAACTTGCTGAGGGTGCCTCGATCCCACTGTCCATGTCACCAACAAAGATGTCAAACAGCACTACTCCCAGCACCCACCCCTGAGGATGCCACTCGTCACTGCTCTCCTCTTGGACATCAAACCGTTGACCACAACTCTGAGTGTGACCATCCAGCCAATCCCCCATCCACCAAGTGCTCCATCCGTCACATCCACATCTCCAATTTAGAGACAAGGATGTTGTGCAGGACAGTGTCAAAAGCTCTGTACAAGTTCAGGTAGATGATCAGTTGCTCTTCCCTTATCCACCAATGCTGTAACCCTATCACAGAAGGTCACCACATTTCACAGGCATGATTTGTCCTTAGTGAAGCCATGTTGGCTGTCACCAATCACCTCCTTATTTTCCATGTATCCCAACACAGTTTCCAGAAGGATCCACACCTTGATTTTCCCAGGCACAGAGGTGAATAACTGGCCTGTAGTTCCCTGGGTCTTCGTTTTTTCCCTTTTTAAGAGTGGGGGTTATGTTTCCCTTTTTCATTCAGCAGAGACTTTACTGAACTGCCACAGCTTCTCAACATGATGGATAGTGGCTTAGTCACTTCATTTGCCAGTTCCCTCAGGACCTGTGGATGCATCTCATCAGGTCCCATGGACTTGTGCACCTTCAGGTTCCTTAGATGGTCTCAAAACCTGATCTTCTCCTACAGTAGACAGTTTCTCTTTCTCCCAGTCCCTGCCTTTACCTTCTGCTTCAAATCTTTCAACATCATTCTGCTACCAAATGCTGAACCAAAAAATAAGAACCTAAGCAAAACGAGCCTGAAGTACACTACTGAAAGATTAAATACAGTTTCTTTACAAAAGTAGCAGCTCCACAAACAACATTACTATCAGATAAAAATCCTTCACCAGGTCAGTACAGCCACAGAAAAAGAAAAGCGATTAAACCAGCATAAGCAGCCACTCTGCTTTGTTACATCCCTATGAGTTCTTTCAATTTGCCCACAGAACCTGTCATCTCCTCATAGCAGTTGTGGAAGAAAAAAATAAAATCTCAAGAGCCTGGACAGAATTTCTCCCAGCAAGACCCAGCAGATCCTTTTTAACTTAATGAAGAAACTTTTTTTTTTTTCCTTCCCCCTTTCACCTAGTTCATCATAAAGCTGGTCACTTCTGTATAAATCCCTGTCCCCACCTTCAGTGAATATTTATCTACATTGCAGACAAGGTTCATACAGGTCCCAACTGTCCCCATGTTAAAGTTTCTCAGATGCAGAGGATTTATCCCATTTCTTGGGTAAGTTTTCTTACATCACTGAGCTAAATTTATAAACACAACAGTAATGCTAGCAGTACCTCACCTTGCCAAACTGTAGTTCCTAACATGCCTAGACCACGGTCACACCTTTGACCGTGGCACTGGTTCAGGGGTCAGTGCACTATCGGGGTGCACTGCTTGTCAAGATACGTGAAGCCAAACAATGGCCAGATTCTCAGCAAGTGTAGCTGGTAAAGCACATCAGACTTCAGTGAAAATTTCCCACCTCAGACTTTGTGAAGATTAGGTCCTTAGCCAATATCATTCACCCCTCTTCAGTTTGAATTTACTTTATATTTGGCTTTAACACTGTATGGTTGCATTGTTCTCATGATCAAGTGTTAGACCTACTCTTCTCTTCAGCCTTTCTCTCTCCTTCAGCGTCAGTGTGTCAGCCTTGGCAATCACAGGGACAATGTTGACTTTTCCATGAAGAGCCTTCATGAATTCTACATCTAATGGTTTCAGCCTGCCAACAAGTAAAAAAAATTAGGGGGAAAAAAAGGAGTGGGTTTTTTGTTTGTTGTTTTTGCTTGGGCTTGGTTTCTTAACAGATCAAATGTATTAAAAATTATTTATTTCAAATTATCTACATAAATAGTATTTCCAGAATAAATGAAGTCAGAGCACTTGCTTATCAGTTTGGTTGTGTAAAGGTTGAATTGCAATTAAAATTGTCACTATAAGATAAACTAGATATTACAAGCTCTTATGTTTCTGGGTGATAAACACTGTAATACTGACTGCTTCAAAACAATATTAAATGCCAAAAAGGAGACAAAGCAGAGAAGAGCATTAATCCCCAAGGACCATCTTAATTGCACTGGCTAACTGACAGTGTGGGAAGTAACTCAATTAACTTTAATGTTAAGTTTCCAGTTTAAGTAATGAACAGACTTATGAACAAGACATAATGCCCTAAAATACAAGAGCTCAAGAGCTTTTTCTTACCCATGCCCAAAGGGAGAGATGAAGTAAAAACAGCAATGGACTCTGTTGTCTATAATGTGGCGCCTGTTTAGACCGCTCTCATCATGAAGGTATCTTTCAAACTGGTTGTCAATGTACTGGATAATTGTTTTGAAGCTGGGGGGGTAGGGGGGAGAAGAAAGAGAGGCATCTTAAATCAGCTTTAATAAAAAATATAATTATGATAATATAAGAAGAGGAGAAGAATTGTACTTTCATTAAGAACATTTCTCCTACAAAAAGTGAGCTTCCTAGCATTGTAGCTACTACTAAGGAAAACTATTTTGATATCACAGATATTCTCATAGCAACCACCAAGTGTCTATTTATGCCTAGAGCTACTTTCAAGTGTTACACTGTACACTGAATAAAAAGTTCAAGTGCAAGCTCAGGAATAAAGCACTCAGTGTTGAGATAACATAGACAGGAACAGAAGATTGAGGATTTTCCTCCTTTTTTTTCTGGGGGTAGGGGGTGAGGATTGTTTTTAAACCAGCTGACAAATGACATATCCTGGATATCCTCTCGATTCACAACCCTGACCCTAGAGCTAGGTTTCTACAGTTACCTATGAAAATTGTGGTATTCTAGTCTATTTGAATTAAGTACAAAGCATCACATGACTTATGAAGCTATTTTTGTTAACTTACAGAATCCTTTTCTGTTGGAAAACAAAAATAATTCCTACTTATTTCAAGGCAATTTAAAATATGCCCTACAAAAAAAGGAATGCAAAATTTGATCACACAGATTAATCAGATACAAGGAGCATAACTAGAGAGAGAAAACACAATGCATTACTAAGAAGATTGTTTTAAGATATTCCAGAGCATGTAGACACCTGCAAACAACATTAATATAAAAGGACACTTTATATTAAGTACTTCAGGGGAAGGGAAATTAACACACTGATGAAGATAAGATTAGGCAGACGATTGCGTATTATGGACATATCTTAAACTACTTGGGGAAAAAAACTGAGCAGAAAGCTTAACCTGAAAAAACAGTATTGCTGTGGCTGAGAAAGTGCAAATTTGACTAGAGAAATTTAAGGAAGAAACAGACAAAAAACCACACACAAAAAAAATTAGTAATATAGAAAAAATGAACACATAGAAGCTCAACCCCTGGGCTGCATGGCTGTAATGAAGATAAGGAAAGAAAGTGACAAGAATGATGTAAGATCCTGGAGGGAAATTTGATTTTCCAAAGTTTAATAAGCTTTTGGACCTAGGAGAAATAAATCTGTAATAGAATATAAATACACATTTCTATCTTTGCAAGATTTGTACCATTCTAAGTCACAGTACAGAAGATGACACAGCGAAACAGACTTTATTGGGTTTTGACCTTAGTGCTGCTCAAGTCTTTAAGAACTAGCATCTTAATACCTAAACATGTTGGAAAAGGACAACATGGTTTATGTTCCTGTTGATCTTAGATACTCTCCTCTTAGCTGGTGAAAGGTAACAAGACTGAAGACATAGAAATATTAGGACAGAAACCAAGCACAAACAATGGGAAAGCAACTATCACACATTTCCCTGGCAATGTAATTAGTTTACGTGCAGTTTTCTAGCTGTAACTGCTATAATTTTCCTTATAAATGTGGTGTCAGTGTCCTGTACCTTCTGACTTCCGGGAAACACCTGGCTTATACCACTGTGCTATCATTACTTAGGAGATAGCACATCCTGTATTACAACAGCAAACAACACAACTGTTGTATTTAAGCCCACTGGGGGAAAATGAACAATATTACTAAGCTGCCAAAACCACACAAAATACAACTTAACATAAGCCAGCAGAAAAAGAAAGTTAGCAGCAGCCAGAAAGCGGTTATAAAGAATGACCTGTAACACTGCAACCAAGATGAAATGAGGCATATGATGAGCAATATCTAACAAGTTAACCTGCAGACTGTTTCTCTCAAGTATCCTTTTGATGACAGATTTGATCCCAGATCTACACATGAAGCAACATTTTTCCCCTCCCCGCCTTGGATCCTTTCTCTTCTGTCTGATGAAGTAGGTTACCTTAAGGACGCACTTCTCTCGCGATCCCAATGTCCTTATGCATGAAAGAACCATTCTATGCTTCCAAACTCCCACCATAAAGAATTTTGCCATTCTCCAAACACATGTCTAAACTGATGCCAAGAACATTCCTAGCTGTAGTTTAATTCTAGAATACAGATCTCTAGTTAGCACTAAAGCTTCACACAGAATCTAAAAAATTATCACTATGGTTAACTATAGTTAGCATCCTCCTTTTCTCACAGGCTGTTTTAAGTACAACAGTATTTGGAAAACAAAAAATAATCAACTTTATACAACACATTCTCCAATAACTCACTTCCCAATCCAACACTGTTCTTCTTCCAATACAGGAGACCCACTGGACAAACTCCGCATAATTAATCCTTTCTAGCACTTCTTCTGTGATAAAAAATACATAACATTGACTCCAGATTCCATCTCTAAAAAAAAGCCCTTTCACCAATGCAAAGACAGAAATCAAAAGCCATCAGGAAATCTACTCAGGAGAAAGATATTTGAAACAGGATCAAAGATTGCTGCCTCCTAGAGATACTATGCCAACTTGATTTACTGCTGTTCAAAAATAACCTTAGTAAAATCCATCACCCTGAAGAACATGTAGTCTGCACAAATTGCCGCTTTCCCCAAAAAAGTGCTTTATAAAACTTGGATCAAGATCAGCACCATCTACCGGTTAACCATTATTGCATTAAATATTGCTGAACACAAACATAAGTTCAAGAACACGAACTTGCTGCTTCCTCTGAACTAACACGGAAGGAAGGTAGTTGCACTGGGTTAGTCTTGACTACAGTTTGAAACAAAGAGTCTATCCATTCAAGTCCCTGTGACATCCTGTAAAGACTAACAGACTTAGTCAAAATGACATTTACCATGGCTCAAAGACTTCTAATATAACATAAAAAAATGGGACTAGAAAGAGACAATTAAAATTAACTGCATCTTTTTATTTTGTAGTATTTAAGTACTATTTGTTCCCATAATGTATTTTGATGATGAAGATTTGTCACAGAAAACTAAGTATAAACCAGTAAATTGTTCTGCAGGGTCTGAATCATCATGCATTGACTCTATTTAGCAAGCCTCCAAAAAGTAAGAGGAAAAATCTGAACACGTAGGTCTCTAAGAAACATCTTAACAGAATAAACAAAGGGCATTAGAACACAATCAACAGGAAGAGCTCTATGTAACACAATACACAGGCTGCAGAGCTCTTAGCTACACCGGAAGGAAGCTCTAGTCAACAGTGCACAAAATAAGCAAGATCATGCTGCTGTCCAGAAGGTGCCTTAGTGTTATTCTAAAAGTTCAATTATTTTTAATTTAATAAAGTACAAAAAGTGGGAGGTAAGTAAAAAAAAAATCCCACTACAGCTTCACTTTCAAACTTTCATTTACCGTATTATATAACTTCACTGTCTTCACTTTTGCTGTTTTTCTATAGTACATCACAGAAAAAAGAAAATCCCATGTCTGGTAACAGTATTCTTCAGAATAATCCAGACAAGGCAGCATTCTATCAAGATTAAAAAACATTCCATTAGCATTATAGATGTTTATCTTATCAGTATTTGTCTCTCTCTTGACCTTCAATTTATAATGAAGAACTCAAATCAACTAGCATCAGCTTTATGCTCCCCTTCCCTGCACTGTGACACTTTGTTTGCCTTAAGATTACCATCACCACAAAAAAGTGTCAACAAAAAATAATGGCCAACCAAAACAAATACTTAGCACTTCTTAAAAGACAACCACATGGAAATTCAAAGTTTAGCTTCTAGTTGCACTGAAATAATTCAGTCATCCTAGTAAGCACATTATATACTTCATCTTTATTTGAAAAAAGTCATTACTGAGCAGTTTTCCACAGCTGAAGAGCATGACAGTGATTTAGAAATTACATTTATGAACAAACTTTTTAATTCTAATTGTTACAAACTGCCCAGTTCCTTCATAGCTATTTTACCATTTTCTTTCTTCATGATCTTTATGCTAAAGCAATTATGTATGTTGTCCAGTGTATCTGCAGACAATTATTTCAGACATTAAAGATTATCAGTGATATTAAGCCAGAGAGAGCCAAGTAGTAACTCCACAAAAAAAATGCAGTTCTATTCAAATTGCTAGTAGTACACATAAAGGACAGGGAATAAAAAGTACTGTCTTAAAAATAATGGAAACTGGATGGGCCAGAGACACAAAAGACAACGAAAAAAAATCCCCCAGCCAGAATTCTGCCCTATCAAAACAGTTATGGAGACAAAAAGTAGACTGCAGTTGTCACAGAGAACCTTCCTGGAGGAAAGGCCAATAGTTCTGAGAGAGAATCATTGACAGCCTAGAGAACACTAACCAACCTTTCAGAAACATAAAAAAGTGGTTATAAAATTGCAACAGAAAGTTGTACAAAGTAATAAAGTTTTACCATAGATGTGTACTTTAGGCAACAATCATTATAAGAGAAACGTGATTTGAAAGCTCACACAAACTAAAAGATCATGTCACTCACAACATGAACACTGAGAATGCAGAGTCCTTAGAAAATTGTGCTCTAACTGCAAGGACTCAGAAGAAAACCTCTACCATGAATAACCCTCCATTAATGTTAAGAATAATGAATCTATTGCTTCCTTTTAGTACAAAGTTATCCAAAGATCACCAGTTGAATCACTTAAGTTCAGAGAGACAGAGATGGTAGTGTAGTGTTTGCGTAAGATACAGACTCTATCAAGCAAAGCAGTATTTACACACATACCAGTCCTGGCTGTTAATGGCATCTCCATATCCTGGTGTGTCAACTACTGTTAAACGCAGTTTCACCCCTCGCTCCTCTATCTCTACTGTAGAAGCTTCAATTTGAACTGTTCTTTCTATTTTCTCTAAAATAAAGGAACATTTTGATTGTTATTATGCCTATCAATTGCTGCAGAAACCCCTGCAGGAGACAGCAACAGAGGAGGAATTCCAATCTGAAGTATATTGTAACCTACATGACATGAAATATTTAAAAAAAAAACCAAAACCAAAAACAGCTAGCTAGTAAAAATCTAACACATTTTTGTAAATAAACAAAAAGCAACGAACTAAAAAAAGGCAATTTACACATGACAATATGCAAAAATATAATTATAATACTCAGAAGCATGCCAAGTTATTTGTCAAAAATTATTTACACCTCTAACCAGGATTTAATGCGTTACAGGCAAAAAACATTAGAGGAAATAGGGATTAGAGCAAAACCACATTTAGGTATATGGACACCTAAAAGGTTTGGGAGGTTGGGTTTTTAATAACAATTGATGAAGAAACAACAAAAGCTGAGTCTTTGAAAGGAATAAGAAAATGACAGCTCAAAAAATAAATTGGAGGATTAAAATACATAAGGCAGCATGAAAAAAGGGTCTCATGGGTGAAGCTGTCATCAGAATGAAGCAATGTTAACTCACAGAACATGACATTTCATAGGGTATGTGCTGGAAGAACTGCAAACCCACATTTACCTGCAGCTCCAGGAATATAACGTTCTGGATAAAGATCAGTCAGGAACAAACTGTTAATTAAAGTAGATTTTCCCAAGCCAGACTCACCTACAATCAAAATAATTTAGGTTATTAAGCATTTTACTCCAGGCTTTTTAAAGCATGTCCTCCTTCCCCAAGCCCACATTATGGAGGAAAAATAATGTTCATCAGGATCCACCCTAGTTTTTGAGATAAAAACATCAAAGGTTCAGCTAAGCACTTTAAAAACACAGGAAAAGCAAGCCTCTAGAGTTTTTGTAAGTGTTACATGAAAATGTGAAGTTCACTATAATAGATTTCATAATAAAACCTGAAAGGTCATACAGCACTTTGACTATAGATCTAGAGATAGTTAGGTTACTACAGGGAAATAAAAGCACTTTTTAAACTTAAACTTACAAAAATAGGAGGCTTAACTCTTCTGTTGAAAATTTCTGACAGCTTTAAGGTTTTCCTAAGCTAAAAATTGAACCTGGAACTCTTTGTAGGGAGAATTAATAAAGCAATCCCAGACTAACTGTTGAGCTTTGCACCTTTATTCTTAGGATACATACATCCTTTGAAACATGAAATAAGATAAGAAAATTATTTAAAATCCACCTAAGAAGTTCGATAATTCTAGAACTTCATGTCATACTAATTTTGTCCTATATTAGAATAATAGTGTTAAACCTGTAAATGCAATTATTAATTCTGAATATCAAAAAGTCACTTTTTTTCCCTAACCCAGAGAATCAAAGGAGTCAGCATTTAGGACAACTGGCCATGTTATTTTAGATGCTACTAACCTAATCTTAGAGATGGAGAAGTTATCTGTATTTATCATCACAAACTACATGAAATAAAAAAAGACCTCTACACTTATCACAAATTGCTTATTTTACAGACAGTGTTGGACACTGCCACCAAATAATTTCAAATGGTACTACAGAGCACAGATAACCAGAAGGGTTACACATCTCTTCTCATTTGCATTTTTCAATAACATGTAATTCTGTGATAACTACTACATAAAAGTGATAATACTGTGGACTCCCTTCGCACTTGTATAACACTGAACTGATTCAATGCAAGTATAATTCAACATGTCACTTAGAACAGCTTTGTGCCTAAAGGACTTTCCATCAGAGACTCCTACAGGTGCACATTCACAAAGCAGGCAAATTAAAAGTTTAGCTAAATACCAGAGTGAGTCAGTATGGAACAGCAGAAAACACAAGAATAGCATCACCATTTCAACAGCAAGACATTCACTATGTGCATTCATGCCTTCAGCTGGGGAAACAGGAGTCAAAGAAAGATTAAGCAACTATCCCCACCATCTGATGATGAGTCAGGAATACAAGAATGTCCTGTTGGCTCAAAGTCATCATCTTAAATCACTAAAAATATTCCCTCCTACCAAACATGACAAAATAGCGAGACATTTAATTACAGAATGTATAGATGTTCAAAGCATTTTCTTCTGTATAACAGTCAATTGCTAGGTAGGAAGATATACATGTCTAGGTGAAAGAAATGTTCTTCTTGTTACCAGTCAAAAATACTTAAACAAGTCACTTACCAACCACCATCAGTGTGAATTCAAAGCCCTTCTTCACAGATTTCCTGTGAACCTGGTTGGGCAGATTAGCGAATCCCACATAGCCTGCTGAGTCAGAAAACTGACAAGAAAACAAAAGTGGAATATAAGCAAGATCCCCTTCCCCCTAAAAAGTTGAAACAGAGTTCAGTTGATTCTACACAATGAAGTGCAGAGGAATATAAAGTATGTAGAAAAACAGAGAATAAAACAATTTGTTTGCTGCTATAGCAAGGCAGATCTTGAAACAGGCCCATTTAGCAGAAATCTGGTAAGTACCTTGAGCTACACACAAACAAAAGTCTGTCCTTGAATAAAAAAAAAAAATAAAATCTGCAAGCTTGAGAGAACACATTATTATTAGTCTTAAAATGTAGCTAAAAGTCCCAAAGATTTTAAACTAGAGTTCAAAAATACCTGTTCAAATTTGGTATCTGCTGCTATTACCTTCTATGAAAATAAATAATGCATATTTTCATATGTAGAAAAAACAAGAACATTGTATAGTAATGCAGAGATTACCAAGATACAATCACACAGAGATCTATTTTCTGCTGGTTAAGCTGTTCACCTATCTTCACAGTGTTTAGCTTCTAACACAAAAGCAGGAAAAAGAAATGTGCCTGAAAAACTTATCAAAGAGATTTGGGCTATAAAAAGGCCAGTCTGCTTCACCATCTGTTATCAATTGACTGAAAACCTAATAGGAGCCTAAACAAGAACTGCAGCCACTTGATTTAGGGACATATGAGCTAGCTGGAACCAAATGTTTTCTGCACAGATGAGAACACTTTTTACAAAATGCCCTACTTCCAGTGGGGCAGAGGGGATACAGGGGAAATCACTTAAAAGGCTATTAGTTATTTGCTAACAATCCTTTTAAAACACACCCAGATGGGCAAAAACATTAGAAATGAAGGTCTGTCAGATGACATTTCCTTAGCTAAAGGCACCATTCTAAATGTGTAAGCAAACATTGAATGTCTGGCAAACATCTGAAAGCCTATTACTAGAATCACATGGAAGCACTGTTTCTACTAAACAGTTCCTTTTACAAAACACATCTCAAGCAATAAGGTATCATTTATGCACTATTTTACCACTTCAGTGAAACCAGAAGTATTTTCAGAGGTTGAACAGATTCTAAACAAAATTTTTGGCTATGCAGCCATCTCTTTACCTTTACTTTTTCACCTGACTGAGACATGTTTCGTCACTCCAAGTTTCAGACACTGGAAAATAAAATCCATAGCGCATGTTAGCCTACTCGAAGATTACATTTGCTTTCATTTTTAACTGATCAACCGCATATAATAATCACATTTTATTCTCATAGAATGAAATATCGCATACTCAAAGATTACCAGAATAAACAAGCCATAATCAAAATGGCTGCTTCTGTGAAGCTATTCACCAGAAAGAAATTACACAGGATTATCAAACCCAACATACTTCATTTAAATACTCAAAAAGTTTTAAAACAGAAAGATTCCTTTAAAACTCAAAATACTAAAATTCAGTATCCTTAAAGATCTTTCACCCATGCTGTCTTTAAAGAAGGAAAAATATCTACTGAAAGTTAATGCTGAATATGCACAGTACTCCTGATATAATTTTTCTTTTAAATTCTGATAGAAAATCTGAAATTCATATTCTCTGTTCCCAATCTGCTATACAGAATAGCACAAGGAAGTCCTTTCCCTTCCATTTTTACCATTTCCACTTATGAATTATATATATGTTTCTTAAAGATGGTTTACAAACAGGTGAATGCAATCTAACCACTGTCCAGAAAGTTATGTTTGAGAATTAGGACCACATACAAAAATTATCCTGAGAACAGGACAACTATGGGATTGCCAGGTAAACTTCATAACATTATTTTCAGTCACTTCCAAGTACTATCACTGAATGTGAACACCACACTGAACACTGCAGAACCTTAGCACTTGGCTAACCCACACTGGACATGAAAACTCACCCTCATCTGAAGGCCTATCAAAAAAGATTTTTTCTTTAGTTTCAGACACCCAGAACAGCTGGGCTTTGGCAAGGCCTTATCTTTTTACTCAAGGATGTTAGTTGTGCTATAGATTAGTTATCACAGCAATAGCAAGGCCCTTTTATTTCGAGCAGCCACAAAGCACTGACAGGAAACGCCGAAGTGGCAGGAGCACTTCACAGCTTGGTTTGTTGACGACACAGCTCTTGGCCTGGGAAAGCGGGGAAGTGACCTATGCAGGCACCTGTGTGTTCGGACAGAAAGGCTTTCCTGTTGGGTAGCGGGAGTCGTTCTAGCAGGATACAGTCCAGTTTCTGACACTGGCAGTTTGACAGTCAGATCCTAGCAGAGACATGCTAAGCTTTAGACTAAAGGAAAAGTTGAAGTTAGCATAATTGCAGCTTGGAGTCTTAAAGAAAACATGTCTTCAGCTCACACGGCATTTCATTTGCCCTGAAGCAGGCATTTCAAATCCTGGCAGCTGTGCAGACACCAGCCACCCTGTAAGCAAGGAAAGGTTTGGGCTTTTTTTTTTTTTTCCCTTTCTCCTCTTAACTACTTTTCCCCTGCATCCCCAGTTCATTTGCTTGCTAATGAAACCCCAATACATCCATTGCCTGGAAAATAGGGAGGTCCTGTTCCTAATCATCTTCTGACTGCCTCTAATTGGGCATTCCTCAAAACAGCCTGGGAAACATCCTTTAAGAATGGTTTTGAAAAAATAGATCTTATTTTTCTTTGAAAAATATGCAAGGGCTCATTCCAGCTTCCAGCCAACCAGTGTTAAAACCCTTAAAGACAGTCACAGCCTCACCTACAGATGTAACTCAGTGCTCTGTCCAAATCTTGTTTCTATGTTTGGAAACCTCTGTTGTCATCCTGTCTATAAAATCAGTAACATAATTCAGGAGTTTAGAAAAGTTCCTGAATAGCCACTGAGTGCTAATGTAGATAGACCTTCTGGCCCATTTCTCACAGTAATGAGAAGTCGCCCACAGCAGCTGCCTATAGTTAAAAGAGGAGAAAGAGGAACAATTCAGATTTAAATATGTATGGCAAATTATCTAATTATTTTTGCTTTAAACTGACATTATAGTCCCATCCATTGCAGCATTACCCAAGCTACTTGATTAAAAAGCAGAAGAGTCAAAATTGTTCTCAACTGATTATGACACACCTGTCTTCAAAGTTAGTCTGTCATCTCATATAAAGCTAAATTTACAATAAGTTATTCCAAAAATACAACTTTAAAAGCCTGTTGCCTATTGGGCAAACCACATTCACGTTGTGTCTTACTCTGACCAAAAAGTTGCTGTCAAAGCTGAAGGACAGCCGCTCTCCGACTGCAGCGCATGCTTAAATGCCTGTGTACAACAAGCATCCACTTAGTTATTCCCACTGTGTTTTGTTAGAATAGAAATATTCTAAGTTAGTTGAACAAAAAAAACCACAAAACTGCTGTTTCATAACACCTAAATAAGACACTGAGGTTCAAATGAATCCTCAGCTACTCAGCCTCTACACATTTCACAACTCCTATTATTCACCTGCCCAGATGACCATGAGCCATCTTCCAGAAGCTTTACCAAATCATTACAAATCAAAATCTTAGAAGCAGCAGAACAGCGTATGGTACATCTTCTTACAACACCAAATAACTGCAGCACTTGAAGTATTGCTTACAAGTGATAACTCCTCAGTGGACCAGACTACACTATGCATCAATGACTGCTGAAATCCTGAAGTCTGTCTGCATACAACCGAGTCAAACATTAAAATAAAGTGAGGTTGAGTGTCTGACAACACTCCGGATAGTCCCACACCTAAAAATTGTATTGTTTCATTTCTCATCAATTTTCCATTATAAAGTTTAAGAGTCACAGCTGTTGTTTTCTTTTGATTTTCAAAATACTATTTCAATCATTATGAGCTAAGTAAAGCAGCACACACAAAATATTTCAAAGAGAAAGGAACAGATAAAATACAATTGCATTAACTTGCAAAAGCAGTGAAAATTTGTAGATAATTGTAGGCCCAATTTAGCAAGTCTAGCAGAAAAAAAAGGGACACTATGCTACAGTATAGGAATGTCCAAAACACTTTTTGAACAGTGGATAATATAACAGTTTTACTTTGGATTCCAACAAATTCCTATCCCAAATAATGCGCTGTTTAGTAATCAAAGGGAGCAGATTACCACTAAATTCAGTTACAGTTGCTGTCTCTACAAATATAGAGGCCTGGAACATGCCATCCTACCATCTTCTGCTAAGAACAGTATTCCAAGGAGAGAGAAAGAGAGAGGGGAAGGAAAATGGGTCATTTCCTTTGTTCCTGTCAGGATGCAAGAAGTAAACTGTTAGGAACAGGCAGACTGGGAGCTTCTTAATAGAAACTAAGACAAAGAAAACACTGTAAAAAAAACGTACAAAGAGTGTTTCCATATATGGACATTAAACAACTTTTTAAAATAATCACTTTAGAGTGACCTTAACAACTATCTCTACAAGCAGAATAGCCTTCCTGATTTATCAAATGAGGTCTCTTCCTTTCCATCTGAGATCATGTAATTCTGATACTTTTTAAAAAGTATTTAATAGCTTAATAAGGAACACAGAAAGCAGTAAAGACTTAAATAGGTTTCCAAGTGTTGGAAATGTTCTCAATATTAGCATTTTTAAGCGACATTTTCAGACTTAACAGAGAAACACTAAGAATATGTCAGTAAAATACCAGTATTTGTGGTTTCTCACAAAAAGAACTACAAAAACTCACAATGTCAGTTAAGTACTGAAGCACATAAATAAATAAAAATATATTAAAATAAATTGATAACTTTTCCAAGTATCTTGCATACAGAGAAACAAGGAAGTTATGTGAAAATTTAATATTTCCTCACTGTATTCCAAACTGGATATAGGGGTATTCAAATACAAAGCAGTCAAGGGTTTTTTTGGTAGCTTATGCTATCAAAATTGTATGAATCACCCAATTCTATCAAACAACAGAGGGTACAACACAGCCTGTTCTCTGGATCATGCTTTGTTCTGAGCACGTCTTCACCTTTGGGGTTGGAAACCCCCTCCCAGAAGCTCTCAGGGAAAAGCGCCCACTCCCTCTGTCAACAATCCCAGATGATTCCATTTTCCTCATTAGGAACAGGTGTTGCCAATTGAAGGAATCCTCTTTTACACATTAACAGTTGAATACATTACTCATATTCAGGAAAATGACTGTATCCCTTCCAGCAAATACAGAATTTAGCAGCAAATGCAACAATCCAGCTACAGCACTCGCAGGTCGGCCAAGCTAAGTGTATGCCACTGCTTGAGTCAGCATTCAGTGTTCTTTTTGTTTTAATAATGTATTTGAACCAATGATGCACTGTATAGATTACTATGGGGAATACATTGCTGTTCATCAAAACTTGTAACATTTCTTTGACTTAACAGCACACATATGCACAACAAAGGGAAACAAGGACTGAGAAAGTACAAGAGCACCACGTATAAGCACAGTTCTTGACCAGAAAAGATCTAGGAAAAGCAATGCATGAGCTACAGAGCTCTAATTCTAAATGTTTTATTTATAGTTCCATTTCAATATTAATGTATTACTCTAGACAACTTTCTTACTGTCATTTTAATAGTCAATTAAAAAACACAAAGGAGGCAATAATACCATTCACACTGATGATCAGTTTTAGTGATTATGTGCTTCCTGCACAAGCAGCTTTTGATGGTATTTTCCCAGAGCTACTGTATCAGAGAAAAATACTGTAAAACAGACCTGTATATGTGAAAGGAGGGTTGTTGAGGTTTTTTTTTTAATTAAAAAGCTAAATATATTAGCCACAATCACTCATCAGGAAAGAGGTAGCTCTGCCTCACATCCACAAATCTTAACTCTAATTGTGTACATACTGGCAAGGCACAGCGAACAGTGGTAAGTTAGTATTTTAAATCACTTCCAAATCATGCTCAAGTCCCATGATGCTATGCAGCCTCTAACCTGCATGTGACCAGTAATTTAAAACCAAGAAAAACACCCCAAAACCAAACGGTGAAGCACTTGTTCCGCCTGTTGCCAAATCAGGTACAAGTCTTTCTGTGTCGGGGTGGGCTCTGCATGTCCCCTGCAGCACCCCCTGGTTCCCAGCAGCCGGTCCCGCTTGGTGTTGCAATTTAAAAAGCATCCGAGGAATGCCCAGCGGAGACACAACTTCCTGGTCCGTCCTCGCCCCGCAGCTCCAGCGACATTATGCTGGGCAGGACACAGAGGCCTTGTCCTCATCTCCAGAGTAAGGCATGTCTTGTTTTAAAAACAAACCCCTGTGTGTGTAAAAGGGCCCACGACCCGACCGCGGGGTTTCGTGGGTTCTGCCCCGATACGCTTCTCGCCTCCTCGTACATCAGCTTCAAAAACCTCGCCCCGGGCAGAGGAGGGACGCCGGAGCCAGGCCGCTAAGCCCGTGCACGGAGCACACGCCGCCGCGGGCGAGCCCCAGGGGCCGAGCTCCTACC
>NW_020799121.1:6776664-6785954 GCF_003259725.1 Athene cunicularia | reverse complement strand
TCCGCACGACTCTATGGTCTAGGCCACTTCCACGAATAGCAACGAGGCGCGGCTCCGAGACTAGAGAGAGGAGGGATAGAGCGTCTCCCCCGCCCCGCCCGGTTGCCTGAGTGGCAGCGGGGGGAGCCGGCCTGTGCCGCGCGGGCAGGCGGCGGGGTGTTGCCATGGCGACCCCCCGCAGGAGCCGGTATCCTGTCGGGATGGCACGGTGGTGCTTTTCTCCCGGGCCGTCCCGCGGCTGGGTTACTGACAGCCAGCGCTGTCCCGCCGTGCCGGCATGGGCGAGGGCCTCCCTCTTCCCGGGGTTCGCGGGTCCCACGCAGCCGCTCCGCGGTTTCCTTAAACGCTTCACACTCGCCGGCTCCTCATTCATTCCCTCCGGGGGCAGCCGTGCCACCGCCCCGCAGCCTGCGGCCGTCCCCGGGGATGCCGCACTCAGACCCGGAGCTGGCCCTCTCCTGCTTCGGCCCCCAGTACCCTGCTCCAGAACACGGGGCACCTCCCGATCCTGCTGGCTTCCCAAACTAAAAATCGTGGCTCATCGGACAGAGCCGCGCCTCACGGAGGTCACTGCGCTCCGGCTGCACGACACGGTAGCCAGTGCTGCCAGCAGTAACGACTCCGGTATGGTACAAGCCTGCCTTACTACCCCAAGTTCACCTCTCGCCAGTAGCACACTTGTACAAACAGTCTCGGTCTGGGGCTACGCACACAAATTAACCTTCAGGAATGAAACACAGTCAGAGCCCATTCTGCTTAAAATACCCCCTTCCCAAACTGAGTGACTCCTATTTCCTACCCAAGCACTGCCGAGCTTTGAGATTGCCTCCACGTTCAGCAGGTTGTAGCGATACTCCTCACAGTGGAAAATCTTTCAGTATGGTAGGTGTGATAGCCAGGGGGAAATCTAGCTTAAACGTTGTGCTGCTTGGCTGTAATGCAATATGTAATATAAACCTGTTTGGTTTTCAGCTGTCCACACGTGCAGCAAATTTCTCTCCCAAGCATTGTGCAAAACCCCCAATGTATTCGTTTTACCTACACTATTGCTATCTTCTCTTTCACCATGGCATTCCCTCTGGTTCAGTAAGAGCCGTTCTGCCTTGGTCGGTATCATTGTGGAAGGGGTGAATGGGATTCTTGCCAGCATGTTCTTGAGGTATCAGGGACTCCAGCAGACATAAACCTAGAGCGAAAGTGATACCTGCAGTCAGATTACAGAAGCAGATCACATTCTCATGGTGAAACAGTGTTACATAGCTCAAACACTCAATACAACACCAACAAGATTAAAACAGAGTATCAGAAGTTCGGGGGAGGCTTTTTCCAACCTGAAAGAACTGGGTTCAGCAAAGTTCCTGGTAATCCATCCGAACATTTTGCAGAGGGCAGTTCGTATGTGTGATCTGGCAGCAAATCTTTTGACTTACAATTCTGAGTACCAAGAAGCACATTTGTGTTTTCTCTGTATTTCCATCCATTAAGCAAACATGGTTGCAGCTCACAACAGGAAAATGTGGAAGTGAAACAAATGCTGCTGAAGGCAGACTGGCATTATTTGCTAATTCACATTGTGCTCACATTATCAACCAAGCATTGATGTGATCTGAGTAAGAACAAAATAAAAGCCAACGAAAGACCAACCAAGTTCCGTTTCCTAGGACAAAGTGTAATGTTATAACACAAAGTACTGTTATACACTACCTTCTTGGAGGAGTTAAAAGATGGCATTTGAGTCTTCTTCAGAAATTAAGGTCTTATTTTAAATTATTCCATGGATAACCATATAGGTGTTTTGTACTATCACCAAAGGAACAAGAGTGGAAATTTTTCTTTCCTTCTTTCACTGAGTTAGAACACTGTGATGCACACAATATTTTACACACATAAACTGCTATTACAAATAACTATTTCACACTTGAAGAACTTATAAAAGATTTGCATGAATGATGCCAAACTACAGACTGACATCAACAGAGAGTCTAGTGGAAGTCAGTGCTTTCCCATGATTGTCACTCCTTTCCTTTGACAGGATTCAGTGAAATGGGTGAAACATTCTCCAGAAATTTCAAGTGCCTCATTACTGAGGCATACTAATAATTTTTCCAAGTCATGGCTGAATCAGATGGCTGACCAGCTGTCACAAAAAATGTTCAGGGAAGTCACAGTCATCCCCGAACAGTCCTATTGTACCAAAGAGTAACATAAGGAAGGACACTTCGGGTAAGAGAAAAGGACAGTTCTAGTCAGTGCCCTACATCTGCAGTGCCCAGTAGCAGATGCTTAGGAAAAGATAAAAGTAGCACCGTGTCTGTGTATCCTCCCAGCTTCCGGCAATCTGGAGCTCAGCAGCTTCCTGAGCCAGAAGTTTTATCTTGACAGTTTTCTCTTCCATGAATTTTTCTTGTTGCTTTTTGAAACCTTTTCAACTTTTGGCATTAAAGAGCATCCTGTGACAATGAATTTTACAGTGCACTACGCACTTGGTGAAAATGTACTTTTGTTACTTTTGAAACCTGTTATAAGACTTGTTATGAAATCACACTACGCAGGATCACCGAGCAGCTCATCCAAGGGCTGTTCCGAGAACAGGAACAATTTGGTGCATGTAACTGAGAAATGCTGCATGCCCACAAAAGACGTACTGCATATTTGTTGTTTCTCTACAGTGGTATTAGCAGAGGTGCAAACAGAAGAAATCATTGTATTGAAGAACACTGTTCCTCCTAAATAGTTAAGTAGTCTAGAAATGTTAATGCAGTGAACAGCAATCTGGCTGTGAATCACTTGTTCCCATAACTATTATTTCTGAAAGATTTTTGTTTTATTCTTCTCTTGGAAGCTCAAATGCCTTTTATAAAAGTTCCTAATACATCTAGGTTTACATTATCAAAAGTACAATTAGAGTCCTTCCTTGAATTCAAGTCTTAACTTTGTGTGGAGTCACGTCTTAGAAAGTTAGAAATACCTCATCCATTCAGCAAAGATATTATGTATCTTTTGTTCTGCTCCTTAACAGAGAAAATTGTGTGATACTGATTATAATAAATAGTACCATATAACTGAAAACTAAACTGAGTTTTGATAGATAAAACAACGCCATGTTCCTTGGCATTATTTGTCTATATTTATTTATATATGCATAAATACTTTTCATTTCCATACATTTAGGTTTGTGTTTGATTCAGAATATTTGTGTATGCTTTGCTAAATTACAGTACATGGCTCCAGAATAAAACCTTTTAGAAATAAATATGTAAGAGCTGCACACTGTGGGTGACATCCCCTCTTAAAGGATTACCAAAGAAAAAAGTATTTTCAACCTAACTAGTGTAAATGTCAGACACTGTAATTTAGATATTCCATGGGCTAATTTTTAGTATTTGGGTGTGGTGATAGACAGAAATTTAAGGACAAACTTCCAATTCTCTGTTAGTACTTGGTAAATTGTTGATCTGATCAAAATACTCTTCTGTGTAGTGCTTTATCTATGGAATCACTAACGGGGTGAACCATTCTAACATCTCAAATTTTCTGTGGTTTTGCAGACATGCTGCAGCGGCAATTGGAAATGTCAGGTCCGCTAAAAGCTGGTCTCAGTGCTGAGCCCTTCTGAAGTGTGCAGCTCAGAGCTGGAGCTCTGGGAGCGTACGAACAGGAAGCCAGTGTCTGTGGATGTACCAGAATTTATTGACTTACTTTACAAGTTATTTAGTAATCCATAACAAAATCTGCAGCATCTAAGTATTTTCCTTTGCTGAAAAAAAAAACAAAACAAAACAAAACAAAACAAAAAAGCATTTTTAGGGACACACTACAGGAAAGAAAGATTATGTTTGAATTATAGTAGTCTCAGAGGAATAGAAGTGTTTGTTTTGCATTTGCAAGCATGCACAAATCTGCCTTTTCAAGGTGTTAACTGAGGCAACAAAAAAGCTATAAGAAGAACCTAAAAGATTTTCTCTGGAATAGGAGACATTTTGTATCTTTTCACCAAAAACAGCCATCCTTTCCTCTTACTGGAAGTTGATACTTTAAAAAAAGTGAATCAAATTTCACTTTCACTTCATTTGTAAGAAGTGATTAACAATACAGATACATGCTATTCCCAAAGACAGGGCTTTTCTCAGATGTACGTTGTTAAGAATAGGAACAACGCTACTGAGAATTAATCACTCTCATAATCAGAGGAGGTGTCCCAAACCTCTCACGTGTTCTCAGGAATACAGATTTCCTGGGACACTAGATAAATGTAGTACATTTCCCGTTGCTAACCCTGAACAGTTTTCAGTAACTTCATAGTCGAGTCTTTACTAATTACTTTCAACATCTGCAATGTATATTTAAAACAATGGCATTTGTCCTTGCTGACGCCGTTCTTTACAAAATGACATCTGATGTGATTTTCCAACAATCACATGGGAAAGTGATCTACCAGGATTCTGATACACCACAATCTGTGGAAGGAGGCTAACTTTGGAAGAGGACAAAATTAAACTACAGTTCTCCTGATAGGAAACATGACATAGAATGGACCCTTAGGCATGAAACAATGTATATTTCCTATAGCTTTCCACCCCCACCTGTCCAAGCCTTAATACATTCTCAAGAGTTCTCCATAGCATTCAAGAGAAGTATTTGAAGTGACATGGCTTAAGCATATACTCAGTGTGATCTCTTGGCGAGTGGGATGATCAGGATTTTAGGTACTTGTCTACAGACGGGACATTCTAAGCTTTGGGAAAGAGCCATCACTCACCATATTGACTGCCCTGAGACACCGTTAACACGTGGTTAGGACTGTCCAGTGTCACTGCAGCACCCTCTCAAAAGCCAGATTCAGAAAACAAGGTGCTGAAGAGTTAGGTGCACAGCAGCTCACCAGTGCAGCTCAGCTGGTCCTGACAGTGGTGACTAAAAATGTTCCTGTCAGGGGGGTGCTTGAGTAAGACGTGGAGATGTGAAGATCAACTCCAACCAAGGGCGAGTTTCAAACCCCAACTCAGAGATTCGTGTGTAGAGGAATTCAAGCAGGGAGGTATGGAACTCAGTTCTAATGGTGGTTTAGCACAATTAATTTCCTCATTGTGTGAAGAAAGCACTCATAACACTCAACATTCCCACCATGTGCAGCTCAGCCAGAACGCCCTGCTCCTGGCTCCCTGGCAGTGCCAGCAGGCAGTTCACCAAGAGAATCCCAGGCAGGCGGTGTGTGTAAAGTGCAGACTGATACGGGGCTAGGGAAACTCGGTGTGGAAAGGGATATGCAGCAGCAAATATATGAAGGCTGGAAGCAGATTTGTAACCTCTTCCACCATTTTTCCAACTATATATATATCTGTTTCCTTCCTTTCTTTTACAGAAGTCGTCACCACTGAGGGGAAGAGTAGCATGGGCATCCATTTCTCAATCCTGAAGGGCAGCAGCAACACTTGTACTAAAAAAAGTGTTGGATTCTACATCATTAACACCAGACATAGAGCATTACTGGTCCTTCTTGCAAAATTATGGTGTGGCTTTTAATTATTGCTTTTCTGTGTTCAGAAGATGAACTAAGAGAGGAAGTGACAATTTCACATTAACCACTTCAGCTTGTTTCCAATGTATTTTGCAATAATTTCTATGGTGAAATTGTGCATTTTTGTTCTGTAATAACCAGCTCATTTGACAAGGACTCATACCTACGTGCCAGTCTGATGTGTCACACTGGTCTGAAGACATGTTGGATATGCAGGAACCTCATGGAAGACAGTATGTGCACTCAAGCTCCAACTAGATCTCTTCTCTTGGGATAACCACTTGCATTTTAAAGGATAATTCAGAAAGGAGTAATCTTCTCTGAGAAAACTCAAGTTTTCTAAATAAAGAACAGCCATTTCCTAACACCATTGTATTTAGAAATCTCCTTGCTTTATTTCAGCATTAATTAGAAGACAAAATATGACATAAGACAAAATAATCTAGTAGGATTTCTGATTCTTTACCTTTGCTTATGTCTGATCCAGAAGTTATGGTAAGCTGTCTTGAGATCACTGGGTTTTTAATTCATCTTTTGACTCATACTCTGTCATTCACACAAACAGTACTAGGTTTGGGCGTAAGCTTGATACCAAATGTAATTTTCTTCTCTGTCTTCCAGATGTTTAACATTTTAGGAATGAGAAGGAGCAGAAGCACATAGGTAAGGGACCCTCCACAAGTCATAAACCAAGTGTGCTCTGCAGACTACATTTCAGGTCCCAAAAGGCAAATCTATCTAAACATTGCTGGTGGGATGCTTCGGGGCTGAACAAAGCCCCAGCAAGGCTGGAGGGCTGGGCAAGGTTCTTCTGTGCCGTGGGACAGGGCTCATACACCAGGACAAGCAGTGCTAGTAGGAGCCTGGACCCCCCCTTAGCAGCCCTCCTAGTAACTCTGCGCCTGGTATTTGTCCTGATTATGTCAGGAAAAGAGTGAAAACACAATCACCTCTAATCCCAAAGCCCCTCTTGCTATAGAATGGCTTCTGTGCAATTGTTCTCAGCTTGAATACCACTTCCGCCCATTTTCACAGGCTGCAAAGCCCCCTATGTATCCCCCCTAGAATGATTCAATAAATACATAGCTGGAGCCGTAATAGATGTAATGACATTAACGGTCATTTGTTAATGAGTTACTTTGCTGCAAGAAATCATGCCTTTGAATTTAAAGGAATCTAGACTTCACCAGCAAGGATTTAATTTATAAGTAGTGATTTCTTTATTTAACATCCCAAGTAAAACATCATGCTGTGTTTCCTTTTAAGAAATTAGAACCTTTTCATTTCTGTGAGTTCAAACTAATTCCCAGTGTTGTGACATTAACACCATCAGAAGTCACAATGTGCTGAAGCTGATGGGGTCCTCAGGCCCCCAGCAGCTGTGTCAGTCAAGTTACCAGTAAGTGAAGTAAGCAGACCAGTGAGCACCTTGCACTGATGGCTCATTAAGGGTAGCCTGTGCAGCAGACTCACTCTCAGGATCAGGGAACAGAGTAATTAAAAATGGAGGCTGTTGCCAGTAGCCAGGATAAAAGCTAGTATCTGGGGTAAGGAAACGAAACAGACAAAGGTGAAATACCAGGAATAGAAATGGCTCTAAGCAGAAAGGTTTCTTTACTCTGTGATTATTAAGCATGTATCTCCCCAGAGAAATAATTGCCTTGGATTAAGTGATTTGTAGGAATCAGTTGCTCAGTAACAAGTAGCAAGGGATGGCGGGCTGGAGCTGCAGAGGTAGAACAAGCCATGCACTGGTTTCCCTCCTGAGCCCAAAGACCCGGGCAGCTGCACAGGCCCCATAGTGCCTCCCTGTCGGCACAGGAGCACACACAGACCATTTATCGGAGGAAATTTGGAGTTCCGTGCTCCCAGGCAAGTGGCAAGGGTGGGGCTTTCCTGTGCTTATGGGCTAAGATAACTGGCATTTCTCCCCTCATTTTTAATTGTTCTTCTGTGCTGTTTTCTATATAATCATTATTATCATCATAAATACAGATGTTATTGAGTTTCAGCCTGTGTTCTGCATTTCTTCCTGTTCACCTCTGAGATATCTCTGTCTCTATAGCTGGTTCTTTTGCACATTCTCCTCTCCCTGACACCAGGGACTTTTCTGAGTAATTGTAAGCTGCCTCAGTTTGACAGACTGCACAACCCCAGTCACACATTCCTCCCGGACTTGCACACTGGAATTTACAGTTTTAAATAATTTAAGTAAACTGTATGTATTTCATATACAGCTGGAAGAGGAGATAACTCCTCTTAAATCCATTTACTAGGCAGTCTCTGTTAGGAAGATATTTTCCATGCTAGAAATGTTTACAGCTCCTCAGGCAGAGATAATCAATGGGAGGCTGCAGTCATCATGTGTCAGCATGTCCACACCAGGTCCGCAAGCTGCTCATGTTCTTCTGCTTCTGTTTTTGTGTGTCTTATGGCTAAAGTTTGTCTTCTGATTGGAAAAACAAAAGAAGTGAAAGGCCACATGCAGTGTGCTGTGACCTTGTTGCCATCCTCCTGTTACCAGCAGTCGAGTCCTCCGCAGAAGAGTCATCAGTGCTGCTGTCAGGATGTAAGCAGGACATTGCTCACTGCTCAGTGTTAACCCATCAGTCACGTCCTCAGCTGTCGATGCATGTAATTCCTTCAGCCTTTGCTTATCATTTCTTCTGTTGCTTCTGCTTCACACATGGACTTTTCCATTCATGCTGCATTCATATCAATCTTAGTATTTCCATCACTAGTCTCTGCATGCCATAAAACATGCTGTAAACGACTGTACAACAGAAAAAAAATGCTTACATAGGAGCAGGAAATGTGTTATTTCAAACTCTGTGATCCCCTTTACATTAGGATGCCAAATCTAGCCAAAACAGTTCAAAAGTCAGTGTGAACATAATTTTCAATTTTGTCTAAAACTTTTAAACTTATTTAAGATAAATCAAAACAATCCCGGTTTAAATCAAACCAAGCCTCTCTCAGGGCACCTGGTGAAAGCCACTGGATGGCAGCTCCCTGTGAGTGCTGTGAGGCAGCTGGTGAGGTCTGGTCTTCTGCTGGGCACCACAAACACTGGCTGCATCTGCCAGCCTGGGGGGCTGTGAGCTGGCCCCAGCCTGCGAGGGTTGAACCAAGATTTATTTGCAAGAACAACCCAAGACGCCAGCAGTCCCTGAAGAGACTGTAGCAATTACAACGTCCATGCAGCCTGATGACAAAACGTCTTGCAAATACACTTTTTGATATGGGCTCTCAACTCATTGACACCTCGTAAAGATTCGAGATGTATTTGAGCAATTAAAACAGTAAAGGGAAGTTTGAAATCTCTGTGGTAGTATAGTTAAGTAGAATGCCTTGCTCTTGGCTCCGGTGTCAGAACAGTTTAATGCTTGGTGTAAGCTAAGGGCAATTACTCTTCCTGGACCAAATTAAGAACCTGTTTACTGGTACTGACGGAAGATGTGCAGCTCCCATATTCGAAGCTCTTCCACTTCCAGGGTGGTTCCTAAGATAGTGCCTGTTTACACTTTTCCTGTCACAGTGTGCAAGAGACATAACCAGGGAGTCCGCGCTGCTGGGTGCCCGCGCTGGCAAGACCTCTCCGCAGGTCTGGCTGAGGATTTGTCTGTAAATAGGAAACACGCAGACACGGGCGCCCGCAGGAGAAGCTCCGGGCCGCCGAAGCCCGGCGGAGGCTCCTCCGGCCCCACGCTTGGGGGGGGCGGGCAGCGCCCCTGGCAGCTCCCGGCCAGCGTGCCACGCCCCCCGCCGCCCC
>NW_020799121.1:6750103-6776614 GCF_003259725.1 Athene cunicularia | reverse complement strand
GAGGGACCCACAAGGTCGTAGCATTGTGCTCCAAGGAATATAAACAGCACGTTCCCTCCCTAACTCTTGGCAGAAAAATCCTCATGGTGATACAGATGCTGCCATGGTCTGCAGCAGAATTTGGTGTTGACTTACTTTTCCATGCAAATTGCTTGTACATTTATCACACCACGCCTTAACCCTTCCTTTAAAAAAAGTTTGTTTCTGCAGTGTAAAATGAAAATGTGTAGACTAATATTCCAGGCTATGGCAAAGTTTATCAGGTGTTGAGCTCAGAAAATGAGAGTTATGTTGCCGAGAGCATCTTCCTTCCAGCCTGCTGTGTTACCAGAGCAATTACAGAGGAGCTGTGAGAGCCCTGACTTCACATCTCCCGATGAGCCCGCATAAAGTCTCAGTCAAGATATTTGGTAAAACTCTTCTAGCAATTTTTTTTGCTTGATTTGGTAAATGAAGGAAAGCACGTGTTAATAAAACTACAGTGGGGAGCCAACCAAGCACATGTCCAACTGAACACACAACTCAAAATTGGCAGCGAGCGGGGCTTGGCAAGAAGGCCGAGAGCCGTCCGTACCCCCCGCCATCGGGATCTGGGGCAGTTTTCATGTTTGCGGTCTCCTGTAGTGCAGATGAGAGGATGCAGAGAGAGGCCCCGCTGAAGCCAGGACACACAAAGATCTCCTAGATCTCTGAATCTAGTCCTCCAATCCTTCTGGCAATGAATTCATATTCAAGTAAAAACAGAAGTTGATGAACGAGAAGGGATGAAGAACCTCAAGGGGCAACCTGGTGTAATCTGGTTTGTACTCCACTAAACAGCAACTACCTGAAACCTCTTCCAAAGGTCTCCAAGGCACACACCCCAATGCACTCCTCTGAGAGGCTGAAACAACCGAAAAAAATGAAATCCCTTCCTCCAAACACTTACTTACCTGCGGGATTAAGGACGAGGTTAGTGTCATGCTTTAGACAGAGCAGAACAAGAACAAAAACCCCCTAACCAGTGAAAGTCCCAGCGGAACAGCCAGATGCAGGTTGTCAGGAGAGAACACGGAGCAGGGAAGCTTCTCCCCGGTGAGGCCCGTGAGCGCTTCACCGCCCGCTCTCGCTGCTGGTGCCGCTCGGGGCACCGCCAGGCTGGTGGGACCGGGCCGTCGGGCGTGCACCGTCACCGAGGAGAAGCTTCCCTGCTCCGTGTTCTCTCCTGACAACCTGCATCTGGCTGTTCCGCTGGGACTTTCACTGGTTAGGGGGTTTTTGTTCTTGTTCTGCTCTGTCTAAAGCATGACACTAACCTCGTCCTTAATCCCGCAGGTAAGTAAGTGTTTGGAGGAAGGGATTTCATTTTTTTCGGTTGTTTCAGCCTCTCAGAGGAGTGCATTGGGGTGTGTGCCTTGGAGACCTTTGGAAGAGGTTTCAGGTAGTTGCTGTTTAGTGGAGTACAAACCAGATTACACCAGGTTGCCCCTTGAGGTTCTTCATCCCTTCTCGTTCATCAACTTCTGTTTTTACTTGAATATGAATTCATTGCCAGAAGGATTGGAGGACTAGATTCAGAGATCTAGGAGATCTTTGTGTGTCCTGGCTTCAGCGGGGCCTCTCTCTGCATCCTCTCATCTGCACTACAGGAGACCGCAAACATGAAAACTGCCCCAGATCCCGATGGCGGGGGGTACGGACGGCTCTCGGCCTTCTTGCCAAGCCCCGCTCGCTGCCAATTTTGAGTTGTGTGTTCAGTTGGACATGTGCTTGGTTGGCTCCCCACTGTAGTTTTATTAACACGTGCTTTCCTTCATTTACCAAATCAAGCAAAAAAAATTGCTAGAAGAGTTTTACCAAATATCTTGACTGAGACTTTATGCGGGCTCATCGGGAGATGTGAAGTCAGGGCTCTCACAGCTCCTCTGTAATTGCTCTGGTAACACAGCAGGCTGGAAGGAAGATGCTCTCGGCAACATAACTCTCATTTTCTGAGCTCAACACCTGATAAACTTTGCCATAGCCTGGAATATTAGTCTACACATTTTCATTTTACACTGCAGAAACAAACTTTTTTTAAAGGAAGGGTTAAGGCGTGGTGTGATAAATGTACAAGCAATTTGCATGGAAAAGTAAGTCAACACCAAATTCTGCTGCAGACCATGGCAGCATCTGTATCACCATGAGGATTTTTCTGCCAAGAGTTAGGGAGGGAACGTGCTGTTTATATTCCTTGGAGCACAATGCTACGACCTTGTGGGTCCCTCACAACCATGTCGCGATACAGCACACACCTAACCTGATCATTAACTCTCACAACTTTCTGGCAACGCCAAGACTTACGAACTAACTGTAACTGTGGGTTTGTGACAAGTTGACATTGACTGTGTTCTTACCTTGCTTAGCAAACTTAAGACTCCGGTGGTATCAATATGTACACAGACCTGAATGAGAGACTAAAGCCTTACCCCTGCAAATTTTCATGTTGAATATTGAGCACATGATTTACCCTTTTAAACATAACTGCTTTCATTTTTAAATACAAAAATTGCAGGGTCTGAGCCCATCAGAGAATACAAAAGCTGAGCAATATGTCTAAAACTAGTTTTGTTCTATAAAGATGTGCAGTTCTTATACAATCTGCATTTCAATAAAAGCTATAATATTGTTGTTATGATGTGATACATAGTTCTGGTACAAGAATGAAATATTCTGTATTTCATCATTACAACTTTTTTTAAACAGTGTAACCTTGTAAACTGTAAATGTATTTAAATGCATATATTTTGCAAGAAATCTACCAAAGTTGGCTTGTTACATGGTTTGGTGCCTTTATTTGTCTTATGGTTACTTTATTTTTATTTTAAATTATAATACCCAACCGTATTTGTCACCCAGCCCATAGACACTACACACTCACTCAGCTCTCTTGTGTCTAACAAATGAGTCAACTGATACCAGCCCAAATCCTGGACCTCACTTTCTTTTGTCTCCAATTAAAGAACTAAAAGCCAACCCTCACTGACAAACACCCCTGCGTGTATCTGTAATGCAGAGCCTTTAGAAGTGCTGCAGGGTTTGGGCTCCAACCAAAAGATGAAATCTTTCTGGGCAGTGCATTGCTAGCATTTAAAATCAAATCAAAAGTGGTGACTTGGGAGAGGGAGGGAAACCCACACCTTAGAAAGGAATTTTTTTTAACAAGCCAAATTTCTTGATGTGTAGCTTTGTGTCGCAGCAGGGCTGGATCCTCTTATATCCAAAATCTGAAACAATTACACAATAAAACCTCTTGGAAGAAGCCAGCGCTAACTGTGTATGTGCTGGTAAACATCATGTCATCCTACCAAAAACATAACCTGTTGCTGATGTAACAAGGTTTTGCTGAGGTCAGTGGGGCAGTGCCCAACAATACTAGCAGGAAGTGGGGCCCATTTTTAAAAATATTTTTATATTTTATCTCATCCTTCAGTATACTTACTTGTTGCTGTGCTTTAAAAAAATAACCCGAGAGAAGTCACTGGCTTCAGGGTAAAAGTCTAAGTTGGTATTTTCTATGTTTTGTTTTCCAAGAGCAAAGACCTAGTCCTGAACTGTAAGACTTGGAAGTGCTCAGGTTCAGACCTGAACCTCATCCCAAAGAAAAAGAGAAATCTATAGCACTTGTTTACTAGTTTTGTTTTGTATTTATGATTTCACATAAAAATAAAAACATCTAAACCAATCCCTGAACAGGGTTACTGTGTTTTGTGAAAGGCACTGGATTGTTTGGGCTTAGGAAGATGGGGTGTGACATCAGGGCCCAAAAGGCTACCTTCACCTGGGCTACCTCTGGTGGGATTGCTGGGTCACCTCTGGGGAAGGAGGAAGGACCCTCCCTTGCAGAGCTGTCAGTATCTCAGCTCTCCACTGAAGCCTCAGACAAAAGAGCAAGGAGCAGCGGTTGGTCTTGTGATGTGAGCACATTAGGAAGTGGAGTGTGAGTCCCAACTATTTTGAGAACAGCTCTAAGCATGAAGCTTTTTAAGCTTTCAATTCCTACACGTTTAAAAGGAAAAAAAACACTCACTGCAGCTTGGATAAGCACCAACCTGACCCGATACCCTAATTCTTTCTGCCACCCATTTTTTCTTTAAAAGTGCATTCAAGCTGGGAAAAAACATTTTCACAAATGCATCAGAACAGAACCTGTGAGAAAAGGGCTGTTAAAGGAAATTGTAGAGGCTAATTGCTAGTGGAGATATTTGCCTAAGTTACATGACTGCCAGGGAGGTCTTTCAATTTTTTTGAAGATTTTTTTTTTTTGGGGGGGTAAGATTTTCAAGCTTTTCTAACAAACTGTTGCTTTAAAAAATGAAGAAAAAAACATCTTCAAAGCCTTCATTTTGCAGCATTCTTGCCAGCTGGGTTGAGATTAACAAAAGCTCCTTGCCACCCTCCCATTGCTATGCACATGCTGAGCTGGAAAAAGGGTGTCTGCTGGCTTGGCCTTTGTCCTGCTAAACGAACCATTTCATAGTTATGAATTTGAAAGTAACCCGCAGTTCATACCCTACAAATCTGGTTAGATCCTGTCTGTGCAAAGAAGGGAAATGCACCAGGCAGAGGGAAAAGGAAGCTCAATCAGTCACGTTTGCTGCAGGATGTTTAAGGAAATATTTCCTTTTCCTGCACAAAGATGTTTGTTGGGCATCTGTTCTTTGGAACATACTGAAACTTTTCACTCTTGAAGAGAGAAACCAGTCTAACTCCAGATTTTTATTTATGAATCTATTCCCTGATCAAATATTACACGAGGAATTGGTTCTTTTTAATTGGCCATCTTTAAAACCACAGATGCAGGTAAATAGCCTCTTAAACATACTTTCCTCAAACTCAACCTGATCCTTACATCTGTAATGCTGAGAGTCCTGCCAGAAGCTCCATACCACATAAAAGTGCCATATTCATGCATATATTCAGCAATATATTAATTCAGTATTCAGCATCAGGTGAAACCCACAATGCATCTTTTTTTTTGTTTTGTATACTAAAGAAGAAAATAACTAATTAAGTACACATGTTTGAGGATTTGCTTTTGTAAGTCTGCTTGGTAAGACACAGCAAATATTTCTGCTGTATTAATTGGGAGACAGCAGGTGAGTTCTCTTTTCAGGCCACATATTGCATTTGTTTTACCTGTAGACTAATTGTGATGGGATAAATCATTCCAAAAGCAGGGCCTTAAGTGAGCCTCCTATTTGTATTTTGGAAATAACCGAGTTCTATCTTTCTTACTCTGACCAGACTTTTGTGCATGTCTGTGTGTGTGTGTGTGTGTGTGTGACTGCTCCAGACTGTTCCTTGCTGATTCTCTGCAGGAACAACCTGTGCGTCTAGAAACCCCCTTCTTCTTCCTACCGCAACCTTCAGTTATAAGAAAAGGACAATTTCAACCACTGCGTCATTGACAAAACCTCCCATGGCAACAGCTGCTTGGATACACAAGCCTTGCTTCACTTTTTCTTAAACACAAGATTGAGACATTCTGCCATGAGTCAATTTAACAGTGTCCTTTGTCTGTGACATTTTGAGATTTTGTTTACAACACTGAGCTTCCCCCTCCTTCCCAAGCTCACCATGTATCTTCAACCCAAAATCTAGCGAGGAAAGGTAGCAAGTAGTAGGACTTAACATGGAAGCACATGTGTTATGTAGAAGGCATCTGCCCAGGACTCATGCAAATCTTTTCATCACCCGTGATTCCAGCTGCACCCTGGCCACTCTTATATTGTTCTGAGGTATGGATTTGCCTCACTGAAACGGGCACCTGCTGTCTGGGTTGCTGATCACCCCAAGATACTCGGGAGCCAGAAGGTGAGCCAAGCCTATCCCACAGAAACTGCCAAGGAATTGTCACAACTGATTATACATGTTGTGGTCTTGATTACTTCACTGCACAGTCACAGACATCCTCTCTGCCTCTTATCCAGACATGCACACACAGGGAGATTCAGGTAGTCCTTCACAAGTTTGTAAAATAAACACGGTATTGCACGTCCATGTTTTGACAGACACTTGAACTGGGTAGATCCTATGGTCACTCTCACCAGTGCTACTTAAATAAGCTCAGGATAATGGGGGAGTATCACACAAACTTTAACACTTACAATGTTAAAATACTCATCAGTAAAAGTCTGTTTTAAAACAAGATATCTAGAAAAGTGAATATATCAGTGAGCTTGGATGTTAAGCAGCCTGAATATAATTAACTGATGCATATCATTAACTGATGCGTTCACTGAACTGGCTTTAGCCTTTTATTTTGAGAGGAATGGGTTCATGCAGCATGGGTAACTGTACATACAGCACTGATATTCTTAAAGCTAAAGCACAGTGAGCCTTGAAACTGCTATCTAGCTGGTTTGGTTTCCATCCACAAAAGCGAGAAAAACACACCTCACTCCATGACCCACAGACTTGTCAACAAGGCATGCCAATGTCATGATGTTACTATGGGAAAGTAAATTAAGAGAAGACCTCCACAACTGTACAGAACAGTACAAAAGGATTTTGGCCAACTAGAAAACCAAGCAGAAAATAAAATAAACTGCATCTTGTACCCTGATCCTCCTCAGAGTATCTTGTATGGCAAAGGCCATTCACATTGACTAAAGCCCAGCAGTAGCTGGTAGAGGATTTTTAGCAGACACAAGATATTCCTGAAGCTCAGCTGAGATGTTAATCACACAAGCTACTATTTCTTTTGGAACAAATATGTTTAGACAGGCTGAAGTGCCTCAGTGCTATTATGTACAGCAATAGCGGAGGACAAATTCCTTGCTACACCTCAGGTCCCAGTCCAGGGAGGTTCCCTTCCCGTGGATCCTCCAGGCTGCACCCGCCTGGCTGAGAGTTTGCCTGGCACAGGAAGGCGCGCTGGTGTACACAAACATAACAGATGAGATGAAGCCAGTTCATGTTTATTTACAGTGGAGAACAAAACTAAGTATTTAGAATAGCTGATTTTTACAGGCAAACAACAGATAACCCTCTCAAAAGTGACTCTGACTCAATGAGTAAGCTATGAACTCTGTGCCAGTTGTAACATCACTGTGCATCACTCATTGCTGCCTAAGTCCTGCAAGGAGGAGAGCTACATCTGTGCAAATTCTAGGGTTTAGCACCTTATAGCACCAGCTGTGCTGGCTGTGGAATTTTTTTTAAGATGAGCAGAAGATTTGAATGGGTTAAACAAATGCACCAAAAGCCAGGGGATGCACAAAACCAGATCCTACAATGACATTTTTTAATCTGGTAGCAAAGACAGTTTGCAGTGTTAAATGCATTTTGGAGTTCAGCTGTGTATGTTCCTAGAATTCCAACCAACCAGGTTAGCTGGCAGAGGTCTCAGTGACGTTCATCTTGATCTCATACCAGGTACTATGGCAATTAATCTAACTACATGTGATACCTGTGGGCTCTGTTCCCACTCTCAAACACATTCTGACCTGAATCAGTTCCCCCCGGTTATGCTTGTACATAACTCATTGGAGTTAACGGTTTTTGTAATCAGAACACTTCCACGGAAGGTTAAACCTTAAGAGAATTTAGGCTTGGGCACAGAAGAGATCACTCAGAAAAGACAAATAGGCACTCCTTGACAAGAGCATATGTGAAATCCCCAAATGGTACGATTCAGTTTCAATATACTTCACATATTTGAAGGATAAAGGAAAAAAACAACAATCAATTCTTATCAGCTCTAACAAGTACCTAGCACGGCAGAATTCTTGCACTGTGTATATTTTTAGATTACTCTTCCAGTTATAATGTTCTGTCCTTACTGTATATCTTTTGTTAGAATTAGGATATCTGCTGCAGCAGCCTGGATAACCTTTAGCCTGAGCTACAAAACCTTTAAAAGTTTCCAATTATAACAGCAATCTTTCATTCTATAATACAAATAAACCCAAGTGTTATCTCAACACAGAAGACTCACATGAATACCCAATGACCGCAGAATGATTTAACCTTTTTTTTTCCCCTCTATAATTTCCTGCTATTATTTCATTGGAGGTGACTGCCAAGATCTAAGCAACATAATACATTTCACTGTTTACATCTACTTTATTTTTGTTACACTTTTGACATTTTAAAATGTTGACATGCAAGACTGAAGTTTTAAAAATTTAACATCTACTCTGAATTGCATTATGTTCTCAGACCCCAAAATTACTTTTCAATTCTCCCATTTGCTCCTGGTTTTACTGTCTTATCCCACCGAGAATATCTACATGCCCCACTACCTGCCAATTTTAGAAGTCTTAAATCCCACAGCTTGTGTCATGGAAGAGGAGTTTCTATTGTTCAAAAAAGTGTAAGACACATTAATAAGAGTACCTTTTCAGATACACTGAAATAGTTTCCCCATAAATATAATCTTCTGTAACAATGTGGATTAAGCATCATTTTAGACAAGACAGTTGTTCTGCAACAATAAATATTGGATATTCCCAGAAGCCAATATCTTACTAAGAGTGTAGGGGTAAAATGCTGTTATTTGAATAATATGGAAAAGAGACCTCTTGTCTACTTGGGGTTATTAATGATCACAACTGTTCAAGACACCTATATCATCATTACGGTGTCCCTCCTAAAAGGAAAGCTATCACCCATGGCATCCTGCCCAGATTCCTCCAGAGCTGATTACATTCTTTATAACCTGACGTTCAGTTCACCACAGCAATCTTGACTTGATACCTGGATGGCTGTACAGGTTCATTTCATGCTCTGAAGCTGTTACCACCATCTGTCCTAAAGGCTGATCATCAGTGATGGGTAGAAAAATCCCTTTGTCTCCTGCCTCTCTCACAAGATTGTAGATTTTACTTACTTGCTGCTTGCAAAATGTATTCATAGCCTTGTAGAAATGGCCCTTTGGTAGACTGTAATGCTAGTAGTGAGCTCCACTGGTGTGTAGAAAACAAGTCCACATTAAAGGCAGGGATTGGAGAGGGCAGTAAGACAAAGTTTCTTCCCCTTAACAGAGTTTCTGAATTCTGAGCCATGTCATACTATGGAATAGAGAATTTAAGTTTTAGTATCTGTTGCTACATGGGAATTTCTATTATGAAGAAACAGGCAAATTGTAATCCTTGTCCTGAACCAAAATGTCTTAGACCTGTCCTGAGCTGATACTGCATTTTGTCCCTCCTATAAGGAAAGGGGGCAGATGGGCATATCAGACATACGTGCAGACCAGGCACCTCAACAGCCCTGGAAAAATCTAGAACCACAAGAATGAAGAAAGCTACCTAGAAGGCTCCAGACAGAACGGAAACACAGTCATCTCAGAAAAGACAGATTAGCAAGCAAATCACACAAAGGATGAAACCCAGTGGAATGGGTATTTGGATCAGCCACGAGGTTCAGTTCTCTCCCTTGCACTGGCACACATGGTGTGAGGAGTGGACTGGCTGTGGAGACCCAGCTAGCTGAGAGCAAACCCAGCAGAAAAATAAACAACAGTTTTCTTTGTCTAGCAACTATGTCCTTATTCCATACAGTAACATGGGCAGGCAGGACTCGGGAGCATTTAAACTGCTGTGAAACTTCACTTTTTAACCTGGCAAGTGAGTTTGAATAAAACAGAACAGTCTTAACTCAGAGGAATAAAAAGAAAAAGACATAATGAAAGTGC
Source organism: Athene cunicularia (assembly GCF_003259725.1). Taxonomy (NCBI): domain Eukaryota; kingdom Metazoa; phylum Chordata; class Aves; order Strigiformes; family Strigidae; genus Athene; species Athene cunicularia. The sequence goes on along the minus strand of NW_020799121.1, from coordinate 6,766,953 downwards.
TTTATAATAAGCAAAAAAGGTGGGGTAAGATACCACCTTGCTGTAGGCACCGAACTGAGTGAAACCTTCCCCTGAGGTGTCAGTGAAAATACAGACACTGTACACTGGCAAATGGTTAACAGAAATGAGAGTCTGAAAACAGAAATGAACATATCCAGGGCAGAAACAAAAACTGAAGAGCTCAATTAACTTAAAATGTAAATAAAAGACTAAAATTAGTTGGCTTCAGAAAGCCTAGAATTCCCCCAAGTTGAATGTGAAATAGGAAGGTGAGTTTTTTAAACAGAAGACTAGAAAATAGCATACATAACAGCTGTACAGGTAAGGTGGTGAGTGTCCTGGACAGCTAGAGGGCTCTAAAACAGATCTCAGCAACATACAGGTTATTTGTTCTAAAAACAAAAGGATAGAACTGTCAATGATCAGGCACTGGATAAAAACCAGCACAATTTGTTAAATATACTTTGCATCCGATGAGACTTGATACTGCTTACCCAATAACTAACGGATCCATCACAGTAATGCCCTTTAGGGTCTCCCTGTCCATCTGAATCAGAGGGACTCTCTCTTACATCCACCCTGCTAAGGGAGAAGATGAGGCAAGGAGGAAATAAAAACAGTTTGAGGTTTAATGAAATAAAAGACCACAAAAATGTGCTGAATAACTAAAAAATGAGGGGTCATCACATTTTTTTTCCAAAGGGCTGTAATCAGGGAGGAGGAGGAGTAGCGCTTCCTAAGTAGCTTCTGCCAAGTGAATGCAGTACTCTTGGAGCCATGTACAGTATTGCTATCTTTGAAAGGCTGACAGAAGATACCCTTTCTAAAAAAGAAACCTTTATTGGTTATTTGGAGATAGTAGAACAGATGAGTAAGCAGATACATACATATGTGGAGACTAGTCAAAATGGGACATTGGCCAAGAACACAAACGCTATCTACGTTTACTGGCAAAATGTCTCCATGAAGAAGCATAGAGTTAAGAGTTTATTAGATGAGGAAAAAAAAAAAACCAAACAACCCACAAGTTATGAAAACAAACATCATCATCAGCTTTTAACCATCTCTTCCAAGAGAAACATCTTTTCCAAAAAGATCATGTTGGCTCCTATCATCCGTTTGTGCAAAGATGGGGATTTTCAGAGCGGGTAGATGGCCCCTGTGCAGCTGTGCTACATTTCATTCCCCTTTTTGTTGCAGAGACAGTTTAGTGGAACACACTCCCATATCCTATTCCCTTTCCTTCGTTATTCACAGCAGAACCTTTCACTTAGCATTTCTAATAGTGCCGTAGTGCTGTGGTTTCAGGAAATGCCTGGCTGTATTCACTGCTAAATCAAGCAGGAGTCGTGCTGGCAATTCAAGGAACACCTCATCAGAGGGAAAAAAGCAATTGCTGCTGAGCTATTGTTTTCCATTTCACTTCACACACTCAAAAGAGCTCGGGTGACCACCCAGTGGGTGCCCTGAAATACAGATTCCAAGACACCTTCCTAAGCTAGAAAGGCAAACTGGATTTACTGCTTACCCTCTATTGTTACTCACTCTTTTCCTGTTAGTTCTTTATTTTCTATTTTTGTACTTCACCCTGTCATTTTCAGTCCTTTTCAAGTTCCCTTCTCAGTTTTGCATGCAATGGTTGGAAAGCTTTCCTTCGACCGAGCAGGCTGTGCTCAGGGACTTTGCTGAGGGGATATTCTACAACAGCAGCCAGCAAGACTGAGTCAGAATTCCGTAGCTTTAGCAAGGAAAAAGTCTCATATAAAGGATATGTTCATTAAGTTATTGTTCTAGCTACTCTGTCCTTAACACCGATATCGGCTAATCTATTTACACTGCTACATTGCAAACGGAACCAGCTGAAACAACAATACTCTTCCCCTTCTTCATGTTCATGAAGCAGCACACACTGGATTTGCAAAGCAGGTAACCATATACCAACACCCATGCATGAGCAAATGCTGGTTTTGTGGGTGTGAACAAACTACAGCCGAGTAACAGGACAAAGAAACCTAAACACTGGAAGATTCAGACCTCTAGTAGGAAGAATGGGAGGCAGTTTAGCTTAACATCAGAGACAGGTGACGCATAGGTAGAAAAATCTTGCAAGGAGAGACAGTAGACAAGCAGAAAGGAAAACTGCAGGATGGTTTGGCTTTTCTCCTCCTCGGACTGTTTTAGGGAGACAGTATTTCCCTCCCTAGAGCAGACACATCTGGGAAATTCCACCAGCGCTTTACAACATGTGCATACAGGTCTTTAAGTGATTGTACTTAATTTTTCAAAAATGTAACTTTTACACAGTCCAGATATGGTGCTGTTCTGATAGCACTCACAGAGTGCCATTAACCCTAAAGGGTAATGGATTTTACTGACAAGTATAAATAAAGAACCACCTACTGGATTATATTTTTAAAAGCAGAAAAATCTTTTCAGCCATGAAGATTTTGGCAAGTGAGAAAGTGAGGCTAGAAATGACAGATACTGCCTTTAAAGTCTTAAACCTCCTAAAGCAAGATACCACTACGAGCATTCAGTACTGAACTGGTCTAGTACTAGTTATTTGAATCCTCATTTATAGATAAAATTAAACCTGGATATTGATTTAACCCAGCAAGCAATGAACATCTAATTGAGGCCGTCAAACATGGACAGTGTAAATGTACCAAACCTCCAGATCTGTTTAGGAGACTCCAAGACAGTGGAGTGTGGCCCATACCAAATTGCACAACATAAACCACCACAGTTCTCACCTAAAGTATCAAGTTGCAGAATTATATTACAGCACAAGTTCTGCAGCCATTAAGGTTGAGATCTTATTTCCATTAATTTATGAATTTTTCTAAGTGCTCTAAGATTTGCAGGACACCCTGAATAGCCTGGAGAGCAGACTTGCACCATGAGATGGTAGGGCAAGTTTTTCAAATTTTAGATGAAGTAAACAAAAGCTCTCAAGATGTAGTCTGCCCCACAAAGAGTGATTAGCTAGAAGTAGCCAAATGCATTTTGGAGTTTTCAAACTGGACAGTTACCACTGGAAAAACCTGGAAGAAACCTGTTTGGAGAGCTTTTTTTTTTTTTTTCCCCCACAGATTTCATATAGTGTAACAAGGCCACTTCCAGTTAAAACAGACTTTCCTGAAGGAAACACAACAGCCTCAGGTAAAAATTTATAATGCGTTTTTTTGTTGTTTTTTTTTTTTTAAAGATGATTGTCACCCTGTACAATAGTGAGAGGAAATTTTGGTCAGTGCATGTGTCAGAAGGACAAAGCTAGGGTCCAAGAAGATAATCTCAGACATAAGAGCATACCCAACCCCACCCCAGTGCATGCTGCCATTCACAAAAATCTGCTTTGTGGGTATAAACCACACATCCTTGCACAGATGAAGAATGACATACTTTTAAAAGGAAGATTCTTCACCACCTCTTTAGAGCTTTGTCCCGCAAGCTACCCTAGTCTAATCCAGTGACCTGTTCACAGGTGACCTACTTCTGATAACTGTAACAGCAGATAGAAAACAACAGTATCTTAAAAGCACCAATGGTTTCTCACCATCATCCTTTGAAACGGAATAATTTAAAATATCTATAGAGTAGGCAAACATTATAAGATAAATTGATACCTCTTAATATTAAAAATACCATTGCTGATTAGACCTAATCAGTGTTCTAAAAATACCGACCAGGTCTATTAGAGAAATGACTAGAGCAAGATCTTTGCTTCTTTAAATATGAAGTCCTGCTTATTCCCCACTCTCCTGAAATGCTTTATTGTAACAGCCTTACTCACCTAAAAGGAGATTTTCCCAAGCCACAGAAGGAAGTTGTACCCCTCTCTCCACCTTCATTTATTCTAGTCTGTATCAATTTGAAAATGAACTTACTTGGAGCCAAAAGTCATTCTTCCTTCCAGTCCTGCAATGCCATGTGTAATATAATATACAAATATTTAGGAATGTAACAATCTCCTAAAAAGTCCTACAACCTCAAATATTCAGGCAGATTGCTAACAGCAGTTGCCATAAAACAGCACAAGAACCTGACGTGTATTCTACAGTCCTGTTATTTGAGTCCTGAATTAGTACACTGACTGCAACAGCGTTTAAAGAAAATACCATTATACATGCCCATTCCTTACAGGCTAGACTTTCAGATCAGACAGGAGATTATTAATGGCATTTCGGGAGCCCCTAAGTATGTTTTTATTTGCTGAAAGAAGTCACCAAGAGCTGAATGTCCCTGTGAATTCTTTCCAATTCAACAGCAGGTGCCTCTGATTTTCCACTGACATGCTGCAAATGAATGATTAAATGAAAGTAAATTCCACTGAGCTAAACAGTGGAAAGAGACACCAACACCACAGGGACTGAAAAAACAGACAAGCTGTATCAATGAGGAGAGGTGACTCTAAGTGCTCCATCCAGTTAAAAAGACAGCACCTCTTTTTGTAAGGGAACATTATCTTTTTGCAAGGGCCAGGAAGGTATCACCTCAATTAAAACTGGTTTTGAAAAGAAAACAAAGGCCTTATAGTAGTATAAACTAACATAAGTATCTATCTTAGTAAAGTAGTTATCTAACACAGGTAACCTAGTTAACATCAAGGAATACCCAGAGAAGCCATCTACAGTTCTTAAAGAAGTGGCAAAGGCTTCCAAGAGGAATGTTGCTGAACTGGGGAATACAAAAAACCACCTTATCTCTTAATAATATAAACCCAGATTCAGCATGGGAGGAACTATGTTGAGATATGGCTTGTGTATGCATTTTACCTTAGTTTAGTCGGTGAAGTATGACTAGGCTTGCCCATAAATTCCTACATGGAAGCTCTCTGCAGGCAGCTTGATTTTAATTGTGATTTAAGGATGTCTTTTGAGCCTTCAGCTCATTGAGAATACCATGCAGCAGTGACTCTGCTAAATGCCCATTTGTGATACCAAATTACGAGACAACTTTTTATCTTCATCTCTCATTGAGATCTTAATATATTGCCCAGATACAGGACTCTAACACAGAGCAAGTCAAAGCAACAAGTGCCAGCATAGCTACCCAGCAGACACAACTGCCCTGAGGGGTCAGAGAAAATAAAAATGATTCTATCACACACCAGCAGTGACTGGGAAACCTACATTCTCTGCTCTGTCAGACCCAGCACTGCTGTGAAGTTGCGTACAATTGAGTAAAAGATCTCTTGCCTACTCTGAATGTATTTGACCTTTGTCTTGGTTCTCTAATTCTGCCACCTTCCGAAAGATAAAAATCAAACCTCAAAATCTTGAAGAGAATGGGAGTCCAGTCTGAAATAAAAGCTCACATAATTTTCTTTCCCTAGTGAATGTTTTGTAATATTTCCTGCTAAGAAAATGTTTACAACACAAACGTTCATGCATAAAGGTGGCACTGTTATTAGAGCTCCACCCTGGGCAGCACTTTTTCCTTAGTCCTTGAATCTGATCCAAAGGGAACTTTCAGTACCACCTTGAAGCCAACAATGCTACAGAAGAGCCAAGTGGGACTTAAATTTTTCCACTTAAAGAAACAAACATTTCACTGCTTGCTTTCCCTCTGACAAGCCAGACTTACAAGTTAACTTTCAGAGGAACCTTTTGAAGAATATTCCTGTTCTGGGGGAACCAAAACCATCGTGACTGACAGATGTACACACAAAAATCAAATGATTGTCCTGTGTATGATCCTGAGAACAGCCCTGAGTGGTTTATGTTTTGTTTCTTCCTCAGCTGGAATGCTCTATTGGTTACTCCACTTCCCTTTTAATAAATACTGTTCTGTACTACTCCCGTCTTTGCAAGTTATCATACTCTGAGGGGCCAATTCAACTCAACAAAGCCATCTTCAAAGAACTCCTCTACAAAATAAAACTGATTTTAAAACTTCCCTTTTTCAGACCTTAAAACTGGAGCACTCCAGACTAATCTCTCCTAGAAGGCACTAACATTTTATTTCTCTTGTATTTACAGACAACTGAGGACTGGAAATGCTTTCCTGAAAATAGGAGTGGAAAAAGTGAAACTGAAGCATGAAAGTGGCCTTGATACATCTTAGAGTTAGTCTTCCCTTTGTAGTCTACATTGAGATCACAGATTCTAAACATGTGAATTCTAAGGTACTTTCCCCCCCATCTCCATTTATTAACTTCTTTCCAGAGGAAACTTCATGACTGTAGAAGGAAGAAATATACACCTTTACAACAACCTTTTTGATTGGGAAATTTCAGAAAACAAGATTAATCCTTGCTGTCTATTATTACCTTTTGCTTTCAGAACAAATGACAGAATGCAACGTACAAACTCAAGCTGTTCAGCACTTATGTTATGCTTCCCGGGACTTCTCTATCTGAAGTTCTGGTCCCATTGAATTCCACTTGTCAGGAAGGCAGTTGCCTACACTTCCTCTAAAGTACATTGGATTTTACTGGGCAAACAACAGCCCTCCCACAAGCTTTTCAGAATTTTAAGACCCTGTCAGGTTTAGAAGTGATGATTGCTATCTACTAACATAAACTCAAGTTGATGATAGAGCAGATAAAAACATCAGACTCTGAAACATCTGATTTACTGCTTCTGTCATAAAAGCAGTAGGCTCCAAGAGAGTAGTCAGGGTAAGCAGTGGGAAGAAATAGCAGATACCATAGCTAAATTTGATATGTCTCAGGAACTAGAGCCCATATCGTTGTAGAATCAACCGTATTTTCATCTAAGTATCAAAGCATAAAAGGCAGTCTGAAGACAGGCATACATACTCCTCCAGATCAAGGCAAAAAACCCTAGTACGTATAAATATTCAACCCCAGAATATTTTCTGTCCTTTATATAACAAGTTTTACAATAGCAAGTAAAAGTAGTGAATATTTGCAGATTTTTCTTAGAAATCATTGTAGAGACTTTAACTTCCTTTAATAAGAAAATATAATCAACAATCTTCCAGAAAAAAAAAATATCAGAAACTTGTAAAATAAAAATTGATAAATGTTGTTTACTGTTAAGCTCTTTCACTGTTTTTGCCATCTTATGTCACCAAATGATCAGAATTTACTCTTTCCCTCCACTTATGCATCATTCAGTGATAGAGTGTCTGGATTTTTTTTCGTGTATTTTTCCTTACTTTTTTGCCTACCTCAGTTTGTCAGTGCATCAGACTAATTGTGCTGTTGCTTTGACTTGGAAAATAACTTTCTGCACTGATGACCTTCTGCACTGATAACTTTCTGCACTGATGAGTGTAAAGTGATGCACACAGCAAAAAAACAAGAATAATTTGGACCATTACAGTCATGAGTGAGATACTGGTGTTACACCAGCCACATCAATTAAATCATCAAAAGAGTGCATAGTAGCTGTCAAAAGGGCAAAGTAAGTGTTAAGAATTATTAAACAGAGGGACAGAGAACAGTCAACACTATTACACTGTTGCATAGACAAGGGTGTGTGTTGCACCCACACCTTGAATATTGTGTGCAGTTTCTGTTCTCCCCTGACTGAAAATGATTTAGAGAAGAGCAACAACAGTAATCAAGATACAGAACAGCTCCTGTAAAAGGAAAAATTAGGCTGTGATTCTTCAGACTGGCAGAGATGACTGTAGGGAATATAAAAAAGGTTTACAAAACAATGAGTACACAGAAGGGTAGGGGCTACAAACCATCAAATAAGCTAGGCAAATTGGCAAGATGAAAAAAGTACTAAAAAGCTGTAGTTTTTCATATAATATTGAGCTAGGTTGCAGATCTACTCACTACAGAACATTGCATAGGCTAGAATTTGACAAGGATTCAGGAGGAAGTTCTCCAAGTTCACAGGTAACTACTGACAGTTACCCAATACACAGAAACCACACCTGGCTCAGGATGTCCTTGAGTACGAGGGCTGAGTACTTGTGTTTGTATCTGGAAGGAAGCATCATATGCACTTGCTTCGTTTCCATACTCTTCCCTAGCACCTGCTTTTGACATTATAGAGGTCAAGATACTGATTAAACGGCCTGGTGGTCTCCCCCCATGGCTATTAATATCATGTTTAAAGGGGCACAGACCCAGTATCCCATTCATACAAGAAAGTTGTAATACGTTTTTATTTTCATTTTTTTTCTTAAGAGAAACAGTAAAGGAAGTAAGAATTCTTATCTACTATGCAACCTTGATGTTGGTAAGTACCAGTCTATTAAGTCACTACAATACTTCTGAGGAAAAGGATTCACTTTGATTCCAATCAAATGAGGTCCTTATTGTGCAATTTCAATCATGTCTAAATTTATGACCCCAGAAAGAAAATGGCTATGAATCACTGTGCAGGAATGGCACAATTTAGTCAGCTTGTTCAGCTACTTCAGTACTTTGGTATTTAAGAATTTTCATTATTTTATTTTCTTAAAAAAAACAGAAAACATTTTAAAGGATTTATTTCATACTTTTATTGTTCTCTAAAACAGATTAGCAGCAGCAGAAATAATATAAAGAACTGATTATGAAGCTACCATTACAGCAAGCAAACACAGTGGAAGAAAAAGAGTTACTGCAGCTCAAATATAATCCTTAGGGAATGTTTCTATTTGTATTCAGACACAGCTAGGTGGAATGTCACCATACATCTAAGAGGGTAAGCCGATTTCTTAGTGCTCTATTTATTTTAAAATGACTTGTTAGAGCCACATTTTCTGTTTGGGCAAATAAATCAAAAGCATAATAATCTCTTCATGAAAAGATGTTGAGTTCTTGGCATGGAGCCTCTGTTCAACACTTAACTGTAAAGAAGTGACCATTTTAACTAACCTACACAACAAAGTTTCAATGATCCATTTCAAACCACCAATTTACTGCTGCTGAACTGAGCTACTTTTAGGTCTACACACCAGGGATTCCCCAGTTTTGGATCTTCCCATATAACGATTCTCCAAGTAATATTAATGTACTAATCTACAAACTCTATAGCATAGAATAAAATATCTAAGAAGTGTCCGATATTGTTTTACATGTTGTAAAATGTTGACATGCAGAAGTTTTATCTATTGGCAAAGACTTCTTCAGGTTTCCACACAGATTTACTAACTTTACATACCATTCAGCATTCCTAACAGATTTTGGGCTACATTTGAATGGCCTTGGGATCACTTCAACAGTTGGTCAGTTCTCAAATTTTCAAAAGAATTCTCGGCACCTCCAGTAGATCTTGGGAAAACTAGAACCATAAAAAACACCAAATCCCCAAAAGCAATAAAGGATGGACAAGGGAAGCTTATTATTCTCCATGTAACAGAGATCCACAGCTTCAAGCTTACACATCTGTTTGGGGGAGGGGGGTGTGTGGGGTGTGTGTCAAAGAACCTGCTAGTAGAGTAATTAGCAACACATCCCAGCATAAAACCCAGCTCCAACTTCTCATCCTCCCAGCACAATGTAATATGCTGAAACTAAAGGGTGCATGTGCCTGAAAATTTGTCCCTTTTTCAAGACATGACGGTCACCTACTAAAACACAAAAACACTCCCAGCCCACCCCCCCAACTTCCTCCTTCATTGCAAGGCAAGATCTGTATTTATCACAACAGCAGGAAAAGGTGGTAGCAGTAAAACCCGAACATGCCCTGCCTGAAAGGGGAATGGAATAATTCCAGGAGAGGGACAGGGGATACAAGAGCAGTAAGAGAACTGATGAGGTGAGATACAGGGTTCACACCAAGCTTTTAATGAGAGGGTGGAGGAAAAAACCCAGGAAACCCAAAACCCCAAACAAGCAGATAATGGTACCAGCTTGCTAAAGTGCAGATCAAAACTATTCCATGTATTGAAAACAGCACTACATGTAACTAAAGACAGAGACAGTAATTACACTGAGATGTTACAGGCCCATGCTTTTTGATGCCTTCCTCACAACATTTCTTTTCCCCTGCCTAAAGGTTTTGTACAGGAAGAAAGTGGGGAATTTAGTTGTTTGTTTAGGATTTCCTGATAGATGGCCACTGAGTCAGAAATCCAGGAGGTGCAAGACCTTTTATGCAGTTACTGAGCAAGCAGACCGTGCAAGCAAAAATTCAGTTTTACTCAGCACACACTATTCATTCTGTATACCTGAAGGTGGTCTCACACACTGAAGCACATTGTATTTACTGCTACACATACCCCTGTTTTTTTCTGATATTTACATCTAGAAGCATGGAATCCCTACATATATTATAGGGCTGAACTAAAGTTACAGTCATTTAGTGCTGTGGAAGTGGCAGCAATTATTTTGTGATAGATAAGTTTAAGACAAATGTAGGAAATTCACTTAACTCACTCAGCAGTTTGCGACTGAAAGATAAAGTGAAAATATTTAGAAGTACACTTAAGTGTCACATAGACTCCTAGTTTTACATTGTGATCATGGCTCAGCATTGGTATCAGAGTTCAAAAAACAACATAAAACTTTTCCAGAGACTTAAAGCACAGTAATCTGCTTCAGAAGTAAATAAAATTACTTCATGCTGTGTACAGGAAAAACCCAAAGTACACTGGCAAGGGGGAATGTCATTTATTGCCAATACTACTTAGTAAACATGCAAAAATCAAAAGGTGGCACTATGTTTATCTTAGGAAGCAGTTTTTTGGTGATCACGGCTTAGAACAGGGATTTTACTCAGATAAGATGACAACATTTAAAAACCAAAAAAAAAAATCACTTTTGTTTGAATAAAAATATAGTTTAATTAGCTGTCTGTTGGCTACATTTAAATCACATTTAATATTAAATTAACCTGTATCAAATATCTGTACAAAGTATGATGTAATGATAACCTTTACATACTCATAACCATAACCTTTACATACTCATTATAATACATGAAAACATTGAAGTCACACAGAATAAGCAAACATTGCAAGAAAAAAAATTCCAAACATACACATACCCTCCCAATGCACAGCAGGTTAAGTCTAACAAGCCACATCATTTTATATGACCAAAGTGAAATGAAATCTGTTATGCAACAGAATTAAGCTAGTCTGTCAATATTTTTAACGCTACAGTCTGCACACAATTATCATAGTATTTTACACTCTTTCCCAGAAAATTATTCCCAAAGCCAAGCTACATGTGACAATACAGTACCACAATGCATGACTAAAAATGCTTTATTAGCACCGGAACTCCCCAGATTCCTCATTCAGTATTTGGCAGTTACTCAGTACTTGGATCGTAAAAGCTCTAAAAATCTTAAAACTTGTCTCACAAATGTTACTTCAATTAAAGCACAACACCTCAACCTGATCACACTAAACAACAGTTTCAACATTCTAGAAATTCAAGGAGAGTTTCAAAAAGTTTCTTACAAAAAACCCCACAAAACATTCAAGACAATTTAAAAAGAATATTTGAACAGCAATAAAATAATAATATAAATATGGAACTTTTTCAAAACCTATTTTTTTGTTATTAGCCAACTAAACATATTAAACATCACAGGAGCATGTCTACTAATAAAAGCAGGTTTAACAAATAGAAGCTGAATTTGCAAATACTCCTAGTTGACACCTTTTGCCATTACAAGGATGGGTTGTTTACAAAGAAGCAGTGTTCAATATCTGTGTGCTAAGGTTAAAATCCTTTTGACCTCCCAAGAGGCATAAAAACAGCAGTCCAGGCCTGTACTGGTACATTTCAGATAAAGCAAGATGATACATCACAATTGCAGCACCATGAAGTTTGGAACATCCAAAATAATTTCAGAGCATCGGATCCTCAGCTTCCAGCACAAGGAGCCAAAAAGCACCGCTGTGTAACAAGGGCAGAAGACAAACTGAAACAATCAGCAGTCAGTGTACAGAAACAGATATAGAAAGCTTGGAAGCCATGCATGATTATGCTGGCTAACAAGCAACAATTGCAGCTATTGATCTACTGTTTCAAACTTCTGAGTGAACAGAAGAAAGAAATTGTAGTTTTGATACTCACTGAAAACAAAGATAATCCATACTGTCATTTGGCTAGGACTACCAATGTTCACAGACTTTTATCAAAGCCTTCATCTTACTCTTTTGCTTTTGTACATGTACCGTAATCTTGTGAGATTATGTCACATGTTAATACTAAAGACCAAATCTTTACCTAGACATGAAAAAGCCATGAGGTACTTTATATACTTCCAAACAGTCTTACAGGTTGTTTGAACAGACTTAACAAAACAATTTAGAGTTTGGCTGCTTCTCTAGGAAAGAGCAAGCTATGCCCACTCATTGCTGGAGAATAAACACATGCACAAACAAATAAAAATAGTTTATCACTCAAAAGCAGTGAATATTTGAAGACAATTGCAACAATATGACAGTCTCATCAGATCTACAGTAAAATCTATCTTGCCCTAAAGAGCTTTAAAACAGGCCTTGAACTAGCGTGAAGCTAACAGCCACAACTACAAATAATCTTATATCCCCATCTTTATTCCAAATAACCCCCCCACACACACTAACATAGGCTATAACCTTACACTGTGAATGAAAACTATGAATTCTATACTAACATCAAAGCTAAGAATGGCACTGCTATGGCCAAAAATCCATCTCAATCCAAGCTCAAACAAGCCATCATAATTAAAAGAAAGTCAGTATCAACCACAATTAGCTAATATCTCAATTTCTCTCACAATGAACAGCTGCTTCTTTTCCAGCTGAATTTAAAAAGCCACAAAAAGTTAAGAGCAATGGAAGAGAAGCTTATGGATGATGAAACATAAATAAATCTCTTGAGGAGAAAAACAATAATTTTGCTTATACATTGTCTGCCTCCTCCCAAAAAGTCTTTGTAAGAAACTCATGTCTTCAATATATATTTTCACTAGAAGTTGCCACCTTTTCTTAGACCATTCTACAGATACTAACAGGTTACTAACTTGATTTGTAATTGCTTTTTTAATTAAACGTCCTTACACTGTCTTACCATTAGGACAAGAGAGAAATGAGTGCATCCAGAAATTTGCTCCGGTCTTCTGTTTTCAACTCAATTACTAAAATAGGAAATATTTTATTATAAGATGTAAATAACTGAAAGATATACCAGATGTCACACTTGAAGAATAATAATTCTGAGTATACTTATTTATATACTTAATCAACTTTAAGAAGGAAAAAGAGAAACTATTTATTTGGACAAAATGCAAAGTACATTGTTTATTTTACTCAGATTTCAGCAAATTCCAATTTCTAGGTGCATGATATGGCAGCCAATTTTTAAACCTAGGAATATTTCTTTGTATGTTCAATGTGCATACTTAGATATGCATTGTTAAAAATCACGTCTTCTGTAAGCACAGACAATAATGAATGCATCTCATAACATCAATACCATACTTTGTTTAGCTATTAAATATAAAACCCCTCATAGATTTTTAAACTGAACATATGAAAATCATTAATCCATGCAAAATGTAGGTTGTTTTTAAAAGAAATGCAAGCCTTTGCTTAGTAGTTTATAATTTTTGCACAACAAGACAGCACTTAGAAAAAATAACAATAAATAACGTAGCTTGTGTTTATACACTATTTCTGAATCTAGATTCACATAGACACCCTTGACATTTCCATCTAAGATATACACAAATGAGTATATAGTCCACAGTCATGCTTTGTGGAGGCTGTGTAAACACTGACCCCTAAAGGACTGTCTGGTGAATGAAGGGGTAAAGCAGCATTACTCACTTGACATGTCAAAATGGTTGTGTAAAGTCCTAGAATTGGTACTGTCTGCAGCTTTCTCAAACGCTCTTCCAAAAAAACTAGAAGATGAACAGAAATACAAGTGAGCATTACAGGAAAGGATATGTTTACTGAGCTAGAGGTATGGAACTATTTCTTGCTGAGAGCTGAAAATGTCTTCTAAATGTTTTTCATGTGCTGTGTATTCAACGTAGACCTCACTTATTCAAGTGCAACGATCTTAACATTGTAGTCTTTAAGAAATGAAGTCATGGGTCATACAGTGAACTATTTCCCTCTTTTAAGATAAAGAAATAGTTAAGAGGGAGGAGGGAGAAAAAAAACTTGCAAGGAAGCTGTGGAACATCTGTATCCTCTCCCAAAGTATCTCATGCATACCGTTCGCAAAAAGCATGTTTTAAAGGATACAATTCAAGTCAACATATTCCGTGTTAAATGGGTACAGGAAAGATATATTTGCTTCAGAGACAGGAAAAGTCTATAGATAACCTTTAGTAAGAACTTTTAAACAATATGCTTACTTCTTTTTGTCAGAGCTTTCTGTCTCCGGAGGAATCCCCACCATGATCACAGTTCCCCGTTCAACATCCATTGGTGCAGCCATTACCAGTGGCAACAATTTACAACGCTTGTTTTTTGTCTGGAAGTCAGAATGCCTCTTTGTTAGACAAAACTCAGGAAACAATTTAGCTTCAGCTCTCCATGTGAGATAGCGTTACAAATATTAATCTAAGGATACAGCTATAATGCAGTTCAACAGAAGTTGAAGTTCTTAATCCCCTTCTTCCTTACAGTAAAAGTCACTTTAAGGACCAATAGAAATTTCAATTCTCCAATCTTGCATTCCATTTTAACACGGACAAGATATGATTTACACTAAAGAAAGAATCTCTTAAAAAGAACTGCAGGTACAGGTATCTAAAAACTTGGACGGATTAATTTTTTGCAATAACCATTTTACATTGAAATACAACAGATAAAACATTGATAAATGCAGTCTTCACTAGAAATCATTTTCTCATCATATCATTTTACAGCAGCGAGCTGTAATTATAACAAATTTTGTAATTTAATTAAATCAAAAAGTAATTATGAAGATCTTAACATTTTTAGACACTTAAGTAAATGAAACAGAAGTTTATTTAACCTGTTCTGTTCTTAAGCTAAATGTTTGCATTGAGTTTTAAAAATGCTGTCCTGCTCCTAGTGACAGACCAGTTAATTTAAACAAACACAGAAATCTTTAGGTAACAATTACTACTTTACCAGTCCTGCAATATTGAGGTTTTTGGTGTCAGGTTAACATTTCAAAGTACATATTTAGTGAAACGATCCCTCAGAATGTACAAAATTATACAAAGATTTTAGACTGTAAGTATCTTATTAATGAAATCTCTTTCTAATGCTATGAAGTCTGCCAGACAGATATCTTTCCCAGAGCAGCATTTACGCATGTGCTAAAGTTACCCAACCAATTGGCAGAAAAACAGTATTAAGATTGTCATATAATGTAAGTATCAACTGTAAGTATCCAACAGAACAATACTACACAGGCCACAGGTTAGTCAGTCAAAAGCTTTTGATTTACTTACAGAGCAAACAAATGATTTGAGCAAGTATTTACTAAGCAGGCACAAAGACACTGGTTTGGAAAACAGTTTCACGTCTGGTGTGCCCTAGAAAAAGAAGAATTATTTCAATTACAAACGAAGATGATTCTTTCACTTATTTAATTTTTATTGACAAGTCTGAAAGTTTTGTGTGGCTCAAAGAACACTAACAAGAACCATTGCAATACAGGGGTTTGAGTTCACACACTTGACTTTGAAGTCCTCCCTTTGAGAGGACCGATTCTTCCTTTGGGAAGTTCAGAGTAGATGTGCTGTCCTCTTACGGGTCAGTATTGACAGTATAGGTAAATAGGTTCTTTCTAACAGAGTCATTTTTGTTGAGTCAAGCAGTTAAGCAAACCGTGTCATTCAAGTATGATGTAGCCAAATATGACAGTGAAGTGATACAGCCAAAAACTAGAATTCTGACCTCCATGAGAGAGCAGTAGAGAAAAGGTCCCTGAGAAATTACAAGGTTGGTGCAAATACAGCTGGCTACTGTCTGCTGAATGGCACGTAACTGCTTTTTGGCTAGGTCCAGTCCTTGGTGCAGTTTGTCCAGATTACTCCTGTAACAGAAAGAATAAAAAGAGACACTTCCATATAAAAATAAAGCTTTTCACACAAAAGTGAGATCTGAACACTATTCACAGGGATATTTTGATTTTTCCTCAATGGCTTATGAAGCATCAATGCATCTTTTAGATACATAACTCACGTTCCCTAAATAAAATCATGAAAGAATAAAGAGACATATTTTCAGTACCTGGAGAGACTGTCCAAAGCTTTAATGAAATTAGTTGTTTCAGGCCCCTCTTTCTCTATATTCTCCATGAGAGAAACTGTTGCATAAACTATATCGCTTGCTGAGAACTTGTTCTTAAAGCCAAAGTGAATGCTGAAGGTCTGAACTCTTAAATCTTTCATTCTGCAAAATGAAATAAAAACAGTAAAGATTATTAACATTATCAACATTGACCAGCCATCTCCTCGGTATGTTAATGTTAAGAACATGAAGACAAATCATATCCTAACATTTGCAACAAGCCTAGTATTACATATTTTTTAAAACAGGATGTTACATCCTCTTCATACAAAAATATTTGAACTTAATTGAAAAGTATTTTCAGATAAAGTATTTGTATCTAAAACAACTTACCCAAACTTGTTTGCAGATTCTTCAATCATTTCCCGAAGATTTTCTTTCAAAGACATGTCCATGGAATTAAACTTCTGTTTCACTTGCCTCAAAGGCAAACTAAAAACAGAAAGAAAAAATACAGATAGGTATGTTAGAAGAAACAAATATTTTGCCTTCCTTTCATAAGGCTTTCTTAATATTAGATAATTTAGGAAGTTAAGTCTGACTAAGCTTGTTTGCGTTCTTTTCTCTTTAGTCATTGAAGAGCGGATGTGAGAAAGCACGGGTTGCTTACTAATCTACCATTCCATAAAGGCACACAGCTTAAGTATTCCTCAATCACCACGACACAAGTTGCGTAACTTAACCCAAAGGGACACTGCAACCTACTCTGACAC
>NW_020799121.1:6742606-6750053 GCF_003259725.1 Athene cunicularia | reverse complement strand
CCCCCCCGTCATATTTGAAAATGTTACAAGTTGGGTACTCTCAAGATATATTTTCAGTATTTTCCCATAATTCACTGAAAAAATGATCCTTTAAATCAAGATCCAGATTTTTATAACTCACCCCATGTCAGCCAGAAACTCATGGAGCCTCTTCTGCCCTTGAACCGACCAAAGCTTAAGGCTAGCAGAGGTATATGAAGTGTTACAGAGACTTTCATATAGAGACCAGTGCTGATAAAGCGCCAGGCGCAGACTGAACAGGAATTATGGCAAATAATTATAAAAACATATATCATTTGAAGTTACAAATAGCAACAAAACTCCACAACTAGTAGTGAAGTCTTCAGCTGCCCTTTATACATTTTATCTCCGGACTACGTAAGATACAGTTCAAAGCTGCAGGTGCAAGTAACACAAGAAGAGCAACATTGACTTGTAACTAATTCTGAAAGGTTAAGCTGACCTGAAGCTAAATGAACTATTGAAAGAGGGGTTCATGTTCAACAAAACACTCAGATTTCCATTTCTTTTAACTCTATTCTCAGCAGCAGAGATGGTGCTGGTTTTGGTTTTTTTTTTTTCCCCTAGATAAAAACTCATCTGAGGTTCACCAGATGGGTAGAGTTCATTTTCCCCAGATCTTATGCAAGGATACTCATATTCAAATGCTATTCTCATGCAGTCAATTGACAGTGAATTTTCTTCATCCTCATTGCGGTGGTTATGGCGAGACACATGACGCTGTAGGATTCCAATATCTGTCACATACTTCATTCTTAAACAAAAACAAATTTGTCATTTCACTTTCTTCCTGTGTATTTATGAGGACACAAAAATGCTTCCTAAAAGCTTACACATTGACCAGTCAGCAGCATGAAAACTGTAGATACATGTTTAAAAGAAATCTAACTTGTTAAGCAATATTCTTTCAATATTCAGCCATACACCCAGACAATTAAAGCTAAAATAAAACTACTACAGAGAAACAGATAGGCTGACCAATGAACTTAATTACCTAGTACATTTATCTCCTTAAAAACATCAGGGTATTAGTAACAATAGAACACCAGAATTAAAGTTTATACATGTGCATCTAGAATTCTGGTGGTATCTAGTAGGAAACAAGAAAAAAAAGCTAAAATCTGAAACCTGTTAATGAAAACTGGAAAAGAAGCTGGAGAATACAGATAGAAAATTTGTATCTACATTTTTTTTCCTTTAATAAAACAGTATTAAGTTAATATTTATGTAAACTACTATTAAACACCATTTCTTCCCCGATCGGATGTTTTTATAATTTTGTGAAAAATAAATTAGTTTAAAAATTCTAAACAGTAGAGAGGGAAAATAGGTTTTTCTGATGTATAGTCCTATTTTTGGAAGGCATTAGATCACATTCAGTCCTTAAGATATTTAATGTCACTGTCTATTAATTACCTCGTGTTATATGAATTCCCATAAGTTTCCTGATCTCTATTAATTATGACTAAAAAATTTAAAAGATAAATTTAGAAAATTAAAGATAAATTGAAAAATATTTCTTACTGAGTGATTTTGTCTTGGACCCATTGATCTGTTAGGCCAACAATAGCCCACCTAACATTGGGAGGAAAAAAAGGAAAAGGAAAAAAGTTAAAACAAAAAACATTCCAGTACAGCATAGTATATTTAACCCTCCAAGTATTTAACAGAACAAGTCAGAAACAGTTTACCAACTGTACATAGAAGTTACCATGAAAGCTATATACTATTATTGCCTCTTTAGCAGACATACACGTACAGTACCATCCTCCCTTTTTCCATGCAAAATCTACTGGTTGCTTGTAATTAATTTGTAAAGATGTGTCCTCCAATTCAAGACATACATCCACTCATGAAATAAACTGGAAGCTCCCACTAAAAACAAAATCATTTTGGGAAAACTTGCCTCTATTTATTATGAGTTTAAGCTTCTAGCTTCTGTGAAAAATGATAATGGAAACATACCACAACATGTCATTCAAGTCTTTAGACATTATCCATGCCAGATCAAACATCACCATCGCAGACTATATGAGGGAAAAGAAAAAAAAAAAAAAAAAAAAAAGGGATAAATGAACACAAACCTCTCACTTCATTGAACAAACAGAACAGTTAAATTTGCCAAGTACTAGCATGTTACTAAAGCTCTAGAAATCACACTTGAGAGACAATCTGTTAGTGTCTTACTTTAAGACACTAAGTAGAAAGAAAAATATTTTATACAGCTCTGCAAACCTGCATTATATATAAAGTAGCACTTAATAAAAAATAATCAGACAAGAGGACAAATGACAGAAGGAAGTCTGATGTCCTAAGAGTTACATTTTAAATACCCTGATGCTGAAAACTTTGAAAGGCAAAAGCTCCCTGTATGCTAAAGTCTTTTTACAAGGGTATACGTGCAGGGATACTTTTGCAAGACCTAAAAAATTTACACTACCATATTTTTTATATAGCAGCATTAAAGGTATCAAACAATAAAAACGTTAATAGTTCTATTTTATCATTTTCCCCACTGTTAACATTACATTAGCCACTGTGCCTCAGCTGGCTGTTGTCTGCCAGTCTACCAGTATTGTTTCTGTGATGTATTTAATTCATTAGTGGTAAAAACATTAAACTACTAAGTCTAATTACTTGTACATATACGATATATCTTGTATATAACAATAATGTATACTATTATTAGATAATTATATTACCTTTACATTGGCACCTTGTATTTTTATGGCAAACAACAATTTATACTTACTGAGGTTCCATGGTATTCATATTGCTCATAATCAAAAAGAATTTCTCGTCTATAAAGGGAAAAAAACCACAAACCCATGTTTGACTAAGTGGTGAACTGGTCATTGGATCCAAATAAAAATATAAAGCAGGAATTGTGAAATAATATTTAAATCTCATTTTAGCAGTGAAAGAAATATTAAACTTAGGCTAGAAATTGCTTTCCAGCAATGCAATTAGATTTTAGTAGCAACATGAAAACCACAATTAATTGTACTCATGAAGTGAAAAGGAAAAAATTATTGTCATTATTCCTCAAATCCAATTTTCATATCTGATCTGTTCCTGCTCATTCCTATGGACAACAGCAGGACTGTAAAGGAAGAAAAGAGAAGCACAAATTTCACCTAAGATAGACAAGATAAGACTATTACAGCTACTTAAAAGTAAAGCAATACACCTATTGATACTCAGATTTATAAATTACTATTTACAACTATCCTCTATTAAAGCTTTATTTTTATATAATAAATATCTCTCCACGTTCTGAATAAAGTTAGAACTAAAGCACCTTGCAAATCAAGCAGCATAGGATGTTTTTGTATTCTCAACAAGATTTTAATCAAAGAATAAGAGAAAGAAAGAAATACGAGCAACATAAAAAAAACAGTAAAACACACCTGCGTGCCTCCCATTCTCGCCTCTGTCGCCTTTTCATTGTTCTCTCTATTACATCCTGTAAATTAATTTGGATGTTAAAAATACTTCAGTAGATTAACACCTATCCAGGTACTCTAATGAATAAGTCCTCATTAAAAAGAATCTAATAAGAAAAGTATTATAAAATATTTTCCAAGGGACACTTTTATAAAGTCATGGCATCCTTCTGGGCTAACATTTATTTAGCTCACCTTCACAAATCGGAGGCCCAGTAGATAGTATTTTCAACACTAGCAACATTGCATCCTACCATTGTATAACATAAAAATGACACTGATGAAAGAGAGATAATTACTGAAGCTCAGAGAGGCACTCTATATTTAAGCTCCATAAACAGCATCATCAGCTTGAAAACCCAAAATCAATAAGATGTTTGTGAAATATTTAATATTTAATAGATTTGGAAATAGCTTCTGTCTATACTATGTGCAGATTTTCCTTTGAATTTCTGATACCTGCTTTTAGTGCCCTTCATAACTTAGTAGGAAAAAATGTACAATGTTAATAGAAAAATAACATGAAATACATATTAAATCAGAGCATGTCTTTACATTGTCTCTTCCTAGTCATGTGCCTTTGCTTCCTCGTATGGTGTAAATAGATAATATGCTACAAATAACATGGCAAATATAATTTTTTGTGTCTATCATAATACATTTTTGTTAGCAACACTTTTTGTATGTCCTCGTAGCAGTAAAATAAATTATTTGTAAGTTTCTGTTGTCTCAATTAATAAAAAAAAGTTATATCTAAACAAGTTGTACTACTAGACTGAAAAGCATAACCAGAGATAGATCTCTTCAGTTCACTGGTTACACAAAGAGGCATTATGCACAATCAAGTTCAAAACTTTTTTTTTTTTTTATAAGGAGAAAAACTCCAGTAGAGTTCAGATAAATAAACATTTTGTGTATGTGAAACTCTACTGGTCATAGACATTTGAATTTGTGATCTAACAACATAATTTTTAAACTCAATGTCATTACTATGATGATTAGTAACTATTTTATTTTGCTTCTTTTCACAATAAAGCAGCAGAAACACACCTCTTCAAAACGTCTACGTTTCTCTGAAGGTTCTGACCCATCACTTTCATTCTCTGAGTCCTCCTCTTCTTCATCCTCTTCATCTCTGAAGATATCATCATAAGCAGGAACATCAAGATCATCATCTTGTTTAACTAAAAGCTTAACCTAGCAGAAAAAAAAGTATTTTAAATAAAGTATCTTATTTAGTGCTTAAAGCATGTCTGAAATCACAAAAGAGAACACTTCAGATACTGAATATGAGAAACTAAAAACTCATTTTGGCTGTAATCGATTCCTGGCATAACAAAAATATTGATTTTTGATACAAAGACCATACTTACTTATACAACATAAGAGTAAAAAACATATTCCTTTGTTACGGTATTACTGAAAGTATTTTTTTGTTATGCTTGTTAGAGTCATGTTGTCAAATAATTTGTGCTTAATACTCAAATTCTAGGTGTTGCTAGAAACTGAGAGATGTCACATTCTGGAGGATATTTATAATATGATATATTAGCAGTTTGATTTATAGCAATAGGATGAACAGGTGCTTACTACTGACAACTGTCACACTGCTAACAGTATGTATTTTATTACTGAAAAGAGATTTTTTTTTCCTGATTGTGTACATTACTACTGCAAATATCCACCAATACTGCTGCCTGACCTAGTAACACTGTAAGCAGCAGTTTTGCAAAACACAGAAAAGAATTGCACCACTCAACACCACACTGCAAAGATTTTTATTATGAAAGAAAAGCATTTACCTGTGTGTCATTGTAAACGTTCACTACGTTGATAGGTCTGTGGCTGTCACATACAAAAAAAAAAGTGTCTTCTTCAGGCTGCAAGATCTCCAGAAGGTCAACATTGGCACCACAATTAATAAGAACAAAATATTTGAACTGCAAGCAAAAGAAAAAAAAAAAGAATAATTTTTACTTAAATTAGCAGGAAACACAGAAAGTCGAAAACACTTTTACAAAGCTCATTATTTCCAAAACCTTTGTTTACTTTCTGGTATTTGATGTCTCTGAGAAGGAAGAAAATTTGTAAGACAAAAGACCAAATTCAGGGATGCTGGACAGACATCCAACACCACCACCTTTTATATCTCAAAATGCGTGCAAACTTAATTTAACTCTATCAAAATTATAGGCATTAGTTTGAGCTGATGTAAAATACTTAACAAGTTTGTTACTGGTATGTTAAAATTTAACCACCGTTTGGTGGTTAAATTTTAACATAATTAAACAATATTAACATAAATAATAACAACTAGTTTAAGAGCTGACATTTTAAGTTGGGGAAATGGAAGAAGTGCATGCCTATGTAAATTGAACTGCAACTTTAAAAGTTTCCATTATTTTTTCACCTGATCTTTATGCTCTAGAAAGGCAGTTTCAAGTTCTTGCCATCCAGATACTGGGACAAGTGTATATTGCACGTGATCACATTGAAACAAAGCCTGAAATGAAGGAAACAGCTGTTAGCAAAGATGAAGGAAAACGACATAATCTACAACATTATACCATGCTGTAATTCTATTTCATACAAATCTTTATCTTGAATGAAGGAATACATCCCAAATGACACATCTACACGAGCTTTGGGAGAATGACTTACTGGTTTTCAGTGTCATAACTGATGGAAAAATATAATTTACAGGAGCAGATAAACCTTCACCCTTTTCCCAGGTCAAACCTATTAAAAGGAACTCAGGGCATTTTTTCTTTTAAAGTTAGCCTACAGTGATAATGAACAAAGACTTACTTGGAGTATTTTACAAGCACATAATGCATCAACATCTGAAGCAACAAGAAGAAGAACACGCTGCAAAAATAACAGAATAACAGTATTAATATATTAACATAGGTATCAAATCTAACGTGCTGGTACATGAAACACCCAGGTCACTGTGAGACCAGAAAGTAAGAAATTTCGACAGAGATCTTCATAAGCAGAAAACTAAAGAAAAGGATTGCTTCTGAATGGACACTGCAACCAAAATTAACCTATCTGGATGCCTGTAAATATGAACAGTAAACAACTCCACATACATAAAACACGTAATCTGCTTTGAGGAAACATAGTTACTCACACTCCTATGAACCACACAGTTTTGGAGGTTCAAAGCAAGTTAGCCCTACAACTATTGTTATCATGTCTAGAAAAACCTACATTTCCAGCATGGGATCTAAACAGTTTTGACCAAAGAAAATCTGGGACAGAAATAGGAGCAAGGCACTCTTGAAATAACCTTGATTTTGGCAAAATAATTTATCTGGCAATTTTTGTGTTTTGGGTGGGTGGGTTTTTTTTAAGATTTTGTTCACAGTTAAAGTTGAGAGAAACACTTTCATGTGCACAACCCATAATGTACTTTCACAGGTAGAAATACTAAAAGACTGTCCAACAAAAGCTTTACCACTTCAGTGTACACATCCACTCTGAACAAGTTAAGCAAACTATGGGTTAAAAATGAAAGTAGCCAACCAGTTCTGCTACGAAACTGCAAGAGAAACCTCAAAGATGACAGAATACAAGATTTAGTTGCCTGAGCAAACAATATCAAAACGGTTAAAAAGATAGAGAGGGGGGAAAAAAGATCCAAAGATGTCTTGGTTAAACAAAAGATTCACAAGAATACCGAAAACACTCGCGAGAAAAGAGGTGAACTGTAAGTAAAACCTCTGGCGAGAACTCATCTCACTGGCAGCAGCTTTGGCTCGCGTTTCCAACGCCGCAGACTCGCTCGGGAGGGATATTTTTACAATCCGGGCTGACTGGCGGCCCTCAGCGCAGCCCGGAGGTTAGACCCGCCAGACGGAGCTCCCCGCCGCCGGCCCCCACCCAGGCAGACCCGGGAACGCGGGCACCACCTTCCCCTACACCCCTCGCGGCCCCACGAGTACCGGAGCGCCTCGGCTACCGCCGACAGAGCC
>NW_020799121.1:6735105-6742556 GCF_003259725.1 Athene cunicularia | reverse complement strand
GTCGGCGTCTCCTCCGGGAGTCGCGCCGCCCGTGCTGGGGGCTCGGTTGGCCAGGCGAGCCTTACTTCAGGGGTAGGCTGGAAGTGCGCTGCTTCCATTTTCTGCCTCCCCACGCAGCGCCTGACGCACAAATCTTTTCCGCAAGCCCGCGCGTAAGATGTATGAAAAAAGAGGAGCGCCTCAGTTGACAGGGAAATCATCCGTATGGCTCGTAAGCGTAGTTGTAGCTAGACTTCAGGAGACTTCAGTGAGTGCTGTAACACTTCACTATGTTGTAGATAACTATTAACGCACTCTTATCTTTGTGTTGTTTTTTGTTTTGTTTTGTTTTTTTCCCTAGTTCTCTTTTAATATGTTTGATCACCCCATCCCTCGGGTTTTCCAGAACCGCTTCTCAACGCAATACCGCTGCTTCTCAGTATCCATGCTTGCTGGACCTAATGACAGGTCAGATGTGGAGAAAGGCGGGAAGAGTATGTGCATGTTTTATTTTGACTAATAACCTGTTGGAAGAGTGTGTGTGTATAATACAAAGTAATACAGCTTTTGGCCAAGACTGCAGAAAAGTTGTTGAACGTGGAGACATGCTGTCGGCTTTGTGGCTGGAGCTAGGAGTGCACCCTGGGTGGGGCTTTAAGAAGGAAGGAGGAGGGTTTTACCGCATTAGAATGTCATTAAAAAACTTACCGAGTGAGTCCTGGTTTGTGAGCAGTAGAGGAAGACATTCTTTTTTAAAGTCTCTTGTTAAAATCTTACGCCCATTATGGGCCGTGCGGTTTTATGATGACTTTTTTCCCCTCCTTGATGTACCTTACTTAGTTTGCACAAAGAGAATAGATCGGCCGACTTAATTTTCAAGCTGTCAGACTAATGCAGTATTGTTTTGAGTAGACATCGATTTAAGAGTACCTATAAGTCAAAAAAATTAAAATGACCTTTAGGAAACATTTTCTTTAGCACTAAGTATTGTAGAACTTTGTATTCCCTTTTTTTTTCTAATGACATTTTGAAATTTTTGTGCTGGCAGGTATACCTGCCATGACTGATTTTACTGAAATCTCTGGCTCAAAAATGAATTTACAGGAGATTTTAGAATCTCCTTTTTTTTTTTTTTAGAAGAGATTATATAGAAAGGAATTATAAAGTTGTATGTTATGTTCACTTTGTAAGTCATACTTTCCCTAATCTTACATTCTTATTAATTTTTGCAGTAATTATGCCACCATCGGCTTTGGATCAACTCAGTAAGTGAATGTTTTATTCTGGGATAACAACATTAGAAATATGAGCAAATACCATGGTATTTCAGTTATCTGTTAAAATCTTACTTAAATAGAGAATGTGAGACTAATTAGTTAAAAAAATGTACTCTGGAGGTATTTTGACTGTCAGAATTAATGGGGCTTGTCTGTCTTTATCTCTGAAGTGTTGAGCTGCATGAGGCGTCAATTGGTATTTATGAACTATTAATAGCATACTCAGTATAATGGTAACAGTCTAATAAATTCTTAATATCAATCTGCTTGTTCTGAACGCTGTTGTTTGGCGCAAAATTTAATTTAAAGAAAAAAATGACAGTTATCTTTGAAATGGGGAAAAAGATAACTAAATTAATAGTATAAATGGTGGTTTTGGCTCTTTTAAGGGTGTCCGTGTCCTGTTCCCCCTTTGTCCTTAATATATTGATTTTTTTTTTTTAATAGGCAGGGCATGCTGAAATTCATTAGGTAGGAGCTGACTGGTAACAGCACAAGGACATAACAGTAATGGATTCCTCTGCTAATACCCAGTGCTTGCTAATCTCTGAGCGTGGGGAAGTGTTGAGAAAGGCATTTAAAGCTCTAAGTGCAGTGGCAGTACAGTATTCGTGTATCTGCATTCTCTCCTGGATTTGTAGTTTTGAAGAGTTTGAATATTGGTGTGAGGAGAATCTTCTCCTATAGTTTGACCCATTTTCTTACTAACGTTCAAACGCTGAAAGCTTCAGAAATGTGCTAATGGCTTTTAACAAGTACATTTTTTTTCTCCTTTGTCACTAGGCCGACTTAATATTACGTACCCGATGCTGTTTAAGCTGACCAATAAAAATTCAGACCGAATGACACACTGTGGAGTCCTTGAATTTGTGGCCGATGAGGGCATATGTTACCTTCCACATTGGGTGAGTTGTCTCATGCTGAACTCTCAAAACCTGAAGAGTAGGATTATTGAGTTGTCAGTTTAATATTAAAGAGGTGGAATGTTTCCTGAAAGTGTGTGCCTTTGCTATTCAGCAGCATTCAGTCACAGCTCAGGTTTCCCTCCACGAGAGTTTAACTAACTAAGCAAAGCAGGCTGCTTTTTAAGATGCACTTTACTGTTCTTCCAGAAATTAAAACATAGTAAACTGGTGCATTTCAGGGAAGATAGTGGCCCTAGCAAAAATAAGTATACTCAAGGAAAGAATTAGAAACATCAGTCTTGTTGATAGTGATTTGTATCTTTGTATTCATTCTTGCAGATGATGCAGAACTTGCTGCTGGAGGAGGGAGGCCTGGTACAAGTGGAGAGTGTTAATCTTCAAGTTGCTACTTACTCAAAATTCCAGCCACAGAGTCCAGATTTTCTTGACATCACCAATCCCAAAGCTGTGTATCCTTCCTATCAATTACAGAGCAGAGAACAAAAGTTTTCTCCCAAACTGGCAAAATGAAGCAGAGCTAGTTTTTCAGGTGTGGCTCATACTCTTCTAGTAGTAGGTAACTACAGCTGCTCCTTCTGAAAACAGAAGGATGGAGACCTTATGCACAGAGATGTTGCAAACTGCTGGCACAAAGCGTA
This sequence comes from Athene cunicularia, assembly GCF_003259725.1. Taxonomy (NCBI): domain Eukaryota; kingdom Metazoa; phylum Chordata; class Aves; order Strigiformes; family Strigidae; genus Athene; species Athene cunicularia. The sequence continues at coordinate 6,739,736 of NW_020799121.1, read as the reverse complement.
GCCTGGAGTGAAGAAGTGTGAATCTTGGCTTAAAGTCCAAGGAGTTTGAGTGTCCTTTAGAAGAACTAGTACACCCTAATGTTTACTAAAAGGCTGTTTACAATACTGATGGCTTTTAAACAACCTTGGAGAGACTAAGGATCAGAGTTTTATGGCATGGTGACTTTAAAGCATTCAAGTTGCATTGAAAACAAATGTTTCATCTTAACATACTCCAAAGATTAGAAAATGCATTGAGAAACTTCGCTTGTCTAACTACTGGGGATGTCATTGCCATCAACTACAATGAAAAGGTATAGTATATAACACGAGTCCATGCAGGTTTTTTTGGATACCATTAATTTGAGGAAGTAAATTCTGCCCCATGTAAGAAAGTACACTGTATTTCAGTAGATTGCGACCACATAAGTACTTTGTACATCTTGTGAATAGATTTTTATAGATGAGTGGTTTTGGCAACATGGGCACATTTGATCACTTGGCGTTGTAGACTAAGATCAGTTGTTGGAGTTTGGTGCTAAAACAGTCAGCACAAAGCTGTGCAGTATTGTTGACAAGTAATTCCAGATGGTATATTTTACAATTGATTTTCTGTTGGGAGAGAAGGGGTCAGTTATGTCTTCTCCTGAGCTGCTGTTTAAGAGAAAATAAATCTTTGTGCTGCTGATGTTCATGCAAGTTCTTTTAAAATTTTAATGCTAAATTCATAATTTGCTTCCAAAAATGCAGATTAAGTTATATTAAGAGTGCATCAAGGTACACTAAAAGGTAGGTTCTCTGGCTCCAGCATATAGCAGTCTCCTATCTAGGTTAAAAATCTTTGCTCTCATGTTTTGTAGAGAGCCTGCAATATCCAGTCCTCAATGCGAGGAGCACTTATTTCAGTTTTCTTGAAGCTATCTGAAGTGAAAGGTCTCGCTATGCTCTTCTTACGTAGAATTTGAGCTCTTTCTTGTGCAATCTTAAAATATTCATTACTGTTTCAGATCTATGAGCTTCGGGTAATGGAGACCAAACCGGATAAGGCTGTGTCCATCATAGAATGTGATATGAATGTAAGTTAAAGCTGACATGGAAAGTCAGCTTTTACTGTGTCCTCCCAAAGGAGAGGGCGTCTTTTTCAGTGATCAGTGATAACACTACACCAAGCACCTCTCTGATGCTGCAGCAAAGATAAACTCTGAGATAGGGAAGATGACTGAGTTGAGCGTAACTCATATACCTTTGTAACCACATCTATGGTCTTGAGCTGTACTTCATGTACCATCTGGTGACTGCAGTGCCTAGAATTGAATGTTTAGATTCAATGTGGTTTATAATCTGAGTTATATTTAACAGCTTGGTCTTGATTCAAACTCCAGTGATACTGTGTGGTGCTGGTTTACTGCTCTGTTTCAGTCCCTTGCTAAGACTCATTCCTGGGAGGCTTAGTCTTTTTAGTTCTGAGTTAAAATGTTTAACAAACAAACCTCAGTTATTTATTGATCAAAATGGAGTGATAGTTTGTGGAGTTTTGAGGAATAGTAATATAAAGCTTATGATTAAAAGAAAAATATCAATCATGCTTACTTTCATGCTTCTTATGTAAATAGGTGGATTTTGATGCTCCTTTGGGGTACAAAGAACCAGAAAGAAGTGCTCAACATGAAGAGGCCACAGTAAGTTAAGCTTCTGTTCTTCAAAAATACATTCTCTAGAAATTGGCCTTCCTTGTGATGGAGCCATGAAATCCAACATTTTTATTTTTTTTTTCCCTGAAACAGTTCCTTAAGACTAAACTTTTTTTTACCGGATGCTTTTGCTCGTGTTACTTAGGAGATGGTTGTTTACCAACTGTTGATTTTGGAAATGGATTATTCTAAAGTGTTGTTTCCTCTTAAATATGTGGAACTGTTCTCATGTGTTCCATGTATCACAATGTGAACACAATGAAGTAACTGGGTTTTTTTCCCTCACAGGATGTTGAAGCAGACCATAGTGGATATGTGAGTGACATAGGATTTCGTGTAAGTCCTATATTTCTGCTGATTTCTGAATGTTAGTTGTTCCAAACAACTGCAGAACACTAGTGCCTGTTCTTAGAGGTGCTTCTCATTTAACTGGCAAGTATCTGTGATTGTTGTGTGGTGTTTGCAGGCAGTAGCAGTTGACTTGCTGTCCTTTAAGGAGCAGTCTATAAACAGGAGACTGAAACATACCTACACCCAGTGTTCACCACCTTATTATAAGTACTAAAAAGAAACATGCTGAATCAAAGAATTAAATCAAAATGATAGTAAGATTTTACAGAATATAGTATCGCTGTGCAGTTTTCTTTCAAATACAAAATACAGTTGAAATAAACTCATTATACATACATAGGCATTCTCTGGCTCTGGGAACAGATTGGATGGCAAGAAGAAAGGTGTTGAGCCTAGTCCATCACCAATTAAACCAGGAGACATTCGAAGGTATGTCTGTTTCATTCAGCTGTCAGCAAATGAAGGATCAGTCTTTGAGTGGAGGGTTTTTTTTTTTCTGCTCCTGCAATATAACAAGCTGATTTCCTCAAAAGTTTGCATTTAGAAGATTATTTTCTAGACTGACTGACATCCCTGACTACTTAAGGTGCAGATCCGAAGTTAATGTTGCCAAAACTCTCAGTCAACTCCAGTGCTGTAAAAGATGAGCAGGGAGAGGCAGCAGGTCTAGTTTGGCCTGGTGGGCTGGATTGAGTGATGTGCAGAACCCTGCCAATTTTCTAAAATGAAATTTGTTGTCGAGTGAAATCTTTGTTTGAGTTGGGTGGATAAGCCAAGCTATGTGTGGTTTGGTTTTGTTTTTTCTTAGAAGGAAACTTCTAAACTCAGACTTGGTGGAAGTGTGCAGGGACGTGGTTCCTGTGGTGGTCTGTCATTTACTCCTGTCACAGTAAAACTTGAACCCTTGTGGAAAAACGTGTCCATGGCCCTGTGGAAACCACAAGCTGTGTGGAAACATGCCCACAGCTCAGCTTCTACAGCAGCTCCAGTATCTAATTATTTACTTCCTGCAGTGTGTGCCTACCTTCAGAAAATAATTCAGTGGTTTAACTATAGAATTACTCAGTAATGAAAATTTGCAGCCAGTGATAGTACGATGCTGACAGACATAGAATACATTTCATTGTGTTCCGTTGGATGGTGGGTATAAGATTGGTTTTATTCTTCTTTTCCAGAGGAATACCCAACTATGACTTCAAGATTGGCAGAATCACATTCATTAGAAACTCACGTCCACTAGTTAAGAAAGTCGAAGAGGTAAATAAAATTGGATCCTTCCCAGTTTTTCACAGAATTAGAACTGCTGTCCGAGTTTGTGGTTCCTCTCTCCATACTTGATTTTTCACAGTGACTTCTGTTAAAAAGTGGTAGTAGTTAAAAAGTGTTTGAGTTAGGTGAAAGCAACCTCCAATGTCCTTGCTTGCTGATGTAAAAAGTTTTGCCTGATGTAAGTTTAATAAGCCAGTGCATACTTGTTTCAGTTGGCTGAAAGGTCACTGAAATGCTCATATTTTATTTTCAGGAAGAAAGTGGTTATTATGTAGGTAAGGATGTGAAATATCTACAGTCAGTTGGTGCTCTGATAGAATATTCTTTCTAATGATTGTTCAGCTTTTGTCACACACAACAGTGACCAAAATGGTAACAACCTTTTTCCTCTTTCCTTTTTCCAGGATGAATCTGGAAGCCGGTTTATTGCCTTTTCGGGAGAAGGCCAGTCTCTGCGCAAAAAGGGAAGAAAACCCTAATTTGTGGTACCTTTAGTCAGTTAGGAGGAAGATAAAATAGCAATTGCAGCATATTGGATCTTAGTTATTGCAGCTGAGAGGAGAGATAATTTTGCAACACAGAAATACTTTTACTGGTTTTGGTTTCACATTTAAAACCGGAGCTGTCAGACTGTCTTAATTTTCAGCTGAAAATTTTCAGCTGAAAATTCTAGGAATTCTGAAGGAGCTTATGTATGTGGTGTAAAAAGGGGAAAACTATATCGTGGATAAACCCAAAAGTAAAAACCAACAAGGTCTACCTTACTGCAAGTTCTAGTTCTTAGACTACATGGTCTCCTCATATCCTGAGTGATAATGGTCTTGCATTGCTCTGTGCTTGATTATTTTCCTCCCTCTCTATATATGTATTTTGCCACAACTTCAGGCAAGCCTTTTGGTGTGGTGCAAATGAAGACTAACACTTGGGTGTTGAAGACTTCTGTGCAGGGAATCTGTTTGACCTTAGCTTCAGGTGTTGGGTTATAAGTCATTCTAAGCAATCCCCCTGTAACTGCTTTTTATATTTATAATTAATAACATGCCTTTTAATAGTTCAGGTACAATAGCGTGCTGTAGCAATCTAATGGCACGTGGAGGGAGCGGCTAGACGCCCCTTCTCTGCCTCATGCCGGTGAGGGAGCACAAAGCCCCGGCGTCCTGCGCTTTGGTAGCGGTGTCGGTAACCTGCGCGGCCTCTCGGTGCGGAGCCTTCAGCGGGGTGGTGGGGGGACACCCCTGCGCGCCCTCCTGGAAGGCCGAGTAAAGGCTCCTTGGTACGCAGCCCGCGTCCCTCGTGTGGTGATTTCAGAGCAGCGGCCGGAGCGCGGGGGGTGCCCCGTGT
>NW_020799121.1:6729144-6735055 GCF_003259725.1 Athene cunicularia | reverse complement strand
AAGTACATTTTTTTTCTCCTTTGTCACTAGGCCGACTTAATATTACGTACCCGATGCTGTTTAAGCTGACCAATAAAAATTCAGACCGAATGACACACTGTGGAGTCCTTGAATTTGTGGCCGATGAGGGCATATGTTACCTTCCACATTGGGTGAGTTGTCTCATGCTGAACTCTCAAAACCTGAAGAGTAGGATTATTGAGTTGTCAGTTTAATATTAAAGAGGTGGAATGTTTCCTGAAAGTGTGTGCCTTTGCTATTCAGCAGCATTCAGTCACAGCTCAGGTTTCCCTCCACGAGAGTTTAACTAACTAAGCAAAGCAGGCTGCTTTTTAAGATGCACTTTACTGTTCTTCCAGAAATTAAAACATAGTAAACTGGTGCATTTCAGGGAAGATAGTGGCCCTAGCAAAAATAAGTATACTCAAGGAAAGAATTAGAAACATCAGTCTTGTTGATAGTGATTTGTATCTTTGTATTCATTCTTGCAGATGATGCAGAACTTGCTGCTGGAGGAGGGAGGCCTGGTACAAGTGGAGAGTGTTAATCTTCAAGTTGCTACTTACTCAAAATTCCAGCCACAGAGTCCAGATTTTCTTGACATCACCAATCCCAAAGCTGTGTATCCTTCCTATCAATTACAGAGCAGAGAACAAAAGTTTTCTCCCAAACTGGCAAAATGAAGCAGAGCTAGTTTTTCAGGTGTGGCTCATACTCTTCTAGTAGTAGGTAACTACAGCTGCTCCTTCTGAAAACAGAAGGATGGAGACCTTATGCACAGAGATGTTGCAAACTGCTGGCACAAAGCGTAGCCTGGAGTGAAGAAGTGTGAATCTTGGCTTAAAGTCCAAGGAGTTTGAGTGTCCTTTAGAAGAACTAGTACACCCTAATGTTTACTAAAAGGCTGTTTACAATACTGATGGCTTTTAAACAACCTTGGAGAGACTAAGGATCAGAGTTTTATGGCATGGTGACTTTAAAGCATTCAAGTTGCATTGAAAACAAATGTTTCATCTTAACATACTCCAAAGATTAGAAAATGCATTGAGAAACTTCGCTTGTCTAACTACTGGGGATGTCATTGCCATCAACTACAATGAAAAGGTATAGTATATAACACGAGTCCATGCAGGTTTTTTTGGATACCATTAATTTGAGGAAGTAAATTCTGCCCCATGTAAGAAAGTACACTGTATTTCAGTAGATTGTGACCACATAAGTACTTTGTACATCTTGTGAATAGATTTTTATAGATGAGTGGTTTTGGCAACATGGGCACATTTGATCACTTGGGGTTGTAGACTAAGATCAGTTGTTGGAGTTTGGTGCTAAAACAGTCAGCACAAAGCTGTGCAGTATTGTTGTCAAGTAATTCCAGATGGTATATTTTACAATTGATTTTCTGTTGGGAGAGAAACCGCGAGCCGCGCGGTGTCGGCGGTGGCACAACGGGGAAGGGTTCGAAAAGAGGACGTCTGCTTGGAGTTGAGGAGCGTAAAGCGGTCTTAACATCCAGCGGGAGTTTTTTCAGTGTTTATCTGTAAAAGGGCTTGATTTCAGTTACTCTAATATTCCCTTCCTGATGTGAAAAGCTGCGACATTACAGGCAAAAAGTATTTGAGTTGTGCAGAAATGCTCCTGGCTACAGCCCCATGAACACTGAAAGAGCCCTTCAGCACAGGCTGCAGCATAACTTGTCCTTTCAGCCAACTATGGTAACTTCTGAGGGGGAGGGTACCACATAAGAGGTAGTTTTCTTCATAATGGAGGACTCGGAGGCAAAATATAAATGTGACAGTTAAAAGCTAGTATCCTGGCTTACTTCTATACCATTTGGCACTCTACCTTGTTTTTGAGGTAAAACTATTTGAGATAATAGTCACAGCGGGAAATAAGCTCTCTAAGACTGGAATGTCAAACACTTGGTAATATTTTTTCCTGTATTTCAGGAAGCTCTGTGCAAGAGTGAAAGAGCTCGAGTTATGGAAAAGCAGAAATATCCTCCAGTGTGGACGCTCAGAAAGAGCCCACCACCTGACTGGTATATGCCACTCGACCAAGACAAATCAAATTAGCAAGACTGTTTTGCTCTTTGGTCACTAATGTAATACACAATGCACAACTATGCTGTGTGGGTTTTTTTTTTCTCCCATGTCATCTTGAAATTATCCTATAGCTCTGCCCTGCAATATTTTAGTACTCATTAAAAAATACTGGGAGTTTAATTTAAACACTTGGTACTTTTTAAAGGGAAAATTGAGGTGCTTAATTTGTTTCTGGTCTCTTACTACTGTCTTACGCTTTAGATTTCATCTCCGCAACTCAGCAGGGAGCTCCCATGTTAGTGCATTGATGATCAAACTCCTCTTGCTAGATAAGGACCTATTCCCCTACAAGCCAGTGTTACTTTTGGAACAAGATGCCTGCCCCAGGCCTCCCTTACGGGAAAACAAAAGCAAGCTGGGATTCTTTCCTGCCATTTCAGGACAGTCATAACCCCTGGCATGGATTAAGAGCTTCTCACCTGGTGGGATGATGTTACAGATGCTTAATCTGCAACCCTGCCATTTGTGGAACTGCTCTTGACTGGTGGGGTGTGTCAATGGCAATATTCAAAATTACTACAAAAAAATGTTTAAATGACTGAAGAGAGATGTTATGGTTTAGGGCAAACCCTTACAAACAGTTACAATACTTACATGGCAATAAAAAAAAAACTACAAAATGATCTTCATTTTGGCTTTGTCATGGTATGTTTTCCCTCTTATGTACAGAAGTACTTCACTGAGTCTGAAAAGAAAAGCAGTAAACAGTCAGCTGCTGCCTTCCTTATAGTACAGACTGATGTGATGACTGTGACATTCTTTCCTCATGGCACAGGAATCTTTCAAGTTACAGTTTATCTAGAACCAAAAAATGCTGGTCAGGAATGTATGGAGGGATGAGAGATCTAAGCCCAGAAAGATAAAATACTCTGTGAAATACTACTGCTTTGTCTTGTTCTAGTATGGCACAAGTGTAAGGTAGTGTAGTTTTGTTGGGTGTCTTACTGCCTAGAGCACTGTTTAAAAAAAACTCAGATACTTCATTAATGTTGGGGGTTTTTTTACAGTCAAACACCTCCAATATTTTAACCTTCAGTAGGAATTGTTTATTCTTACTCCATTCATTTCTCCTTCAGTTGGCTGAGTAGCTCATGCCAGATGAACAGCAAACTCCTCCATCACTGTGTATACACTTTGGTGATGTCAATGCATTTTCCTTCAGGAGGATCATAACCGGGAAATGGTGGGGTATAATTAGGTCCGTCTCTCTCGAAGGGTAAAAGCCTCTCATCTCGTCTGATAGCTGCCTGGTACAACTCCTCAGATTCAAGGCGCAGTTCCTTTAGTGCCTCTTGCTGAGCTTCTACAAGAGCCCGAATTGCATTCTTTTCTGCCTTATCTTGTTTCAGCTTAAACAAACTCCACTTTTTCATAAGTAAAACTCTTCTTTCAGACTCCTCAAATGACAGAGGGGGAAGACTTCGCACCCTGATAAAGAATAAGTTAATATTGTAATAGAGAAATTGCCTGTGCCCCAAAGAGCAATTTTTTTTTTTTTTAAATCAACCAAAACAACACCCCCACCCCCCCCAAACCTAGAGAATACACTTCATTCATGCAGTGTCTGTCTGTCAGGTTTTCCAGGCATTCTAACAGAAAATTCATGTTACTATATTTTTCACTACTTTTAGCAGGAGCAAATAAAATCATCTTCCTGCACTTTTGTCCTGGTAGAAGTAAATGAGGTTTTGCGCCAAGGCTGGCACTATATTGCAGTTTTGCTGACAAATTAAAAGTATTTCTACTATGAATGCAAGCACATGGTGAAAGACAAGTCTTACTGACCTGTTGCCATCTGAGTACTTAAGTGGTGTTATAAAATCCTCAACTGGAATCATTTCTGGGGCAGCTTTTTCCAACTTTTTAATCTTCTTTTTCATACGATCCTTCTGTGCTTGCTCCTTCCTTACATCCACTTTCTTCTTCTTCTTTGGTTGTGCTCTACAGGGAAAGTAATGAGTGAAAGAATGTATTTTGTCATTTAATTCAACACCAGCAGCTTTCACTTCCACTGTACTTTTCTAAGGACTGTTCCTTCCTGCTTCATTTGGTCCCTAATAGAAGTTCCAGCCATTAGATCTATTCAAATAATGTAATTTCCAGGAGACAGTAATATGCCTTGTGAAATTTTCTGCAGAGCGCGCTCTATCTGCCTGAGAAAAGCAACCTCTAATTTTGTGCTGAACATCAGAATGACCTGAGGAAGTTCCACAAAAATTAAACTGGAATTGTTCTGCACTAGCTCAGAGTGCAGCAGAGCAGGTAACAGGTTTATCTACAAATATTCCTGTCATCTCACATTAAAGAAGAAAATGAGTGGGTTTACACATGCTCCTAAGATTTCTGCATTTGGAACCAAATTCAGTCTGTGGATGTTCTCTCCTGTACTGTGTACTTCACACAGATCCAGTATAGCCAAAGTAACATATGGCACGCTCCATGAACACAGACTAATCCTCACAGCAGATCTGAGAGACATAATTCCTGTCTTAAAGATCAAATAAACTACCTTCATGGTGTGAAACGGTCTTTCTGATGGTACCCAATAGCTACCAGGATATTTTAAATCCAGTTGCATCAAACCAAAACATGGATGCCAAAATGTAACATATACTTAAATGCAGCCTGTCTAGTATACCACTTTAGTAAGGTACTTTCGCTTCAGTTGGGCTTTTATTTGCATTGTTGCTCAAAAGGGAATTCTGGAGCACAGCATAAATCCAGACATCTCCAGCCACATTCTGCAGTTGAGGAAACAAATACAACTACACAAAAGCATAAAGCGGTAATTGTATGGGCTACCATTAAACTCTGCTCGAGACCAACAGTTCTTAACTACTTTACATATAGTGACTTAAAAGCAAACATCTATAGTTAAATTTGTGTTCCCTTGTAACTCCATGGAAGCTACACTCACCTCATTGGGAGCGACGCCCTAAACGCCAGCAGCGAGGTCTGCCAGTGCCTTCCTCGGAGTGGAACCGACTGGGGCAGCCAGGAGCTGTCGAAGGAAAAGGAACACAAAGTCCAGGGAGAAACTGATGACATTGATTCTGCACAGTAGTACGAGGGCTATTTACTAGTCATAACTTAGAATGATGAGCTTTGAATCATCTTTGGCTACTTAATTCATGACAGTATACAGTGTTTGCCATGAGAGGATAACTTCAAACTCTGGCAAGGTAACTAGACCCAAAATTGGGGCTGTTTGGCGCTGTGAAATCCACAGGGTGCCGAGGGGTGAAGCAGATGCACTTAAGTCTATGAATAGGTTAGAGTAATTTTATTCTTAAACTCTGATAATGGCCTCTCTACTGATGTTGGAGAGGTAAAACCAACTCCGTGCAAATCCGAAGATAAGAAACGCCGTTTCTCAAATCTCGGCGGGTGTCACGAGAACCGGCCCAGGTGCCCGCACATCAGCTGCTCAAGGTGCGGAACCAGCCGCACACACCCCACTCCGCTCCCGACCCCTGAGCCAGGCCCAGGCCGCCAGGGCACCCCTGGGGAGGGGGCGAGGCAGGAACCCCGAGCAAGGGGCACTTCGCCGGGCTTCCTCCCCACGGGCCGCGACGGAGAATTCCGGAAAGCCGCTCCCACCCGGCTCCTGGCTCTCCTCCCTACCTGAGCCGGGCGCCGCCGGACGCTGCCCGGAGCGCGGCCGCCAGCATGGCTCCCGGCCGGTGCCCGCGGTGCACCCGCACTCCCCGCCGGCCGCGCCGCAACCCCCGCGTCCCCTGTTCCGGCTCGCGATGGTTCCGCCCGGGCCCGCCGTGCGAGACCCGAGGGAAGTCTGTCTCTTATAC
>NW_020799121.1:6688209-6729094 GCF_003259725.1 Athene cunicularia | reverse complement strand
GCTTTGGGGAACCGTCGGCGCGTACGCGGGGGGGTGGGGGGCAGGTGCCGCTGGGTGGGAGCGGGGAGCGACAAGTTCTCGCCGTCCCGGTGGGCTTGTGCGGAGGCAGAGGGCTGGGAGGCTCGCAGGGGGCTGGCGGTGCGAAAACGAAACGCGGGTTTTTAGAGAAGTGTGATTTCCAGAAGGCAGAGCTGGGGTGCTGGGGGGGCTCGCCGGGGCCCGTCCTCCAGAAGATGGCTGAAGGGTGCCGCGGCGGCGGCCGCTGGAGCCGTGCCGGTGGCGGCCGGTGGGATCGTTCTCGTCTGGCAAAGCGCGTGTTTGCTGGGGAGAGCTGGGCTCAGCCAGCGCCCGGGCTCTGCAGGGAGGGGTGAGCTGCTTTTACCTGCCAGGCACGAACGTCGGGCAACTTCAGCTTGTGGAAGTGAGGAGGGATGGTTTGAATCAAGTGTCGTCTGTGCAAAAGAGAGAGGAGGCTTTTGTGCAGCGATGGACTTACCCCGTGGGATGTTCAGGCATCCTGTGCCAATGCACGACTCTGACTGGGGTGGCCTCGCATCACTGAGTCAAGTTCAGTGGTAAAGTCCCCAGATGCAGTAAGCTTCAGCAGAGGTTGTTTGTGCTGTTGTTGGCCATGGGGGGAAAAAGAGTCTTCCAGTAGTACTTTGGAAACAACTCCCTGAATTTATGTAGTATCCTGTCTGCCACTCCTCTAGTGACTTTTGTAGAGATTTTGTGAGCTAAAGCACTTTCAGAATGAAGTGTCGATGTTGACAGAAAGCTCTGTGCTTTCCTAGTATGGTGAGTACAGGATAGCATCAGTGTTACGTATTTACACTGCTTATGACGAATTTCTGGAGTAAGACCTGTACTTTTCCTGGCAAAGCAGTGAGAAGAAACCTAACGTGAAGAGCTCACTTCTGTTTATGCAAGTTTTGCCCTCAGATTCACGGATACAGCTTTATTTCGACTGCGAATTTTATATCCTGCTATAAATGTCAATAGTTGGACCCATCTAGCTGATTGGTATCTAGAATAAAACCAAGACAGAGACCAGCTTATTCAGCTGGAAAAGTGTGCTTTGAGTTAAAAACTGCAGATGCAACTTCACAGCTGCCTTTCTGTCTCTGTTGTTGTCTTTTTAATCATGCTGCAGGTTTTAGGAACAGTAACTTAAGCCTTGAGTTGCAGTTCATATGCATCTTTACTTGAACTACTCTCTGGGGGCCATATAGTCAGCAGATGGACCTAGCCTTTTAACGAAAGGTTGTAGTGAACTGAAAAAATGTGGAAGTACTTTAGTTGAGATGGTTTTTACATTTCTGCTTGGTTAATCTAAACAGATGTAGCATTTATATCTTAAAGTCTGGCTGCCTGTGGACTGGCTCTGAATCTTCAATGGGAATACATGAACAGCTGAATAAAAACTTTCGCCTTAAATTTTGTGTAGATCACAGAGATTAGATCTGTAACTTCTTTCTTTATTTCTTTAATGAGTGCACCTTTTGGTATGGGTATGTGTTTGAAATCTGTAGCAATTTAAAATACACCTAATCGTTGCAGAAAAGTCTTCAGCCAAGCAATTTACAGCGTGCCTCCATTTATAAAGGATGCGATACTTTGCCTAGTGGATAATGCACTACACAGTCCCAAATTTTACTCCTGTTCCTGCCACTGTCCTGCTCAGATGAGTTTGGGCAAGTCACTTTTCATAGTTTCACCACCTGTGAAACAGACATTCATCACTGGTGTCATTTGTAAAATGCATTAAGGTCTGCTAACGTGTACAGGACGATACAACGTTGTCCTTGGGGTGAGGAGTGCAGGATAAAAACTGGTGAGTTTAGTCGGCCTCTTTTAAAGTCCCAGGTTCTGGATCCTGCAGGCATCGCTGCATGCAAGTAGCCTCCATCACTCTTAATGGGCCTACTGATTTGCTCTGAAACCTCTCCAGAAACAGGGTAAAGATAATTTATACTGTGTGTACTGGAGACTCATTGTGATAATTTTTACTCCTTTTGTTTTCCTCACGGGCACAAGATGCTGTTTTGCTGTTGTTGATTTGTGAGTGAGAGTCCTGATAGCCAGACTGGCTCTTCCACACACCAGATCAAGGTGGTGTCTGTCCTTCCAGCCTTTTCCTTTCCCCACTCCGATTTGGACTTGTACTTTACTGAACAGACTAGATTGAGTTTAATGATGCTTACAGGCATACATTCTCCATGAGATAATAGACGTTAGAAGTTAGTGTCATAGCTGGGAAATTCAGTACGCCTGGGAATCATATGCTGCTCAGCCAAGATGCTGTGCATTTACAGTAAAAGCACTTTAACACATTTTGGATCTACAGGTTTTTGTCTTGGAGTTCTTAATGTCACTTTATCCGAGTACTTATTGGAAGTATTTCTTCAGATGCATTTTCCGTAACCTTTTCACACTCTTAACGTGGGTTTATTTGATTTTGCATGAAATTCTCATTATTGCTGTGTTCTTCCATGTTTCTTTGACTTAGAGCAAGGAAGAATATTGAAAAGTGCAGTCTTAACGGTGGGGACAGGAGTGGATGACTGTAAGATACAGATGGTGTGGTTTGCTTCTCCTTCCCAGTTTTCCATTCAGTATCTATGACGGTGCATCATGTATCCAACAGTTGTATATACATATTTGATACACGGGGTTTTGAGAGCTCTGGTGCTTAAAGTTGGCTAATGCAGGCAAACACCGAGCCCGGCAGGAAAGGAGGTCCCTTGCCATTTCAAGAAACCTGTGCAAACCCCAAGGTGTTGTTTGTGTATAACTTGTAGAGATTGGAGCCTGCTTTTGTTTAAATATAGGCATGGAGTTTATTACCTCTCCAAGCTGTAATGGTGGAATGCAAATATTTGAATTGATTTGTGAGTCGTGTTGGATGTTACGTATCAGTTGAGCTGGAAGCAAAATGTATAGAAACTCATATTGTGGTAGAAATTGTCTTTATATTTCATTGATTACTGCTTACAGTTAAATAACAAACAAAAATGATGCAATATTTTAAATTGCGTTTTTTCTTCAGCTGGTGGTTGTGTTTGTTTTTTTTTTTTTAAAGATGGAACCTGCTTCTTGGGTTTGAATTACCTTACTTGGAACTTTTTGTTCCAAGTTTGTTTCATTATCAGTATTTCTTTAAGTACATAATGTGTATTTGGGTTTTTTAACCAAATAATCCAACAGGACATCTGGTCTGTTATAAGGTGTTCTGTTTTTAATGAACCTGGTTTGCTTCCTCATGTAGTGTGATGCTGGGAGCTTCAATAATTTAAACTACTTTTGTTTGGCAATTATTACAAGACGGTGAAATATCTTAAAACATGCAGTGTTAGCTTTTAATGTTACTGCTGGAGTATCACGTTTTGTTTTGATGCATGATTACTGTTAGGAAATCGAGCACATGTCCAGTCGGGAGCATGGGAAAGCATTCAGTCACTTTGAAACAGGGACCTTGTGCCTTCTGGCTTGTTTCGACAAGATCTAACAATGTAATCGGATAAAGACACGGACCCCAGGAAGGAAGTGGTTGCTATCAAATAATGGCTCCTTCTCCATTATTTTGAGAAAATGAAAGAAGTGAGGAAAAACCCAGTATCTGTGATCAGTTTATAAACCACAAGTAGTATGGAACAAGTCTTATAGCTTTAATCTGTGACAGTTATCCACCACTGTAAACAGTATTCCCTTGATAAGAGTACCCTAGAGGAAAGAGCATGCTGGTAATGAGTTTGTCTCACTAAGTTTCTGTCCTGTGATCACTTAATCTGTTCTCTTTTTTTTTTCTTTAAAATCATTTGACATCTCTTGAGTGATAAAACTGGAAACAAATATAAGTCTTGGTTTACTTGGGCAAACACTCATGATTATTGAACTTGTTCTGTATTTTAAGGGATAGGCATAATAGCGTAGAGAGCAAACTATTAAAAACATAAATTCCTTCTAGATCATGAAAGAGTTAATATATGTTCTAAGCAGGTAGCTTTGCTAATGATTCCTTTTTTTCAAATCTAAATAATCTAATGTAATCACGACAAGCCCTGTGTTTTTCAATAGCCAAGAAAAATACACACAGGTCTGGAGCAGGACACTGGGAAGATTTCCTTTTCTAAGTCAGTGTATTGGCATTTAAACACCTCTTACTGCTAACATGGTGACTTTGAACATGCCACTGTGAACTCCACCTGTGTTTCACCAATTTCTATACTCATGAAGATGATTATGTAACTGACTTGAAACTTCATGCAGTGTTTGTGCTTGATGGGAACTGAATTGTTTGTGACATTGATATGCTGCTTACTAATAATAGTGAAGCTACAACTCCTTTCTGAGAATTGGCCAAATTAGGTGCTCTCTAGTCTGGATTACACCCCCGTGACTCTCTATGGTTTCTGATGCTGGAACATGCAGAAAAATGGATGCCAGTGATCTTTTCAGCTGAACAGGTTCCTATATGCAGTAGTTGTTTCCTGCAGGTATCCAAACAGTGCTGCTGCTATTCTTGCCTTCACCAACAGGCCATTGCAGCCAGAGCCAGGAATGAAATCCTGATGTCCTCTGGTCCTGAGCTAGTTTGTAAAAAGTTGTTTCCCTCTTCGGTTTGCTCTTGTCATCTTGAGTTTATGCTTTCCTCCACTAATACAATTACTTCAACTTACAGTTGAAGTAGAAGAACACAGTGAAAGTGTTGTGAACTGAAATCTGTGGGCTCTAAGTAGCTGAAGAGTCCATGTTTAATGTTATTACCCTCCAGATGTTGGAATAATATCCAAAGTAATTTGAAATAAAATCCAGATTGACCTGTAAATAGTTGATCCCCAGGTTGATTTTAAGTGTTCTGCTGCACCAGTATATGACATGGCATTTTGCAGTTGCTGTTTGTATTTCGATTAAAGCAGAATGTCTGTTAAGAAGAGGGTGTGACAGGTTGAGGCTGGGTGTAGTTTGACATATTTCCTGTATATGGAAAACGGAAGACTTATCTGTACAAACTCCTAGAAGTCTGGAACTTAATTTAGTAAACTAATGTTTCTAGGGAGATAAAGCATGTCTTCGAAAGTTAACCACTGGATGCATCTGGA
Source organism: Athene cunicularia (assembly GCF_003259725.1). Classification (NCBI taxonomy): domain Eukaryota; kingdom Metazoa; phylum Chordata; class Aves; order Strigiformes; family Strigidae; genus Athene; species Athene cunicularia. Next base: position 6,723,992 of record NW_020799121.1, on the reverse strand, counting down.
CGTTGCTGGTGAGATTGAGATGTTTGAAACGAGTCCAATTTATTAGGAATTATCCATCAGATTAAAATAATATTTACTTAGCTCTTACAGGAGATTAATTTGACGGGCCTCATGTTCACAAGTCATTGTGCTTTAAGCTTATTGGCAATTTGTGTGGAAAAGGACAACTTTAGTGGGTAGATCATTATGTATGATTAGTTACCTGTGGAATAAGATCCCTTCCTGGATCACGGCTGAACCATGTAGGAAACTTGATTTGTTGTTGAGGGCTTCATTTATTACCACTGCCTCTCCTGAGTGCAAAGTCCATACCCTTTTTAAACTTCACATATTAAATAATGCCCTGTGACCTGACAACTTCCACTGAGGTCTGAGTTCTTAGGTTTATAATAATTTAGGAAAATATCTGCTCAGCACTTAGTAGATCAAACCCCAAATTTATGTGAGGAAAAGAACTCGAAAGAAAACATCCTACTATATAAATACATGGAATTTATGTCTGAACACTGTTTTCAATGCCATTTCTCCTGCATGTTGTAAAATACAGGAGAACTGCAAAAGGCTCATAGCAGAGTGACCGGAATGATCAAAAGTGAGAGACAGCTTCTGTACAAGGAATGACTGAGCAGGACTCTTGGGGCTAGGAGTGGGAGAACTGAGCTGGAGACATGATGAACGTGTATAGAGTTGTGAGCCAGAGAATGGGGTGAATGTCAAAGGATTTTCATGCACTGTTCTCCCATACAAGAATTTAGGGTGTGGAAGTAACAGGTGGTAGGTGCAGGATAGATAAGTAGGTGGTTCTTCACAGAGTCCATGGCTCAGCAGTTGATCTCTCTGTGTTAGGGGCTGTTGATGTTAATTACGGATCTGAGAAATGGCTGATTGAAAAGTCTACTGAGGGCTTCTAATTCAAGAAGTCAGAACTGGAAATTTTTTGGAGCTGGAAGTTTATTCTAGGAAGAAGCACTGTGTGCTTACCGTTGTACAGAAACCTAGGGGAGGTCTCTAGTGCTGGTTTCTGAATGCAGAGTATTGGGCTAGGTGGACATTTTCCCTGGTGTGAGGTGGCTAACTAAGCTTTTATGGTGAATTTGACGCTAAGTTACCTCTGGCTCCATATGTAAAATAATTTGACGAATTTCATCGACCCTATTGGTGGATCTGTGGAAAAACTTTGCCCAGAAGGAGGAAGAGAGCTGATGTTACTGCTCCAGTAGAGTTGTGCTCTTAAGGTGGAAATTGGAGAGGCTCTGATAGTTTTAATTGTCTTGTAAAGGAAAGGAAAGTTATATCATGTCAGTAATTTTTATAAAGCAATGGGTGCAGTGACTTGTTTCACAGTTTTTCTGAATGTCTAGCACATCTGTTTTGCCTCAGTAATGAGAAGCCAGTATGTCTGTCAGACAAATTTACCAGTGTGTGCTGTGGTCGTGGCTACTTTTTAATGCAGACTTTGGGGAAGGAAGAGTGGTGGAATTGGAGTAGAGGAGGAACGATTCTTCTTCTATGAGACAGCTGAATCTATTAAACCAATTTAAAATACAGTATTGTTAAACTACAAACCACCTAAACACTGAAGCCTTGTTCACAGGTGCTGTGCTGGCTCTGGAAGCCGTAATTCCTCCTGATTACTGATGCCCCTGTGTTAGAGGTTACTGTTCCTTCTGTTTTGCTGGGGAATTGTTTCCTGTTGGTGTGAATGATACATAGGCAAAATGAGCCAGGTTAGTACAAATAAAAGGTCTTTGGTAACTGGCTTGCTAGAAGGAGCACTCTCCTCTTCATGTCTAGTGGCAAATTTGAGAGTACAGTAAGTCTTCTTGCCCAAGACTGTTAACACAAATTGACAAGGTAGCCTCTTCCACCTATAAGATCTACAGAATGACCTGTTTCTGTATGTGTCAGTGGGCTAAACTATTTCAAATGATGCACTGGTTTTATTGAAGGGAACTTCCACATCCTGGGAAGGTCAAAATAAATGTTTGTTTCTTCACCACGTTTCTCTAAATATTCAGCTTAGCCCTGCATGGTGCATTCAAGTTAATAAAAGATAGAATCAGGCACCACAAGCTGAAGAAAAGCCATCACTAAGTCTCAGCTTATGTGTTTTATGCGGTCTAAAGGACTTGGAAGGAATGTAAGTTGAGTGCCATCTTACTGTACATAAGGTCTTTGCTTGGCTGCCTGTAGAACTTTTAAGGGGAATCACATGTCAGAGTTGCAATATAAATCCAAATAAAATAAACCTTAAAACAAGTCAACATAAAGAAAATAAAAGTTGACATGAAGCAAAATGCATATCCCTCAAAAAGTAAGAAATACCAGATATTTGGATGAGGGTTTTGTTAGCAGTTTAGTGTCAAGGAATTCAGATGCTACAGTTGCAACATGAAACCTATCCCTGGATAAATTATCCAGGTTTTATTATTTAAGCCTTAACATATGAAGATACAGTGCAAGAATTGATACACATGGGAAATTTATTGAGTCATCTTGGTACGTGGGTACTAGTTTTTCTGGCTGTTTGATAAATTGCCTCATTTTATACTGGCGTGTGTGTGATCTTGCTTGCAGAAGCATTCCAGTTTGAAAGGTTTGGGACTGCTGCCAAAAATTATTTGAATGTGGAAATCACATGCATGTTCCTTCAAGTAATCCTTAGTGGTAGCTCTTTGAGCATCGTTGAAAGGCAGTAAACTTACTTATCTCTTTCTTCTCCTCCTGCAAAGGTTAAGCTGTGAACATATAGGAGAGTGTATGTAATCCAGTGGTCAAAGCAGAATAGGCTGAGAGTGAGGGTTGTCTGGTTTCCAAATCTGTTCCCCGACTATGTTAGTTCCTTGTTATAGAGTTTACATTAAAGATGTAGCGTATGGAGAACTGAAGGATTTAAGAGTAATATTAGAGTTGGTTAGTCTTCCTCTGTCTATATGGAAGCCATAGAAATAAAAGCTAGTCTTTGGGTAGAATAGAGTTTCATAACAACAGAATTTAAATTTGAGACAGGTAATTGTGTGACCACCAGATGCAATCTGAGATTGGGGATGATTTTACAAAAACAAAACCAAAACTTGCTTCAGGTCATCAGTTAATGAACTGTAGAAACCTGGAAGAAATTCCTCACTCAGATACAGTTTTGCCTCGTTGGTGCTTGCTTTGTGGTGTTATTTTGCTTTGAGGCATTTGGCATGTCCTGCTGGATTAAGTGTCCTTGGTTATGGCATGATAACTTCCATATACACTTTTAATAGGCTGTCATGTCTGTCACCAAGTTGCTTTCAACTCCTGTAGTCAGCTGTAATTCTTACAACTATAGCTTTTAGAAGAAAGTTATCCACCAACCAGAAGAGTTAAGATTCTTTTGGCATTACTGCATTCTCTTGATCTTAAACCAATTCAGTACAGTGTTGCTTGTTCTTTAATTCCAGGAAAGCCAATATTCTCAGTGGACATTCACCCAGATGGGACCAAGTTTGCAACAGGAGGACAAGGTATGTCTGCGCACTGAGAGAAGGCAGAATCTTGGGCTATAGTAATGATCTTGTGCCTTCACAACACTTCAGTCTCATCCTTTTAAAAACACGTCACACAGTGTTGTGGTTTAACCCCAGCTGACAACTAAGCACCGCACACAGCTGCTCACTCAATCCCCAGTGGTGGGATGGAGCAGAGATTCAGAGGAGTAGTAAAAGTGAGAAAACTTGTGGCTTGAGATAAAGACAGTTTAATAAGTAAAGCAAAAGCCACATTCACAAGCAAAGCACACCAAGGAATTAATTCACCACTTCCCATGGGCAGATAGTTGCTCAGCCATCTTCAGGAAAGCAGGGCTCCATCATGTGTAACAGTTACTTGGGAAGACAAATGCCATCACTCCAAATATCCCCCCATTCCTCCTCCTTCTCCCAGCTGTATATGGTGAGCATGACGTTATATGGTCTGGGATATCCCTTGGGTCAGTTGGGTTCATCTGTCCTGGCTATGTCCCCTCCCAGCTCCTTGTGCACTCTCAGCCTATTCATGGGTGGGGTGGGGTGAGGAGCAGAAAAGGCCCTGACTCTGTAAGCACTGCTCAGCAAGAGCTAAACCATCCCTGCATTATCCACACTGTTTTCAGCACAAATCCAGAACATAGCCCCATACTAGCTACTGTAAAGAAAATCAACTATCCCAGCCCAAACCACCACGAACAGATAATTATGTGTTTAAAATCTATTGAAAAGTGCTGTTGTTACTGCAGAAGGCAGGGTTACATTTTCTGAAATACTCATCCCCTTGGACATCATTGATATGGTAGCTGCAATAATTGAGTCGTGGCCATGCTGGTCAAATTTCTGTTTTATTTGAAGAGGAACTGAATGTGAAGTTGGGATTTTTTGACCTGCTAAATAGTAGAGCTTTTTGGACAAAAAAATCCAATTATATAAATGCAATAGCTCAAAAAATACATGCAGAAATATTGTTTGGATCACAATAGTGAATGATCTTATGTTGGGAACAGTAACTGCAATTTAGGGCTCTTTTAAAACACAATTTTTATTATAAGTAGTTCATCCCAATAGTTGATATGTTATGTACAGAACGATTTTTGAACAAGGCTGTATAATAGCTTCAAGAAAAATAAAACACTTCTGACTTGATGTAATTATATCAGAATGGCATCTGTATGCAGATTTTTCCAAAGTTCTCACTGCAGTAATGCCTAAATTTTAGTATTTCTTCTGAAACTGAGATTAAGTTGAAAAGGTTTTTTTGCATATATTTAAAAGTGTGAGCTTTTTGTTCTCTTACAGGTCAGGATTCTGGGAAAGTTGTGATCTGGAATATGGCTCCTGTTCTGAAAGAGGAAGATGAAAAGAATGAAAATATTCCCAAGATGCTTTGTCAGATGGACAATCACTTAGGTAACAAAGACTTATTTTTTACTTTTTTTTTTTTTACCATCTGTGGCTAATTTGCCAAAGCTTAAGCATTACATGTTTGTAATTACAAAAATCATGCACTGTCCAGTGGTGAAGAATCAACAAAATACAGCAGAGTGGTCTCATACTTTGGCTATATACTTTTTAGATATTCAGCAGAAAATGTGGTTAAAATATGGGAAAATGTACAGAGAAATATCTACCTTTGGAAATCTCTTCCTTGTGAGATTTTTCCAGCTGTGACCACAAAGTAATTCATAATGCACATTCTCAGAAACTGTGGAGACCTAAATAAAAGGGCAAGAGAAAAAAATAAGTATAAAGGAAACATCATATGAAATATATTGGTTATAGTTCTAAATTATTCTGGATTTATTGCACATCGCATTTGAAAGAAGTATGGTTACCTGAACAAGATGTCCCTTCTTTTCTTCAAGATGCGTGTTCTTTTCTTCAAGATATATCTTTCCTTCTTCGCCATCTTAATCCTACCTCGTTTACCACAAGCAGTTTCCTTCATAAGATTAATATTAATCTTCTTTTGAACTACTTTTGGTGAGGCTTTTTTAAATAAGGAATAGGGTTTTTAAAGTAAGAAGTTCCTCAACTGCTACTAAAAGATAAGTACCAATTCATTTATCTAAAGCAGACAGAGTAACTGCTTTGTGTGGGAAAAGCACACTTAAATCCTAAATGTCTCCTGTCAAGTTGTGCTTATTATAAACTCTGCCCCCCAGCCCAGAACGACTTGTTCTCATATTTCATTTTACAAATGTTCTTTTCTACATTTCAGCTTGTGTGAACTGTGTGCGATGGTCAAACAATGGAGTTTACTTGGCTTCAGGGGGAGATGACAAGTTGATTATGGTGTGGAAACGAGCTGCGTAAGCATGTTTATTTCTTCTCGGTTTTCTCTTTTATTTCAAGTAGGTGACTCTAACATCTCGTAGTGTTTCTTCCCTGTGCCAGCCTTTTGTAAGCTCACTGCTTCACCTAGTGCATAAGAAGCTGAAACCTGTGACACCACAGCACTGGTACTGGAGATTTGGTCTCTTGCCTCTTGGGCTGGAGTGTGTGTCTACCTGGGCAGTCTCTCTGCTCTCACTTGAAGAAAGCTTCCTGATGAGATTGAAGAGTTATCTTAAATGTTTTCATTTTTTGCTATCCTTAGAAACTGTACATTTTATTGAAGCTGATTTTTTAATAACTGGCATTACTTTCTCTAAAAAAATACTTTTTTTTCCCCTTCAGTTTTCATTGCGGGAATAACTGACTATAAAATAAAAGTGTACTGTACAGCCGATTTTCTGTAGAAAGAAAGTTTAAAGAACTTCAGGTGGTTCTGTTGACAACTGTGTCTATTTTATTTAGGTACATTGGACCTAGCACTGTGTTTGGTTCTAGTAGCAAACTTACTAATGTTGAGCAGTGGAGGTGTGTCTCGATTCTCAGAAGCCATTCAGGAGGTAAGTTAAAAGGCTGTTGAATGAACATAATTTGAAGGTATTTGGAAAAAAAATGTTTTCAGTGTCACATGGCAAGTCAGTAATTTCAAGAGCAACAATGAAAATCTAAAAGAAAATGTAGTTCTTGATCAAATGCTGATTTTTTTCATACAAGTAACTTCTGGCAAAGTAGTAGAAAACTTTTGGCAACTATGTAGTAGAAAGATTAACAACTGAGAAACTTATATCTTGCTATTTGCAAGTCTGAATAAAGGAAATTAAACTGTATTTTTGTTTAATTAAATGTTCACACTTGCAGTGAATAACCTCCTGGTTGGCAAAAGATAAAGTTTTTGTAAACCAAAGAATATTAATGTTCATTTAGAAAAAATAATTAAAAGCAATGCAAAAGATTAATAAACCAGATAATTTCAGATGCATTTTGCACCTGCTGACATGAACTATGATTAAAATCAATATTGAAATCATTTTGATTGCTCCACATGTTGGAATAAAGCGGGTGCATTGCAATAGCTGCTGTTGCTTTTTCATTAAAAACAAGACAAAGTCTTTATACAGGCATTAGTACTTTCAATAGTCACTAAACATTGTGTTCTTTGCCTTGGATTGTTTTTTTGTTCCCCATGGAGCAGTGTAAGTTGGAGAGCCTTCTCACAGTGAGTGTTGCTATGTTCTTTCTTACCTTCCAGTGAGGTGATAATCATGTCTCTGTGATAGTAGCAATGTTGCCACACAAGTATTTTTTTAAAAAAGATTTTTGGATTCTCTGTTTACTATCAATGTATCAAATGGAAACTTTTTTTTTTTTTTTTTTTAAACAGATGTCATGGATGTAGCATGGTCTCCACATGATGCTTGGCTGGCATCCTGTAGTGTGGATAACACTGTTGTCATCTGGAATGCTGTCAAATTTCCAGGTGAGAATTCTTAGATTTCAGATGTGCAAGTATATAAAGCTTTGTGACAAAGTCTTCCCTCCATGGGTGTATTTTGCTGACTGTGAAAATCTGTATGTGGGAATGGGTTGTCTGTCTTTTGAGACGACATGCTTGCAATCTAGTGAGTCAGTCCTCCTTCCAAGTTTGGCTGGCGATGAGCAGTGGATTTCACTCTGCTGTAGACAACAGCTACATTCAGGTTGTGCTGCTAATTTTACATGAAGGTCATTATTACATGTATTTTCTTTCACTTTCTCTGCAAAATCCCAAATAGATAGTACTTTAGCTTGATATTACATCTATATATGCTTATATTTTTTCCCTGTTGCCTTTGTACCTACAGGACTTTCCATTCATTTGCCTTCAGAGGGGGATTATCTTATTTACCCTATTTTAAATGCTGCTGCTGAATAAGCCACGTGACTTTACATGATGAAGGAAGGACGGACATGGGGAGCTTCACAGTTGCAGCAGCTCTCAAGTCTTACATTTGATGGCCATTTTCCCTTTTCCACTGCTGCAGAACTGGCAATTCACACAGTCCCAAGGCCTCTTTCTCAGGGAGCATGCTGCTGGGCACAGCTGGTGCACTGGACAGTTGTCGCTGACCTGTGAGGGTCCGTGGCAAGTTAGGAAGCACGTCCCTTTATTTGGCTGCTTCTCACCATCTAACTTGATGCAGGCTCAAACTCCTATTCTGTAGTGTTCAGTCACTGCCATTTATTTTAGCGTTGCTTTCAATCCTGATACCAGAGTTTTTAGACTTTCAAGCTAGCTGGGTAGCCTGTGTGCAGTACTTTTTTCTCAGGCTGATAAACAAGAGATTGACTGAAAGTAGGTTACCAGGTCTGCCAGGCTTGTGTGTCTATTCAGTCCCAACTTTACTTAGTTTGCGTTTGGTGTACAAAGCTGAATTTGTTGTCATAATCTTTGGGTGCGGAGGAGAAAGTAAATGTTTAACAAGTTCCAGTTAAACTGCTGCTTTCCATAGCTTGAAAGTGCTGTTCTGAAGTGCCTGGGCTCTGCTGGACTCCCTGCTCTGACCTATTTCTTATAAAGAGTTTTGCACCCCTTATTCTGGCCAGAGTTCTCTTTACCTTTTTTTTTAATATCATTCTTGGCTTAAGTACAGATTCCAGTTTGGTCGATATGTTGTTGTTTGTACATTGCAGGAAGTTGTATTTAATATGCTGTTTCAAAAAGATCCTGTGAATCTCCTCAACAGTCTGTCCTAAAGGAGATATCAGTAACTACTCTCTGTTCTCAATTTTTGCATTCACAGAAATTCTTGCCACTTTGAAGGGTCATTCTGGCTTGGTGAAAGGGCTGACCTGGGATCCTGTTGGAAAATATATTGCCTCTCAGGCTGACGATCGAAGTTTGAAGGTGTGGCGGACCATGGACTGGCAGCTGGAAACCAGCATCACAAAACCCTTTGATGAGGTATTTCAGAATGTGTGACTATTCAAAGAGAATTCCTATAGAATGAATGAAAATTATAATAACTCTGATTCTGTACAAGCATTAGTTAATTTGACAGTGCCAAATCAAATGAAAGTATCAGGTGGCAGGTTCAAGATGGGGAGGGGGGAAGAGCTACTTTCTCACACATGTGACTAAATTGAGACTCTCATTGCCATTAAATGTTATGGATGCCAAGTGTTTACACAGGTTATGTAAACACTTAAGTAAATTCCTGGAAATGGAGAGGTTATTCCAAGGAAGTACTGGCACCCTAATTACATTGTTCTTACGTTCTTCCATATGCATCTTCTATTGGCCACTATCAGAAGTGAGATAAGTACTTAGGAGGGATCTTTGGTCTGGCATCATAGGGCTCTTATGTGATAGTACTGATGAAGAGATCAAATTTCTGGGGACAGAAGCTGGTTCTTAGCGAGTGGAGTGCTTTGCTGTCATCTTACAGTATTGTAATTACTATTAGCAGTTGGTATGCTGCAGCCCTGTTACTGTCAAGGACTGTTAGTGACAAAGGACTAACAAGATACTGAGTGCACACTATCCAAAAAGACTCACATTTTGTTTCCTTTAAAAAAGTTCTCTTGGTTGCTTTTTCCCCCTTTTGGTAGGGCTTCATAAGTTACACTAGATCACCTGTATAAACATGGCTGAAGTGCTAAGAATTGTATGTAATGTCATTCTTTTATATTCACAAAAACCTCACTTTGTAATCATATTCCTTAATCTGAAATTTAAATACTTTGTATTAAAAATCCTTTGTTTGCCAAACACTTTTAAAACTCGAGTATGTTTTTTTTTGTCAGTGTGGAGGGACAACTCATGTGTTGCGTCTTAGCTGGTCGCCTGATGGTCACTATCTTGTTTCTGCTCATGCCATGAATAATTCTGGACCTACTGCTCAGATCATTGAGAGGGATGGATGGAAAACCAACATGGATTTTGTAGGACATCGGAAGGCAGTTACAGTAGTGGTGAGTGAGTGATAGTAGTTTATCTCTGAAGTAAAACTTCTAATATGTGCTTTTTGATAATTTTATGCATAAATGGGACAAGAGGTGAAGATAGGTAAAACAAACACATGGTGGTGATTAAAAAATATCAAGTTTACATGTTGGAAGCAGTTTGCTTTTGTGATAAGGGAGGTGGACATGGATGAACAAGATAAGAAGGAAGAGTACAGGAGCATGATAGGAATGCCAGACACTAGCTTTGTTAGCTGTTCAGTGACTTGATTAAAGTGACTTAGGTTTTGAGTGGCTTCCTGATCACTAGTAAAATTAATATTATTTGTCATTCCTGTTAAGGCATTCAGAAAGCCCCTTAAGAAAGCATATGCGACCTTTGTCAGTGATTTTATAGAGTCTGGTTAGGGACTTTGTTTCTATGAAATGTTTCTTTTTCACTCTTAAGTGGAAAACTTGCTTTTAAAGTAAATCTACTAAAATGTAATTACTGTAATAAAAGTTTGGGCATCTCTTGTTCAGAAATTCAATCCAAAAATCTTCAAGAAGAAACAAAAGAATGGGAGCTCCACCAAGTCCAGTTGTCCCTACTGCTGTTGTGCTGTTGGTAGTAAGGATCGATCTCTTTCTGTCTGGGTAGGTGGTTTGTTTGCTGCCTTTGAACTGGTGTGGTCATTTGGATAACTTGGGGGTTTAGCACAAAGGTCACATGTACAGCACTAGGTCTTATATTTAGATTCATGTTTAGTTTTTTTCTCTCTGTTGTTACAGGATTAGCTGGGCGGGAAGGAAGTGGATTGGTATTCACTTTTCCAAAGCCAAAGCAGCTAGAAGCCAGGGGCAGAGTATGTTGCCCTGGTAAGGGGGAGGAACTGTTACGGGAAATGATGTGTTACCACAGTTAATAAACATAATTCAGGCGTATTTTCTTCCTGTGTCTTTTACTCATTCTCCATGCGAGTGTCTCTTTCTTAAGACTTTACTGTTTCTCCATGTTTAGCCCATCTATCCATTAATCCCTCTTGGAGTCTAGCTTTGTTAGTCTTGCTTTTATGGGTACGAGGAGAATATAGCAGGCACAGTATAGCTGTTTCTGAGCATATATACAGCTCATCTTTCTGCTTTGTTCTGACTTCAATATCTGGCATCTGTCCTTGCTATGGAAAGGAATGTGGAAGTGAGTGAGCTTTTTAAGTATAGTTTCAAGTTTTCAATATCTAGTTTAGTTTACTTTAAAATCTACACTAAAATTGTTACTCTGGCTAAAAGAAGAGTAGCTATTCTTACATTTATAAATGCAAGACGGGTTGTTTGGCAACTGCAGAGGACAGAGAATAAATTTTAACTGATTTGTAAAGCTTTGATGAGAACATGTGCCAGCACACACCAATTGCTAACTGCAATCTACTATTTATAGATTCCAGTGTGATATTTATCCATCAATTGCTAAATGCAATAACACTAAATCTGTTTCTGGCAATGCTACCAGTGCATACCCATATCAAAGTATCACTCTCAGTATATTTTACTTTCTAATTATACTATGATTTCATTTAGGGTGCCTGTTGAGGTTATACTAGGTATTATAGAGATGCAAAGTTATAGACTGTCTTTGTCTTGAAAAGCTTAATAGGTGTGTATACAAAACAGACCTACAGAAACATAAAAGAAATAACTGTTGAAGACTACTATGCCACATCTGTGAACCTATGAGCATGAAACGTCTTAGACCACATTGACTTCTGTTTCATTTCAGTTTATAGTATATACTGTAGATACAAGTCCATTGATTTAACATTAAAGAGCTTAGAATGCCTGATTTAGAATATGTTACCAGGAATTTTCATAATTCAGTTCTTTATTACTAAGCTGATTTATAAGTGTAGAGGAATCCTCTCTAAGGATAATTGTGAGTCAAATTTCCTTTGCTCTTGGTAGAGTAGTTTGAGTGAGGACATGGAAACCTAATCTGTTTTCTGCCTTCCTCTTGTGCTGGCAGTTTGCAACATCCTTATCTCTGTAAAGCTTAGAATAGAAGCTGTCTTCAGCATTTGCGGAATTACTTTTTGAGTGGTAGAGAGTGTTCTATGACTGTGATGTAAAGGCAAAGGTGGTTAAGAAATTCAGTCAGTGTTTCAGAAAGGAGGGGAGGGTTGAACGTCAGCTGTTTTTCTCCAAAGCTTTTCTGTGCCAGTAATGGAATGGGTAAGTAGGTGCTTCAGAAATACCTCCAAGCATACAGCTGTCTCCTGGGCAGATCTTGTTTGGTGAATATTGTTAGACTCTGGGAAAGTGTAAGTGTGGTAATATCTGTGGTAGCGTAGAATTGCTACATTTCTGAGTGTTGTTTCTTCTATTTTAAGCTCACCTGTCTGAAACGACCTTTAGTTGTCATACATGAGCTGTTTGACAAGTCTATCATGGACATCTCCTGGTGAGTTGATTTCTGCTGTTCATTGCAAAAGCCAGTGTTGCTATCAAGTGGAAATTCCTTAAACCAGTACAGATTGTGGCTGTTGGAACACAAGTAATTGGCTCGTGAAGGTTTTGGTTCTGCTGCAACATCTTTGATAGTAACATCAGCAACTAGTCTGTAGTCACCTGAGATTGCATAACACTGAAACTGAATAAAAACTATTTAGAACGTGATGCAGTAAAATACCTGTGGAATGAGTTCCTAGTTGTTCTGATTCTCTGAATTTTTTTCATAGAATTTGTCTTTTATAACATGACTTGGTAAGTTTTATGTACATTACATCTATGAAAAGTTATTGCACTGTACCCTTATGGCAAATTTAGGTTCAATGTTTTATACATACTCATTTATACACACACATATGCACTACTCACTCATTATTTGAATTGCCTGAAGGTTTTTCATGTATTAAAAAAAGTAAATGCAATAGCTTTTGTTTTTAGTAAAAACGTAGCTATACTGTTTTGTTGAAGCACCATGTTGAGGGATATAAATTGGTCTCTGTTGAAGAGTCCCAGAGGCTGATCATGTAGCAAGTCTCAGTGAAGCCATAATGAACCTGTTAACACCCAACCACACCCCATCCTCCAACCACAGGACATAGCAGAAGGGCAAGTGCTGAGCTTCCCCGGGAGACCACAGGACATCTTTAGTGATTTGGGTTGGACAAACCACTTCCCCAGCAGTTTACTCTCCCAAATCTTGTTTTCTTCTTTCTGCAGTTAGTGGTACTCTCTCCTCTCCTGCTTTCCTTCTAAGGCCTGGCCATAAAAATGCAGAAGTTAATAGTTGTTTATTCACTGCAAGATTTGGATAATAAGGGAGAAGTAACCATGAGAGCACTCAGTAAATGATATGGAAAAAAAATACTCTGCACCTATGCATCAGGTGATTTAGAGAGTTAACAGTTCTGTACAAATAAGACTACTAATTTTTCATGATGGGCACACAGGTAATTACATAGGTTGTTTTAATTCTAGCACTTCCTAACTTTTGAAATTCTACCTTAATAGATGTTACGATCTTAATGGTATGCTGTAAATTTTAAAGCTTACAATTGTGTAACTTCCTGTTTTCTGTGCCATGTAGATTTTCCCATGAAGCTTAGTGAAGCACGATAAAAAGTTTTCAAAACCAAAACATTTTCTTTCTTTAACAGATTCAGGCTAGAAAGCCAGTAAGTGGAATATTTCATGCAAAGTGCTGCTATTGTTGTAGTACAATAGCTTGGAATAGTTTTGTTTTCCTGTAGTGTTTTTTATTTCTCCATCTGCAATTTGCACATTTCATGGCATAAAGTCATTGGGAGTAATAGCTGGTTAACATTTTGCCATTTCTGAGGAAATGGTTTTGTGGGATATTTGAGAGGCTAAGTATCATCAGGAAGCTTATTATTTTATATCCTGTTTACAAATTGAAATGTATGGCTAAAATGTCAGTAATGTGGAATGTTCCCAGAAACGTGCTCCACTCTGAAAACAGACTGAGTAAATTCAGAGAAATCTGATACTATTATATTGTTACAGCTCTCTCGTTTCTGTTTTAGAATTTTAGACTTGGATCCATCATCATAGTATCTGAACATGGTTATGTTTTCATGGAACAATTGCTTGGATCCAGAGGTCAATAGGAGCTCAGCAATTTTGTCTGCTAAACAAGCAGAAAACTCAAGATTTTATCATTTTCTAACTTGGAGTAGTGTTGGTTAACCTAGTTGCATGGTGCTGAGGCTAACTTCTCTGGATGCGATGCTATCAGGGCACCAGCCACCACGAAAAGAGATGTTTTCAAACACCTGTAGCCATGATGTATGTAAAATATTTTTAAGCCTTGCTGGAGTAGTTTGGATAGGACTTCAGAGTTCTGCCTGTTTCCCTTTCCTCTTCCGTTGTCTGTAACAAGTCTCTGTAAACCACTATGTTCCTGTCTCTGTGAGCTCTATAACTGGAAGTTACTGAGTTAGTAGTCAAAGCTCATATTTTTTTTTCAAATATGCAATAATAGCTTATATATGGAAGATTATCATTCCATTGACTAGAATGTATAATTTTTCCTATCTCTCTCTCTCTCTCTCTCTCTCCCCTACCAAGAAAACCTTTTGAGACTTCCAGAAGAGCATTACAATATATCCCCATATGCAAGAACATGTGCAGTTTGCTTAAATACCCAAATAATGAACAATAACAGAATCAAACATATGTTCTTGCCTGGTACTGTTAAGGTGAGAAGCCGCTGCCTGAGCATTCACACACCAATCAAGGAGTCGCACCCACACCACCTGAGACTCGAACTGGGAGGACTGGAGTCCCTTTGCAGTGAGCCAGCAGGTGCCCCTTGTGACTCCTCACCCTCACACACACACTTACCTGCAGGTGCTGCTGCTTCCCTCCGGCTCAATCCTAGGTTCCCCAAAGCAGAATCAGGGCCTTCAAAATAAAAAGCATTATTCATTCTGTCTGTGGTGCACAAATTCAGACAGCCCGAGCTGGGGGCCTCTGGAGGGGGACCCCAAACACTGACCTTCCCGGGCAATTGTACTCTTACAGTCTCAGTTTCCACCCCTCACACCATAGTCTGGGCCAATAATCATATTCGGGTCTGGGATCGTCTGCTCTCTTATTGGGTCCTTTTTCTCGTCCCTAGGTGGGTTTTTCCTCTTTCCTGTTTTTTTAGGCCAGTGGTTACTGTGTCTCCTTTTCCTGGCCCAAACTGGTTCTGGGGCTTTCCCAATCTCATTCCTCCAACAGAGAATAGGTCAGTGTTAAGCAAAAGTGTTAAGCAAGCTACGAGTTCTGCTTTATCACGAACAGCTACTTCTCAGGGGCTAAACAAAGCCCTTAAAGCCCTCCAAAACTTATTAACAGCCTCTATAATTTATATACATTTCTGTGCTATTATAGCTTCACAATCTTATCCCGTTATTGCCATGGACTGTTTACTTCTTGTTCAGATGTAGTCTGCACGCTCATGTAGTTCGGTTTTGCCACCTTTTGCAACAGTACAGAGATTTTTGGACTGCTCAGATGCACATCTTTCTTTTTATTGCTGTTGCTTCAGATGATGGAGAAGACGCATTTACCCAACATACAGAGCTTCTCTCAAGAGAGTCTTATCCTTTCTCCTTCCTATTTTGTTTATTTGGACTGTAAGCTCTTTATAGGAATGGACTATCTGTTACTGTTTCCCACGCATGATGAAGCTTCATCCTCCATGGACCCCACGCAGCAGTTTATAGGGCCTTAAAAGAAGCGTATCGATTGCTTATCTGCTGAAGGCTTCTTTCTTCACCCAGCTACATTATCACAAAAATTTTATACATCTTGTGAAGCAAATATATTTATAATTTTATCTCATTGTTCATTGTGAACATTATTTTCTTTTACCCCTACATAAAGGTTTTCATGGTGCTGATAGTGCCATGAGTAGGTGTATTGCTCTAATGCCAGCTTTCTGTGTGCAGTCTCCAAAGGAATACTGGCACAAGGAGTGCTGCTCTCCATCACCCTGTCTCCTTGCTGTCCCGCTTCTTTGATTCCCTCAGTAGCTGTGATAATAAATCTTACGCTAAGATTTCTACTGAGCATTTCATTGTATTGCCCCTTTACATCGATGAAAGAGAATGAAAACAAAGATGGACCTTTATTTCTTTCAGGACCCTTAATGGACTCGGTATCCTGGTGTGTTCCATGGATGGATCAGTAGCATTTTTGGACTTTTCCCAGGATGAACTTGGAGATCCTCTCAGTGAGGAGGAAAAGGTACAGTAAGCACTCAGAGAATTTGTAATCATATTTGAGGGATGTATTGATTTAATTAAAATACTGGACTATTTATAGAAGTGTGTAGTGACTGATTTCCATATTACAGAAAAATGTGTTCTTGTCTACAAATCATTAAAAAAGAGTAGTCAGGAAATGAATTTGTGATATTACTTTCTATTCTGGAAAGAAAGTCTATTTGGAAAACATCCACTTGCTTACACATCATTATACATTTGAAGTAATTATTTGGCTAAGGAAACAAGTAGTGGGTGCTTCAAAACACTTTAAAATTACTCTTTGACTTGCATATATGCAAGTCTTTTTAAACTGATTGCTGTTGGCTGTTTTTTCCTCTCATTGCTATTAGCAACTAAAGCTTTGAATTCCAATTACTTTACATATTGATTTAGTGTCAGCTGAAAATATAAAGGAAGAAAAAAATCTGCAGTGTATTAGTGATACAGAGGGCATTTTCATTTTATGGATTTCATTAGATTTGTGTGATTCCAAACATTATAATTAGTGATGTCATGCTAGCAGTTATAGTCACTTCTTTTGTGTGATACATTTTTAACACCTACAGAGCAACATTCATCAGTCCACCTATGGTAAAAGCCTAGCTATAATGACTGAAGCTCAGTTGTCTACCACCATTATTGAGAACCCAGAGATGCTCAAGTATCAACAGAGACAGCAACAGCAGCAGGTGGAGCAGAAAAATGCATCAATTAGGGAAGCATCTGGGACTGCGACAGCGGCTCCCAAAGTGGCAAGCATGGTTAATGGGGAGAGTTTGGAGGACATTAGAAAGGTAGGTGTTCTCGGATAGTCACTTTGTGGTGTCAAGTAGTAAGCTGATACATATCAAACTGCATATGATAAACCCAACTTCTGCTTCCTTATTTGTGGTGAATGGCACCTTTCAACCCATGAATGGTCCAGTTTACGTTACTGGGACTTGCTGAAAAGGTGAAATGCTTTTAAGTACAAGTAAGACACTGTGGAAAAAGACTTGGGGATATTTCTACAATGGGTGCTAAATTCTTGGTCTGCAGAAAGGAAACCAGAGGTAGATAACAGTCAAACTTTAGAACTGTGCTTCAGTCTCTCAGTGAAGGAGGTGGAAAGCGTTATTTAATTCTCTCCTAAACACAGAACACAGCATTTAATGAAGGATTTGGTGCACACAGATGAGAATGTTTGACTTGACTCTTAATGTGGACAGCGGATTACATTCTTCACAAGTGTCTTTTCTACAAATGGATAGATCCAGAATTGGAAACGTGTGCATTTAAATTAAAAAGAATGTATGTTATGGTACAGCCTGAGAGCAGTAATCAGAATTCTGTAGTACTTTGTAGTATATGAACTTCTAAATACTTAAAAAATACCTACTGTTGGTCAAAAAAAATTTGTGGTATTAAAATACACTTACATTAATAAAAATGTAGCTTGATTCTATTTATGCAATAATAGTATGATTTGAAGACAATAAGAGGGAAAAATTATTTAACAGATTTTTGAGGAACATTTTTCAACTAATAAACCTATTCTTGCCAGGTAAAAAAAAAAAAAATTAAAGAAAAAACGCATTTCCAATTTATCAGAAATGACAATGAAATATATTTTCCAACAGAATCTCTTAAAAAAACAAGTTGAAACACGAACAGCAGATGGTCGGAGAAGGATCACGCCTCTCTGCATAGCTCAGCTGGACACTGGGTATGTTTGGAAGTTGTCTTTAAAATCCTTCTTTACCTTTTTACACTTGCTGGAAGGTCCTTGTGAATACTTACAGAATTCAACTTATGTTTTCATAGCTGTAAGATCTCACTTCTAATAAATAATGTCATTATCTACCATTATAGATGAGTGAACAATACTGTATTGCAGGTTCATATCTACATTAATGCTGGCTTTAGTGTCCCTTGTGTGTGAGAAACAATGGGTTATATATGAGTATCCGCATGTGGAAAAGGGAAGAATGGAATAAATAGTTAAAAATAATTGAAGAAGAGTAATTTTAAAACGTTTGAGAAATGTATTTCTTGTTTGTCTTTTTGCTTAGGGATTTTTCTACAGCATTTTTCAATAGCATCCCAATATCTGGATCGCTGTCTGGCTCAATGTTGTCTTCTCAAAGTAACCAGCAGCTCATGTCATTAGATTCTAACGCAGCAAATTCCCTTAATACTTCAAAGCCTTCTGTAGAGCCAACAGCAGCCAGTATAAAACCAACAGATGATGCAGCCAATAAAGATGGGTCAGTATTTGCAGTTTTGTTTTTCACTTATATGACTCTGTTTAGTTTTTAATTCTTGTTCACAGTTCTGTAATCAAGCAGTTATTAAAGTGCTTTCCTTACTGCAAAACTTCAAGAATCTAACATTCCTGAAAACATCAAGATTTTATTAGTATTTGGTTACTTTAAATAGGGATAAATCAGTGATGAATAAATCCATATACATAGTTCTGGAAATAAACTTCAATGCAATGAGGTATGCAATTAATTGCTAGTGCTCTAACAAATTGACTTGCTTATAGATTACTGGGTTGTTATTAGTAAATAATAGAAGGTTTTCCAGCAGTGGAAGTAATGAAGTCTGTTTTCCATCAAATTCTGTCCTCTGTCCTGTAGATCTCCTGTCTTCAAACATGGTAATACTTCTTCCCTGTATAGCAACCCCATTGGAGCACAGTGACACTGACTTGTCAATGCACATATGCTGATTGGCGAGTGTGTCTTATAAATTAATTATGGAACAACTAAATTTTACTTGCTTTTCCGTCAGTGGTATCACTGACTTGGTTTCTTCTCCTCAGTGTGTTCTTTAAAGCATTCATAAGAGCCCAGTGTCATTGGAACCTTTACCACTCCATCAGATTTAAGTTGAAATTGGTCACAGATTAAAAACTGAGTGAGTAGACTATGAGAAATGATTGACAGCTGAAACTATTAAGTCTCCTTTTCTTTGGAAACTGGACTTCTAACAGCTTTTTAGTACAAACCAGTTATCTTAGAGGAATTCTTTCTTTCAATCCATTCCCCAAATGAATTGAAAAATCTGTAAACAGCTATTCAAATAATAGATCCCTGCAATGCTTTAGCATGAGGAAAGCACAGTCCTTTGCCTTAGAGTTATGCTTGGAAAGGCCTAATAATTAGTTTGTATTCTTCAACAACAAAACCCAAAACCTGGCATGAATTGTTTTGGTGCAAATTGGTTGATAAACAGTGGAATATAATCTTGTAATGGAAAGTATTTGGTAACTTGAACAAAGGGTAAAACAGGGAACCCTGGTCATCATATAAAATAGTGATCCTTTCCCTTTGGGTACATAAGTACCAGCTGAAACTATTATTTCATTCCTGAATTAAAAATACATAATGAATGAATTAAGGTCTTTTGATCTAGATATATCCATGTGGTCACATGAAGCTCTTAGCTCTGAGATGTATCATAAACAGCTTTTGAGAGCAGTCAAAGCTTGCAAGATACTGATGCATGAAAGGGAAAAAGCATCTCGTAATTCATGTATGTACTTGAGTGAAAGGTTTTCAATATGGTTTGTAGCCAATATAATGAATGCTAGCTAGTTGTTATGAGCAATGTAGGCTACCAATACTAGATTTCTTTCAATCCTTGTTTTCCTGTCTCTGTTACTGACAGTGTAAATGCTACCTCTGCCTCAACTGCTCCTCCTGCATCGTCTTCCTCTGTATTGACAACTCCATCCAAGATTGAACCTATGAGAGCATTCGATTCTAGATTTACAGAACGATCCAAAGCCACCTCAGGGACTGCTGTTGTAACAAATACAAATCAGACTGTTGTGGACAGGTAAGACATAGCCCAGGGAGAAAAAAATGATAATGATATAGAGAGTTAAAATATTGATACTCTGTGGTGTGGATGTCATGGTGCTGGCACTCTAGAAATTCTCTGTGGTCTCTTCCACAACTGGAAGGAAGGGGGCAGCTACAAATAGGTAAACTCTTATCCCTTTGTACATTTGTCTCTGGCATTTGGGTTCAAGCATACTCTTCGAAGTACTTTTGAGTTAAAACTGTTGTTGCAAGAGGTGGTGTGTGCGTGTGCCTCCATGTGTGTCTGCATGCATCTGTGGTTCTTAGAAGACAAAAATAGCCAGCCTGCATCTCTGTACAAGAGTGAGATTTACTTCAAGATAAATTACTGTACATGTCTGCAGACAGCCTATCATCATAATAGCTGCAGTTATATTTCAGTTTTATGCCTTGAAGGCATGCAGAGAAGATGCTTTGATTTTAAGGGTTTTTGGCTCTGGATCCAGATGATTTTTAAAAAAAAAAAAAAAAAAAAAAAAGAGAGAAAAGAAAGCCTTTGGTTTTGTGACATACTGTGTTATGGCATAAGTGTTCCTCCTTCACCAAAACAAACAATAGAAAAAAAAGCAGTCTTGAGAAAGAAGTATGTAGTTGCTCAATTTACTATCAATAAAATGTGTTTTCATGAAATACCTTGTTTTTATGTCAAAGGGTTAAACCATATGATGCAGAAGAAAGATATATTAAAATACTCTCATAATTGCTTCTAATGTGTCAGTAAAGTATGGATAAAAGTGTATTGTTTGGCATAATTCTGATGCCAAAGAAAAAAGGTTTGGATTATGCAAGGTATTTCTAGGAAGCCGAGTGGTTATGGAATAAGTGGCAAAATGTTGTTGTGAATTAACCAGCTATTGGAGGGAACGGGCAGAGTATGATTAAATGACCTATTTTAGGGTATAATGGTTAAGAAAAGAGTTCACAGGGGCTTGTACTTTGTCATCTTTAGTTATATTGTATTCCTGAAATGGAAAATGGAACAGTGAGGTCATTTGTATGATTTGCAGATATGCATCTTACTTACAGTAGTCAGAACTGAATAGGACAACTTTTGGGGATAGACAACAGAATGACATGAGTTCTGCATGAGTAAGCAGAAAGTGGAATGTCCACTGGAGGGGAAAAGATGGACTAGTCTTGCATCTCACAGACTGCTGAATTATTTGTATCAACCCAGGGAAAGAGATCTGATTGGAATTGAATGCTAAAATAAAGTTGTTATTTACAGGTTTATCTAGTTGCTAACTGCTAGTTTGATTAATTTTTTTAAAGGGGAGAATATGTCTGATCAGCTTATGTGCACATTGTACATTTGTAGAGGATTTGCCATACCTCTTCAGCTTCCTCCTTTTGTGCATTTTGAAATATGCTCAAACAAGTCTAAGAATGTATTTTCTTACCTATAAGAATGCAGTGTGTAGGATATGTGGCAGCTTTTGGAATCAGCTTATATAAAACTTGATTTTTTTTTTTTGATTTTTTTTTTTTTTTTTTTTCCACTTAGGTTGAAGGATCAGAATTTAATTAAAGACAGTAAGCCCAAGGATATTCTGGAGAGCAGCAGTGACAGTGAAGAGAAGATTCCAGCTGCTAAACCACTCAGTGCACCCAAACGGAAACTGGAACTTGAGGGAGAAACGGTAGAGAAGAAGAAAAAAGGAAGGCCCCGAAAAGACTCCAGACTTGTACCAGTAACTTTAACTGTTCAGGTGAAATAAACAAGATTCACTGTGTCTTTCAGTGTTCATTTAATAAAGTCAGCTCCATGTTGACTTGTTTCATCACATCAGGGAATCACAAGTAGTGTTAGTCCCTCAGAATTTTTAGCCATTCCTCTTCCTTGTCTTTAAACTTATTCTTTTTAATATTTAAGTTTATAAAAAGTAGATGCACATGGTGTTGAAATGTGTCCATCCTTTATATAAATATGCAGCTACCTACTGAACTGTACCAGCATGCTAAGTATTGATAGCCTGCCAAACGTCTGTATAGAATAAAATGAAATGCCATCAGGTTTTGGTGTTCTTTGATGGAGAGTTGCCCAAGCACAAGAGAGTGGCTTAGATACAATGACTTAAATGGCTATGAGTTCCCTAGGAAGGGTGAAATAGTAAGTTGCATTAGAGTTTCCATAATTTCAGGTCATATAGATCCCTCTGTTTTCAGTATTCAGAGCTTAGCTTTTCCATGCAGTATACCAGAATTTCCATTAATTCGTTGAGCTTAAAAGGAGGGGTGTTATTAAAAAAAACCCCACACATCTAGTTTGTTTTGGGTTTGTTAATTCTTAGAAGCTATATTAAAAAAACTTATATTTATTCAATTAATTGAAAAAAATTAATATTGCAATTTGCATTATTTGGAAATTTTTTTGTAAGTCTCTTTAAAATCAGTCTATAAGATCTTTGGTTTTAACTTTTTTTCATGGAAAAATTTAACTACTTTTGCAATTATGTTTTTTCCAGTCCCCAGCTACACTGGCTTCTGAGAAGGATGCTGCTTGCATCTCTGCACCAGCATTAGCACTTAAATTGCCAACCCCAATCCCACAGAAATCATTTACTTTGCAAGTAAGTGGACTATAGTGAAAAAAGCTTAATACTTAAAAAAAAATGCAGGATTATATATATATTTATATTCTTCAATTATTTAGATCCTTTGATAAATTAACATTTGAATATGTGTATTTGTTCAAGCAAGCAAGATGGTCTACTTCAGCTTCTAAGAATGTGTCTATATGAGAAAAATTAATGACAAATCAGCTAAAAATAGGACACTTCTGAACTAGCTAAAATTTAAAGAGGAATACCTCTGGTTCATCAGTCCCTCCTCCTGGTTAACTGAAGTGTGTTGTTAAGAGTGTTCAACAGGAGTAACTACTGCATTGTTATTACAGTTGTGTTGGTAGTACACTGCTGAAGAGAAAACCAAGTATTTTCTGAGAGCTCTCTGGAGGTGCTCTACATTCAAAGAGACTGGCAAGGAGTTTTCTTTAGGTATTTAATGAAATAATTTTTCTGCATATTTAGGCTGTGGTAGTCTGGTTCTAATTGCAAGATTGTAGGGAGACTGGGCACATCTAGACTTGATCTGGTGCCCTTAATTACGGAGCAGACTAGCACAACCTTTCTTTATTCTTATGCTCCAAATACAGAGAAATTATTGGTGTTCTAGCCAAGACTGATTTTCGGAGGTCTGCTTCTTTCCAAGTGTCACAGTATATCTTGAAGTCACTTTAAACAGAGAATGCCATACTTAAATCTGTTCTTAAAGAAGGCATTGTTTTGGATCTAATGGCTGTTGCTGCTTTTTTGAGTAGTTCTTTTCCTCTTCCAAAAAGTCTTTTATTTTACTGTATTTCAGGTAAGTTCAGATCCATCAATGTACCTGGAAGTGGAGAATGAAATGACCACAGTGGGAGGTTCAAAGCTGAGTAGGTTAAAGTGTAATCGAGAAGGAAAGGAATGGGAGACAGTCCTCACCAGTCGAATTCTCACTGCGGCAGGAAGCTGGTAAGAGTGTATATTTTGAAGGAAGAGGATCCTGAAGGCCAGAATACATTTTTAGGGGCACAGATGTGCACTTTACAGGAAGTTAATTATGCCTAAACCCACATATTTACAAATAAGTAGAGTAGGTATTTTAATCTACTTATTTAGAAAAGTTGATTAACTGGATGCACTTCTGTTAGGGATTTTTGTGATTCTTTGTGCTTGGCTCAAGATACCCTATTTCTCTTCCACCTAACCTGGTTAATACATTGATGCTTTTTAAACTCTTATCCTGTGGAGTTTTTTGTAGGGATTCTGACTTCTTTCTGTTGTCGACTGCTATTGCTGGTTTTATCATCCCCCCACTAATTTTTACACAATCTTTCATAATATGTGGTTTGTGGATAAAAATATATATACTGTCCTTAGTCTTAAGACCAGTTTCACTCCAAGTATTAGCTCTATGCAATTTTAAATCATCACAGATTCTCATTAGCCAGTTACAACTATTTTCTTGTATATTTACATTTCTCCTCTAAATTTCTTCATTAAAGTTGACTAAATCATGGTAAGTGACAGTTGTTCAAGTGCTAGCTATTGAAGAATTAAACATTTGAAACAGGATGCTTTGAGATTTAGAAGTATTTTCCTGAGTCTTCTGCTATTTTTAATCTTTATTTTTCTCAACTTTGCTTAGTTCCAACCTCAGAGTTTAAACTGAAAGTATATTTCTGAAGCCTGAGCTGTGTTCAGGTCCAAAAAAGAAGCAGATTTTAAATATAAATACAAGTACAGGCCTGAAGAAGAGCTTATATATACTCAAAAGCTTTACTGACATTTCTAGCTAGGCCCCTTTGTCTAACACAAGACATTGTCTTTGCCTGCAAACCTTCTCTTGCCCATCTTCTTAGATTATCACAGTTATAATCAAATTAAGGAGGCATGGAATGCACCTGTGTATGTATATATGTACACACACAGATTATATATATTTATATATATTAAAAATATATGTATACTAAAAATCTGTCTAGTTTTTGACCTTTCTTCTTGATATCAAGGAGTTTTTTAAAAGCTGTAATAGTTACCTTTTGGGGAATTAGTGCAAGAAATCTTAAAAAATCAGTGTGGTTTTATGCTACTCACATTTGACAAAATGTAAATGTTTCTTCTTGGATTTATTTTTTTTTTTTAGTGAGATTGTAAGTGTAGCCTGTGAGAAACGAACATTGTCAGTATTTTCAGCTTGTGGTCGTCGCCTTCTTCCTCCTATAATATTGAATACGCCTATTTCCACCCTGCATTGCACAGGTTCTTACATCATGGCTCTCACCACTGCTGCTACGCTCTCTGTTTGGTAAGTACCATGTTAGGCTGCAGCAGCTGACTGGGCTGATTTTTATAGGTAACTTCAATTGTGTTGATGTATTGCTGTTGGAACTTAGGCTTGCACCATATCAGGCCTGAGCACAAGTCCACTTTTGGGTATAACATGAAGAGTTAACTGGGTAGGACTTGAATCCTGTTTCTTCTCTGTTCTAGGACAGTCCATAATATAGAACTTGTTTCTAGAAGGAAGATAAAGGATCAGCTAGAAGTTACTAGTTTAAACAACCTCCCTAGAATAAGCTTGTCATGTATATGGAATGGATTGGGGGAGGTGGGTAGGAGAAACAACGATAATTCCATCTTCCATCATACTTAATGAATTATCTTCAAGATACCAAGATAAAAACTGCAGTAACTTGTTTACAGTGGTTGAATTTAATCTAATGTTTTATGCAAGTCAGAGCTCCTAAAGGAGTTATTTGGATCCTTACTGTTTGCTTAGCTGTAATGAGGTTTCCTGATAAAGAGCCATAAAAGTTGTTCTCTGCTATTGACTTCTGTCTTGCCGTAAGGGGTTTGAGTCTGCCAAAATAATTTTGTTGGAGCAATGAAGAAAATGTCAAAACAAACAAAAAACCACAACCAAACTCAAAAAAAAAATCCCCAATTTGTCATGAATATCGAAGTAGTGCATTTGTTAAACAAATCTGGAGCTTTCAGTTGCTTGTAAACTGCAGACTTGTCCTTTTGTCTTTCAGGGATGTTCACAAGCAGACAGCCATTGTTAGAGACGAGTCTTTGCAAACAATATTTTCAGGTAATAAAAGGGGTCATTTAGTTACCGTTGAGCCCACCTGTACTGTTTAGTGCTATTTATGAATATGCTGAAATTATATAGAACCCAAAAAGCCTAAAAAAATTTTCCTTTGTTATTGTGTAATAAAGGAAAGTTGAAATACTATAGAAATAACTGAGATAAGAGTATCAGCAGGTAGCAGACTTGTACAAGATTCTGTAGCTTATTGTATTCTGACTTGCTTCTGAATGTGAAAATTCAGTGCTGTGAAGATCACAGAATAAATATTTAATGTAAATCAGCTATTACGGCAATTTCTTTGTGTGTAATTCATGTTTATTATCTTAACAGTGAAAACCAACTGATTATCTTCTAATTGGTTATTTTAAGTTTCAGTTTCTATCATTGCCAACATCTGGCACAAAACAAATCATCAAAAAAGCAGTATCTCAGAGCATATTGGCTTCTATTTTAGCTTTAATTCATACAGTACTAATCAAAACTACATAGAGAAGTAGTTGTACTAGCAGTTTGCAAATGTCTTCATTAGCAGTTACATGCACAAACCCTGGGCCTGGAATATGCTGGGAAATGAGAGACTCCAGCTATCCCACATATGCTGTGTTCTTAGAGAGCACACTTTAAGTGCTTCTTTTCAGAATTGTAACTTAATGGGAAAAAAGACAGATGAAGGCTCTCAGGTTACAGAAGACATGGCAGAATTGCTGAAGATTGCCCCTAGATATGGAAAATGTTTCCAGTTAAGGCCATGTTCTTTATAAGTTGCAGCATCAAGATTGATAACATATTTTGCATGAGTGATTGCAGTGCTGCTGCACTAAGCCTGGTGCTTACCATCCTTATCTTGTGTCCTGACTTTCCTGTCAGTGCTTAGAATAACATTGACTGAACCTTCTTCAATTGGTTACTATGACTGTTAATTAATGGTGGATAGCATTTTTTACCATTATCAATGTTACGCAAGACTCCAAATGAAATACTTTGGTCTGATTTGACTTGTAGGAAGTGATGCAACTGTGTCTCAAATCTTGCTGACTCAGCATGGTATACCTGTAATGAGCATGTCTGATGGAAAGGCATACTGTTTTAATCCTTCTCTTTCTACATGGTAAGTTACATATTATTTCCGGCTTTTACAGTTTAGCTGAACTGCTGATGTGTGTTCTGATTTACTGTTTCACTCCATATTTTGAAGGTTATTCTGAGTAGGATCACATGCCAGACTTGGGTTTGCTTTGGTTCACTATTATATGTCTAGGCTTTATATTCTTATGATTTGTTATGTTTAAAATAAATTTTTAAAATTATAAACTACAGCTTACTTTCTCCTACACAGTACATACTGTTTGATTTATTGATAGACACCTATATGTACTTTTGCTGATGTACATCAGTTGAATCTGTCAAGCAGTTGACAATGATTAAAGATAATCTAGCCTTATAATTTACTTTTTTATGTAAAAGAATGCAGTTCTGAAAAATTTGTCAAAACAATTTTCAGAGTTTTGTTGGGAGTTCAGACATGTTAAAATAATTGTGGTCAGTTTCTAGAGAAAATAAGACCTATGCACTCCCATCCTGAATATGTATGTGACTTTGTCAGTTCCCATCACTCCTTAATATTTTTTTTGATCTGATGAGCAGTCAAGTTTGAAAAGAGCTATTTATCTCCACAATGTAAAAGTTTAATGAAGATAGTAAGTCAGGTAGGGGAGGAGGGAAGAAAACATTATACATCAGAGAATTCCCATGGAAGAGTCGTTACTGATGTCCTAAACACAAGGAGAGGCTAGGTAAGAGTCTGTGCCTTACTGGGTATCAGATATGCCTTGACAGAATTAAGAGAATCCATGGGGAAAGCCTAAGTTCCCATTAAAAAATTTCCATGACTGTTTACACTGTCTTTCCAAAACAGATTCTGTGTTGTCTTTCTAAAAGGAAAAAACATGTTGCAGTCTTGATATAATTGTTGTACTTAGTGTAATGAGTGTGCTTGATGAAAGGGCTTATTGTTTTAACTCCTACTTAGAATAATTGTTATTAGTGAACTACTTGATGTGAATCTTTGGAAAAGAAATAAAACACCTTGTTTGTTCTTTAGATAAATTAAGAAATTATGCAAAAATTTTCCCGGTCAGTAAGCAGGGGACAGGCTCTCAGCCATAATTCTGAATTTGTTGTCACTTCTTATTTTGTACCACAGCTTTGGAAATACATAAAAGAGCAACTCATTTAGTCATCATCCAAATTTAAACATGCTAAAGCAATAAAGGGTATTTACTGGGAAATATTTGTGCCATTTTACCTCTGAGCTGTCTGGAGGTCTAAACTTGGCATTGGTTTGAGTCAGTGATTCCCTTGGCATCTCAAACCAGTGGAAATTATATCATTGATTAGCTGTGGAAATGCCAGCTCTAACTGTCAACTCCCTCCATATGAAGGAATAGCTGTAATGTGTGGGAAAGATTGTCAATGTGTGTGATCTGTGATGACTTGTCTCGTGGGTGGGGTGACCTGGCATGAGATAAAATTAAGTTATTAATGAGAAAGTCATTACCTCTATTCACTCCAGTCTTCGTTCTGGGGAATGACTTCTTATAAGATGTAAAATGACAAGTAGAAAGTTCATTTCCTTCAAAACTAATGCTGAATTGTATTATACAATTAATGTTGTGGACTTTAGGGGTTGGAGGTACATTTCTGTGACAGCACAAGCAGAATTTGAACATGGAGTGGAAACAGTTGGGGTCCATGGAATTCTTGAACACCTTGGTGATATTTTTTTGGTTACCTGTGAACATACAAGTCAGGCTTTGAGGCAGAACAGAGCTGGATCCCCTGGTATCACTGCCTACTCTCTTCAAACTTGTTTTTGGTTTGTTTGCTTTTTTTCAGGAATCTTGTTTCTGACAAACAGGACTCTCTAGCACAATGTGCAGACTTCAGGAATAGTTTACCATCCCAAGAAGCCATGCTGTGTTCTGGGCCCTTAGCTGTTATACAGGGACGAACATCAAAGTATGCACTTACTTGCTTCATTTGATCAGCATGTTTGTCTTCTTTTTTTCCTATTATTTATTCATGTGCGTGAATCAGTGAATTAATTCTTAAGATGCTAATAGCTCTGAAATTATAAGTAGCTCATACAGTGGTGTTTTACACCTTTGCACAATTACAGTCTGTACCTTAATGTTGTTTTGACATTGTCTGGGGGGCAGGAAAGCGTGCTCTAAACTTAATCATTTTAAGGCTTCTCTGTATTGGGTGGGTAAAGTATTTGACAATTCTGTACAGGTAATATTTTGATTAGCTAAACTGAATTTCTTACATTTTACATATTAATTTTTAGTTTACCAGCTTTCTGAAATAGACCTACAAATTTTGAGTAGTTAGTTGTCCTCAAGGGATCTATTTAATAAAGTCTTTGAGAAAGTTGAGTGATTAGTCATCTAATGCATATTTTTAACATTTGAAAATACCACCAGGGAACTGCGTGAGCCAGAGCAGATGCGTGTATGTAATTTAATAGCCCATCTTCACCTGGATTTGAATTAGATTTCCCAAGCAGATTTCTTTGCTATTTCTGTCCTTCACATCTGAGTTTAATTTTTTTGCTGAGAGAAACTGTACAGAGTTGTAAGATTTTTATTGCTATTTTCTTGGAGGTATGAGGGGAATTAATCAGGAAAAATATTTGAAATCCAAACAAACACCACTCTTTTTTTGAGAGTGAGAAAATACCAGACAGAAAATTAGCATTTTTTTCAAAAAGGAAATCACTGGTTACTTTTTTCAAGTTAGCTTTCTTATGACAATACATTTATTTTCAAGAAATACTTTCAGTGCTTTAGGATAACTTTATATCTTGTGTTTATTTTGTGACTTTCACCTGTGACAGGCAAAGAAAGATAAAGGCAGTCATCTTAATTACTCATAAACATTTAGGAGCACTTGGTCACTGATAAGTGTGTGTTTTTAAAAAGACAGATGAAAGGAAGAGAAAAAGAACAGGAAGCAGAAAACCCTTCGTGGACCTTGCTAGGTGTAAATGGTCCAGTGTGAGGGAAGTTTGCTATGAAGTGCTGTCTTTCTTTATCAAAAGCTTGACCTCTGGAAGCACTAGGTGCCTCTGAAAGATGAGTGTAGAATAGTTTGTACTCTGAAAATAGGTTAAACTACTATTTTATGGCTGGTATGTTAATTTTTTGGTTTTGTAGTTCAGGAAGGCAAGCTGCAAGATTGTTCTCCATGCCTCATTTAGTGCAACAAGAAACAACACTTGCATACCTGGAGAACCAGATAGCAGCAGCACTTATGTTACAATCCAGTCACGAATATCGCCACTGGCTCCTTATCTATGCACGGTACCTAGTTAATGAAGGTGAGACCTGCCATGGTATGTTACTTCTTTGCAGCTCTGATGGACTTTTAAGAAACACTCTATTCACGTCATGTTTATGGGTGATTGCACTTCACGTTCTCCTTTTAGCACTTGGCTTCTGGACTCAGTGTTTACTTAAAACCAAAGCAAACTGCTGAAGTGCATTTGCTTCCTGTAGTGCTCAGTACTCAGGAATCCTATTTTGATACACTGAACAGATCATGGTCTGGGGAAACAGTGCCATCTGCGGACTTCAGTGGTAGGAATTGCATTGTAAAAAAGTCCAGTGATGTGTCAGGCATATCATATGTATTATCTGGCAGCAACTACAGATGTTTCAGAAGAACCAGCAGCACCTTGTAAAATATTCCTCAGCCAAATGATGATTGCTGCCTGATGTGAAACAGAAGGGTTGCTCAGTCTGATGCTTTGTACCACAGCACATTAAACTACAGAGAATTTGCTTGTGCTACTTGCACTTTATACTACTTTTACGTTCTAAAATATCAACAGCCTGTACTGATGAGCTCCACAGATTAAATTCTGTGAGGAAAGAAACCCTCAAGAAAGGGTGCTTGTGTCGCTCTTACATTTGAACACACTATATCTCTATGCTATTATGTTAAATAAGGTTAATCAACTGACTTTATGCTTCTTGGATTCTAAAGATCTCTGTTGTATCTCTGCTTGTCTGCATTCCAAACATAGTAGTTCTCATTGTATTAATTCAGCCTTATTCCTCACCATGTATGATTATTTTACACAGAGGGAAGGGAAATGGTTTGTGTTAGGCCACCTAGTAGGTGTTGGCAGAATTAAAATTGAGCTCATTAATTCTTGCCTTTTGACCCATACCTTTTTTAACAAAAGAGCTAGGTGAACTTCATATGATTCTTTCTGTCCTTCCCCAGTGGAAATTAAAATGTTAATCTTGGGTCATATGTTAAAGAGTTATAATTGTAAAAGTCTTCACTAATTGAGAACCTCTCTATTGTGTGTGCAGGGTTCATCTTGTACTGCACAAATGTTACTGCCTTGTGTGTGTGTATACACTGGATGTCACTGCGAGGTCTGCTTTGCCATACGTGCAGTATTGGCCCTTTATTCATGTCATGATTTCAACATTTAATGAGTTCTAGTCCATCAAAATATTCAATCTACCATACCTTGATTGGGAAGTTACTCTTGTACAGATGACTTTTTGTACTTGCAAGAGAATTCCCCTCCTCTCACATTTGAGTGGATAAAGCCGGCCTGGAAACTGTGTGTTTAGACCTTTTAAACCTTTTATTTAAGGTTTTATTTTACTTTTTTAAACTCACGCATATTAACCGGATCCATTTTAATTTTGTTATAAGCTCTTTTGCTAAGGGTTTGAGAGATCTCTTCCAGTTTAGTAATATTCTAGTGTTTCAGAAGGATGTCTGGTTGTTTTATTGTTGGACTTCTTTTACTTCTGACTCCAGTTTTCCAAATTCATATATTGCCATTAAATGCGAACTAATAACTTTTCTCTTTCACTGGTTTTCATGTTGTGGCTTTCCAACTCTTGTGATCTCTCTTTTGTATTAGTTCTCTGGCTGTTGAACAATGTCAGTTTTCCAATGTTTTTTGTTTTGTTTTTTTTAAAAGCTGGTATATTTATGTGGGAAGGGGTGAGTAACAGAGATCAGGGCAGCTCTTAAAACAAACAGAAGTAACTACTTCAATTTTTCTCCCTATTGTAGATCATCTTTGGTAGTGTTTTTGATTATGAGAACTTAAAATAAAACCCTTCAGAATTCTAAATACTTTACAAATCATCTTTCCAAAGACTTACTGTTAAAAAAATAATAGACTTTTTTAGAAATCAATGGTTTGGGCTTTATTTTATTGTAGATACTTGTAACTCTTTCTTGAATGTTGTCAGTTACATTGTGGAGTGGTTCTATATAGCAAAATGCTTATGAATGTGATTTTATTTCTGGTAACATTCAGGGTTTGAATATCGTTTGCGAGAATTATGCAAGGATTTACTGGGTCCAGTCCATTACTCAGCTGGAAGTCAGTGGGAATCAACAGTTATGGTAAGTCCTGATAATAGTTTAACGAAGAATGAGGAAGAGTTCACCATGAAAATTACAGCTCACGGATAGACAATAGAACTTAAAATATGATTAAACTTAGGGGAAAAAAAGCAATCTTGTCTTATTTTTGCTGACCCTGGGAACCTTTTCCATATTCTGCTGTGATCTCATAAGCAGGCTTCCTCCCATTGCACTTGTATTCATTTTGTGTGAAACTGTAGACAAATGCTTATTGCCACAGTCTCAGCTCTGATGCTGTCTTGAGTATCATGCAGATGGAGCAGAGCTGCATGTTCAGGTCTCCACATTCTTCAGACAGCTACTTTGAAATAGTGACATGCCAATGAAATGTCTTCCCTTCTCAGAGTCACGCCTGGAGTCTGTAACTGCAGAAGCTGCACCTTCAGGAGTATATAAATGTAAAGACAGTTTTTATTCTGGGAGTCAAGTAAACAGAGTAAGAACATAAAATACAGAGTTCTTTCCAGGCAGGAACAAGGGTAGGAATCTTAAACAGCTCTATGGAATATATTGATGATAACAAGTAATACATTCTGAGGATGCTTTTGTGGTTTTTGTGCAGGGTTTACGAAAGAGAGAACTATTGAAAGAGCTTCTTCCTGTTATTGGACAGAACCTCCGCTTCCAGAGGCTTTTCACAGAGTATCAAGAGCAGCTAGACATCTTGAGAGACAAGTAGCATTTCCCCAGATTTTCCCTGCGGGGCCTGGTCCGAGAGAAACTGCTGAACAGCATTAACCAGAGACAGAAGAGGAGCGAGAGCCCGGTCAGTAGGGACACTCCTGAAGAGGGCAGTGCCGTAAGGGTCCCAGATGCTTCAGGAGTGACCTGCTTTAGTTTTTAAAGAAGCTCACCAGTGGATTCGTGAAAATGATGAATGGATGAGCTAGACCATTTCCAAAGTGAAAGTTAACCATCGAAGCTGTGGCCTCTGTTTCCATGGAAAGTCGTGGATATGTACTTCAGGGGGGTCCTTTTGGATCTGGATCTCATTTTAATATCAAAAACTAGCTGAGAACTGTTTGTGGGGTTTCTTGGATGTCCTGTGAAAAGCACAGTACTTCAGAGTACACTGAACAACATATTTAACCCTGTTTAGGGTTTTTGCCTGAGGATTTATTGAGGCTCAACACTATATTAAATTAGATGAATGAGCCACGTAAAAAGAAATTTCATAAATATTAAGGTATTATGCAGCCAATAGACTCTTTCCTGTGAATATAATAATAATAATAATAATAAAAGGCTGTTCTAACACATGGACTATTTTTGTACTAGAATTTGCTAACTTGTAATATGGAATTTTATTTGGCCGATAATCAGGCTATCTCTACGAAGTCATCTTGTAGGAAATGGAACTCTAATTACAAAAGCTATGTTTCAAAATAATTCTACCAAATTAACATGTCATCATCTGTTTTTTAATTTTTAAATGTTTGTAAAAGGCATTTGGGGGGGAGGGGGAGGGACACAATGGGGTTGGCTCTTTTTGTAAGTACAAAAATAAATGAACATTGCATTGGTTTAAAAAACAAAAAGCAAAACCGTGGTCTTGAATTATTACAAAGGGCACAAGGCATTTCCAGAAATGTGAATGCAGGCTGAATCATGTTAACATGTCTAGAAATATATACCTTCTGCGTCATCTTTCTTCTGAAAGCATGATCAGACAAGTACTTGTGATCTCCCTAGAGCAGCTACAACATTTTCTCTTGAAGGCACATCTCAGCGGAAGGAGCAGGAGCTGTGTGGGAATGCCCATTATCTCAGGCAACACAAAGCAAAATGGGCTCCTGTGACCACTGCCAAAAGTGGTCAGCACTGCAGCAAGAAATGAGCTTTGTGCAGTTATGGCTGTGCTCCTTTGTGTGGGGTTTTGTAATAACAGCGGAGCACTGGTGCCCTGCCAGCAGTTCACCTGTGGAGTGGTTTTGGAATTGCACTGAAACCAAATCAATCAACTTGTTTTCTTACCCAAAGTATGCTTGATGCTGGGAAGAAAGCAAGTGCGTTTGTTGGTTCTTTCCAGGACTTACTATTTAGGTATGCCTCAATTTATTGCCTTACTTCGAGGTGGTTTTGAGTAAGAAAATTAGTACTGAAATATATTTAAAACCTCGTAGAAGGGCAGTTTCTCCCCTAAACTTCTAGCAGAAACAAACAATATCCTTCATCCTTAGCCAGGACAAGGACTAATTGCGCTACTGTGGACTTCAGCTGAAGATGACTGACCCTCTTCAGAGAGACATTCCTGTAGTTATGTGGTTGTCAGGATCCTAGAGAGGGGAATGTGTTCTTTAACCCTCTAAATGTGGGGGTTTGTTGCCTCCTCTATTCAATCACCAGACCCGACAGACACCAGATTACTTCTTTGTACAACAATTTCATCTGCACACTGACTGAAGTGTCTTGAAAAACAATAAAAATGTGATTTAGCAGCTGTTCTTCAGTGTGGTGTCAGTGAGTTTCAACAAGCAGTGAGAGATGTAGCAGCAGCACGGCTTGAGTCTGTATGTACCTGGTGGAGAAAATGAAGGTGTTAAGGAGAGCGACCCAACTTCCCTGACCTCTAGTCCAAAAAGTTTAATAGTACTGTGACAACCCGTTGTGGTAGTGCTGTGAATGTAGGCAAATTGGTAGTAGCATATGAATCACTTACAGGAACAGGCATTATATTCCTCAGCGAATAGACTCATAGAACCACAGAAAGTTTGGGTTGGAAAGGACCTTTAAAGGTCATGTATTCCAACCCCCTGCAGTGAGCAGGGACCTCTACACTCCCATCAGGTTGCATTCACGTACACAGGCAAGCCACCCACAGAAATGATTAAAAGAGGAGATAGATGCCGTGTTCTGAGGAAAAGGTGGGTCTGGTCAAAGGCTGGTACAGTCAGTGGGAGTCTGGCTGTCAGCTTCCATGGATTTTGACACTCAACCATTCTGTGTAGGCAGCTGCCAGGTTGATGGTTTAATGAGGAAAGAACAAAGGAGCATGGTTTTGGAGGGGTTTGGTAAGTGAAAGTGCTGAGACAAGTGGCTGTTTCCTTCTGCTAAAGGCAAGATGTTTGGATTTGGCCCATTCTCTGTTCAGCCTTGTGCTGTTCATACCACCCTTGTAATGAATGCTGTTTAATAGGATTTAGAGATAATTAGTTAAGGGAAAGTAAGTTCTTTGTCATTAAGTCTTCAAAGAGATGCTGAAATACATTTTATGAAGAGCTGTCTCCATATTAGACGCTATGTAATTTTTTCTATCCGCTTTTTCTTGGGAGGTTCTGTCACTGCCTGGCAGACCAGGAATATTACAAGTTTAAATTCCATGCAACAAAATCCATTTAAATGAAGATGAACATTTTTGTTAAATGGGATATTTTAGCATTTTCTGCTTACTAAAGTCAACACCTTTTTTCAGACGAGGGCTACGAAAACTGTTTAGGGCTGTACTGCATTATCAAAAGGAAGCCTGCAGCAAAATCACGAAGGAAGGCGTTCACTGCGGGAGCACGGGCAGCGTTTGACCCCGGGAGCGTTGGTCCCTTACCGGTCTGGACGCTGGGGAGTGTCACAGAGGGGAGGCGACGTTCTCGCTAGGCAACCCGGGCACAGCACTCCCCCGAACTCCCTCGGGGCTTCCCCGGCGTCCCCTGACGACGGTGAGGGAGGACCCGACCGGAGCCGCAGCAAAAACTGAAATAAAATCGGGTTTAGCTGGGCGGCAAGCACCGGGGCGCAGCCTCCTCTGCAGACAGCTAACGGCCGCGCCGCCGCCCCCCGGAACGCCGCCCGCCGCCCCCCGGAAC
>NW_020799121.1:6515939-6688159 GCF_003259725.1 Athene cunicularia | reverse complement strand
TGGGTTGGAAGGGCGCTGTGGCTGCCCGCGAGTGACCCCGCTGTCTCGGCAGGTACATCACGTGCGCGGAGTACACGCAGTTCTACGGGGGCAAGAAAGCAGGTAAAGGGGCGAAGGGTCGTCTGTGTCCCCCGTCCACCCACATTCCCTTCGGTGGGGCGGCTGCTGAAGCCGCCCCCTTGAGCTGAGCGTCCTCTGGGCCCGCCCGGGCCGCCCCGAACCGCCGCGGCCGGCCTGCGTGGAAACGGCAGGAACTGGGGCCGTAACGGCGCCTGAGCGGTGCCCGCCTTCCGCCAGCTCTGGGCCCGCGGTAGGGCAGGGCGTGCGGGTGCGTACGGCGGTAATCGCCAAATTAAAACTCGGTGCTGTCAGCCTGCCGGCTCGGCTTTGGGGTTTTTTCCTATTGTGTAATTTTACCTGAGGAGTCTCTTCTCTGTGGGAAAAGTCCGATTTTAGTTACAGTTTGCAAGGTTTAGCCCTTGTCGTCAGTAAATTGTCACCATGTATACAGCAGAATTTAATTTTCAACTGTTTCTTTGTTACCCATGGTTACCTACGGTTACCTTTGGTACCTAGGTATTTCCCATATGCTTATTAAAGTTATGTGGTGTTTTCTTCCATAAACAGATCTTCCACGAACTAATTTTAGACGTTTATCATTTGATCACTGCAGGTAAGACAGCAAGTCTACACTATTATTATTAAATGATGCATCTTTTTATCAGGATGTTGACATTGAACTGTTACTGAAGTCATGTTCTTCAGAGGTATTTACTGTCATTGGCTTGTGCCTGCAATAATAGTAAGGCAGCAGGAAAACATTCAATAAGAACTGAAACAGTATCTGTACTCTCCATGATTAGTGTCTGCAGAGATTGGAGCTGATGGCTAAAGGAATACACAAGTGATTAAATAATTCAGAGCAATGTCATGTGCATTTCAGTTTTTCAAATCTGTGTTAGCAGGGTTTGAATCTACTTTTCCCTGCTCAGAAGATGCTTGGTCAATCACTAATCTTTCTGAGGCAGCAATTAGGTAGATTGAAGAAATTTTTATGCTTTTTTTGTGTGTTTAGGGATTACCACTTGAAGTGCTGGAGTGAAGGATGGGTGTTAGTAGAGTTGGGTTACCACATGTAAATTGAAGGTTACCATCCACATGTATGAACTACTGCTGCTTGGCTGAAACCTGGCTGGATTATGGAAGCATCCCTAACAGGGGATGCTGAATGTGATTGCCAGTTACTCCCTAGCACATTTCAGTGCAAAGTCAGTGTGTTTCTGCTTTAACCACCTTTTGTGCTGGTGGGGCCCAACATGGCAAGGGAAGCGGGCTGGGGAGTATTACAGCATCCTGTGGCTCTATGGCTGTCACCTGCATGTTACTGAACTGCACCACTTCCTTTCAAGGATTTTGTTATTAACCTAGTTTAGGTACAATCAGGTAGTGGATATTGGCAGCCACTCGGTGTTTTCAATCATTTAAGCCTTGCTTTAATGTGCAAGTGAATCAGCAAAATGTTATTTGCTTATGTCATCATGATTTCCAGCTGATTTTGCTAAGAACATGTACTTTTTTCTAGTTTGTCTCTGCAGCCATTTGAATACCCAGTTTGCACACCAGATGGGACAGTCTTTGACATAGTGTAAGTTACTGTCTGTTCTTAGCTTTATTTTTGTGTTGCTGAACTGGTTACAACTGTGTAATCATTATTTGGTCTTAGCAAGTTGGCAAAAATAATTGTGCTCATTAGTAGAGGCTTCTGATGGTGCTTGTCACTTAATTACTTTATCCCCCTTTTTTTTCCTTTCAGGAGCATTTTTCCTTGGATAAAGAAGTATGGAACCAATCCAATCACAGGAGAAGTAAGTATCGATGGGTATATTCACATGATGTCTTTACTTTCCTTATGTTCAGTTTCCTATTTAATGTGTGAGAGAAACAAATATGCCTTAATGAAAGAAAAAGAAGTTGAATGAGAGTGCTATTTTGAAGTATGACATTTGTGAGAACAGCTTTGCTGAAATCAGTGTGGAGATTTACTAGATATCTCTTCTTTTAGCTAGAAAAAAAAAAAAGGGCTTCTGGACTTGAGACCTGATATCCCCTCACTGTCATCCTACTAATGATCATTGTAGGAGAAAATAATTGGCCTTATTGGCCTTGGACTGTGTGTGAGGAAGAAGGAGAGTGCTTTTTTTTTTTTTTTGCATTGGATTGTAAATAGTATGGCAGAGTAAATGTGCAGTTCATTTGTATAAAACTCCCAGAGTATCTTGCCTGTCTTACAGGTGTGGCATAATTAAAATCTGAATAAATTACTGCTTGTTACTGCTAGTGATGCCCTGGACTGATCATTGGCAGAAAAGACTCTACTGCTGCCTTGTATAAGCAGAATTCTAGTCTGTACTGGGCAAGGGGCTGGCAAGCTCACCTCTCCGTCTGTGATTAAACTTGCAGTTGTGTTTCCTGACCAAAAGGATATTTGACTTTATGCAGATTAAAGAGATTAATAGATATTATGATTGGTAATCTAAAACTCCAAAGTCTTTGAGTTATCTTGACAACATATTTCAGAAAGCCTCTGACCTGCCTTTGTTGTAATAGTTCACTGTAAGACTGGGATTTCACACTATGATCAGTTCCCTAGTGGTTTTTCTCCCTCCTTTCTCTGCATAAATGATCGTTCACTTTCTGTAATAGCGTGAAGTTGTGAAGAACCAGATAAACATGGAGTACTGGAAATATTTCCCTGTTTGATTTTTTGTTCTGGTGTGTTTTGTTTGTGAGGGCATAGAGAAAAATTTTAAACAGAAGTTGTTGCTTGAGCTACTGAAACTTGTCTTTTGCTTCAGTAAGTGCAGTTACTTTCCTGAGCGTTAGGTGGCAGCCATTGCACAGGATTGTTGGTTTGCAGATGGCTTTGTGGTGTGAGATTACCTTTGAAACATCTTGTGTTTGATTAAAGACTTTCCCTGCAGACAGATACGAGAAGCTAAATACAGATTCAGCATTCCAGACTCTAAACGTGAACAGACTGTCAGAGACTCGGTATCTTCAGTTGTAGCAAACTGCAGGTGTGTTTGTGCCATGGGAAGATGATTGAAGGTCTTTTTTCACACATGAAAAGGCCAATGTATTGTTGAGAAGGAATGGAATTACAGCTATTTCATTTGGTTTTGCCAGCCTCTCACCGCCATGCTGCTCTGTGCATTGGTTGGGAGTTTTGGGGTGTTGCCAGATCAATTTCTTTTACTCGGAGCAGCTCCATGACACCTGTTCTCATTTCAGACTGTGAACCATGATGTGGTTTAAAATTACTTTGGGTAAATGCTAAGCAACAAGTGTAATGTGTCTAGTGGTCTTGTGTAATATAGGAAAAGTGAGATTGTTCAGAATATACTTGGTGAACCAGAAATGTTCAAATGAAGTCAGCCTTTGAGATCTGTTAGTTGTGCCAGGACTGTGTGTCTGTAGTGGATCCTCAGTGCATCGCCAGCTCTTTTCAACACGTGTCCCCTTTTCCTCTGTTTGGAGAGTCCTTTCTTATTCCTTCTGTTCAGTGGTGGACACGTGCTGTACAGCTCTGTCCTCCGCAGGATGAAGGTGTTCCAAGACCTTTTTTGGAAAAAAAAAAGGAGATGCTTGCTCTCCAGAACAGCACACAGCCCTGCAGAATCCAGCCCTGTGGAGCTATAAGCTGAAGAGTGGGGTTGAAGGAAGTGTTTTAATTTAGCCTTTGTTTCCCAGGTGGCCAGCTCTGATTTTCGGAAGGGGAGGGTAGCGCTGGGCAGGAAGGGGATGGGGTTGCTGGCAGGGTAGGTGGCGGAGGAAGTCAGTGAGTTGAGCTTGTGCATCTCCAGACTGCGCTGGCCCCTGTTTAATCTGTCATTGTGTGTGCGCCTTCTATTACTTGCACAGCTTGCTCATTGTGAAAACCAGAAAATATTTGCTGTAATGAGTTGGTGATTTACAGAAACTCAAGACTCCAGGCCTGTTTAAAAAGGAATTGAGCCACACTACCTGCCATGCCATGTTTTGTACGGTGACTTATGAGGTTACTTTGCACACATTGATAATTCGTCACTGGTGATGAGGCTCTGGAGAATTTTTCCATTTTTTTTGTCTTGAAGTTAAAAATGATAATGAAATCCTTTATGGCTTATGGTTTGCTACTGGCCAAACATTTTAGAGAAGTCAATAGGCTACTTGGAAACAGCATTGTTAATGGTCACTCTTGATACTCACTAATTCTGTCTAGCTGTCTTACTTCTGAAGTGGACCCCTCAGTGGAGAATTGGAGAGCCTTGCAATCATTAATATATTTATCTTCACAGTGCTCCCAGGGGGTAGGACTGTGCTAAACTTTTATTAATTGGATGTTTATGAACTGATATACAAGTGACTTCTCTGATTCTTCTGAATCCTAAACTATCAGATCAGCATTCCTTTTAAAAGGCATTTTGCAATGCCAAGATATTAGTTATTATTGATATGTTTAAAATATTTTAAATGTTTTAGCTTTCCTTCCCTATACTTCCTCATGGTTTATGGTTTATTTTTTCCTTCTTTTCCAAGCATTCTCCTGATGTACAGGATGGATACCAATATCCATTTAGGACAATCACCATTGACCTTTGTCTAGAGTTTCACATGAGCTATTCCAGAAAGTAAATTTAGATTTCCCCCCCCCCCCCTTTTAAAGAATGAATTGGGGTAGAAAATACTTCTGTTACTACACCAACAATTTTGGAAGAAACAGTTCTTCTCTTGCATCTGAACTGCAGCCTGTCAGATGGCATTGGCTCACTTACTTTTTCTGTCAGCTTTGTCAGGACACTGCCCTAGCTTATGTTTACACTAAAACTGCATAAAATAAAGAGGAAGGGCATAGTTAGCTCATTCCTTTTTACTGAGAACAGCGCTTTGGCTTCTTGGGCTTGCAGATAGTTGCAAGCTTGCCAGAATGTTTCATGTAGCGGCAATATGACAGCCCTGACCAGCGTGCCCACACAAGTCAGCCAGCTGGGCTGAGTACCTGTTTCCAAGAAGTGAGACTGGTCAGAACGTGTCTGGTTTGTTGGAATCTCAAATATGAACAGATGATAGATCAGCGTGCCTTTTGATCAGAATTTCAAGGAAATTGTTCTTTGTTGCATGGATATGTTCTATGTGGGCTGAGCTATTTTTCTTCTTTGCATTGTAATGTGTCTGATGTAAATACCTATTTTTCCACTCTGGTTCAGTGACATTCTAACTGTGGCAGGCCAGATTATTATGGTTGTACTTCAGCCCCTTTCAAGGCTCTATAACCCTGAGCAAATATCTCTCTGCCCCTGTCTCAGAAGTAGCTACGGTCTTTGTCCTTTGTTTTTCCCTTTTCTGTGGGAATTTAGTTCTTTCAGGCAGTTGAAAATCA
Source organism: Athene cunicularia (assembly GCF_003259725.1). Taxonomy (NCBI): domain Eukaryota; kingdom Metazoa; phylum Chordata; class Aves; order Strigiformes; family Strigidae; genus Athene; species Athene cunicularia. The sequence continues at coordinate 6,682,740 of NW_020799121.1, read as the reverse complement.
GTTTATCTCTGGTGTTGGCTTCTAAGGCCTTGGTCCAAAGTCAGTTTTGTGACTGTTTTAGGTGCATCTACTTTTATACTCGTGTAGAGGGTTCACCTATGTGAATTCTTCCTGCGCAGCTCAGAGCAAACTAAAATCCGTGTGTCTGCTGATCCTGCATAACCCAGAGAGGCAGCCCCCATGTTAAGGGCCATGTGCAGCTGTGTGGTGGTTGCGTATGTATGTCTCGAAGGGCAAACAGGATTCCGTTGAGTTAATGTAGCTTGGGCCTAACATATGCCTAAGAGTCAGTGTAAGAGACCTGAAGGTGCTGTGTGGTGGATGTCATGTTTCTGTTCGGAATGAGGCAAAGCACAGTTTGTGTTGTGCCCTGTCTCTTCCAATATTAGGATCTGGATATACAGGCCAGAGAGGGCTTTTTCTTAAGTGTCACAACGTCTTAACTTCTTACTAGGGTAAATAGGAACTTTTTTTATACATTCTGAGGAATTTTTTTAGGGTTGGGGAAAGCCTTTTGCTTGGTTTGCCTCTGAAGATAACCGTAAAAAGGGGTCTGGGGCATATGAAGTAGTAGAAGGCAGAGTCACTGACATAGAAAATGAGGACTAAGTTTGGAGTCATAAGGCTGAAAATCTCTGACTTCTTCTAGTAGGGCATCTGCCTTCTTAAGAGAGAGCTCTACCCAAAGTTTTGTTCTGTGTGCAAGATAAATACTTGCTATTGTTCTCCCACACTCTTAATCCTGTATTTACCAAATAAAAATGACTTGGGGTGAGATTATGACTAATATGATCAAATAATTGCAGCCGTACAGGTGCCTGCCTCATGCAGTAAGCCTGTCTGATCCACGCTTTGAAAGCTCCCGGAGATGCACATCTTGAACCTGCAGTGCCCTGCAGCAATGCCAGAGCCTGTAGCACACCTCCTCCCTCCAGCACTGCTCATGTGGGAATGTCAGCAGTGCCCTTCTTTCTAATCATTTGTTTGAAGTAACATTGGTAGGATGATGCTTGCGTGAATAATTACAGGCCCTTTCAAAACCGATGAATTCTTACCCTTGAAAGGAGAAATAGCAACCAAGGATATTATTTCAAAATTCTGGAAAGTCATTCTCAAATACATTCCTTAAATATGTTTATTAGCTAATTCCTCTCCCAAATGCTGGTGGCTACTCTTCATTTTATTGTGAAAGCATGGTTTCTTTTCAATTCAATCGACTAGATTTCAGTCTGTCTCATAGAAATCAGTTGCTAGCCTTGCTGTGAGAGAAGCTTGCTGACCGGGTTAATGGAGAGGATATGGAGATTACTATTTACCGTCCAATTTATTAAATCCACTTTAAAAATGAAAAAAAACCAACTTAAAACACTTTTTTTTTAATGCACTGAAAAAGTTTTTGGCTGTCTAAATAAGGGAAATCCTGCCTGAAAAGGATGCAGAAATTAGAACAAAGGTGAAACTTCCTTAAACATAAAAGTGTTTTTACTGTGTATGTATTTTGAAAGCACAGATACAGAAATAGAAAGCACTGATAATTGTTCCTTCACCTGAAAAGTGAACGTGATGAGAAAGAGGGCTTTTTTCTTCTTTTGCAATATTTTGAAACTGCAGTGTGTCAGGAGCGTAGGAATTGCCTAGTACTGTAGGAACAAGTGTTAAAGTATAGGTTATTTTCTAGCCCAAGGCTTTATAGTTCACTACAAATTGCTCCCCACCTCTACCAAATAGTCAGTGAAGGGCCCGTGTGTTTCAGGAATGGATTCTGTAAGTGGGTTGCATGAGCTTCACACATTGCTGAGTCAGAGGTGTCAAGATCACAAGCAAAACTCAGATGAGTTGAGTGGAATGAGTCTCCAGCCTGAACGGAGAGGACAAGGTCAAGTTTCATGTGACCTATATAGGCTAAATCAACAGTGACTATGGCTTTTAACTTGGTTCTTATGGTCTGTGTGGTCGTTTACTGCAGATTGCTGCTTTAACTGTGTTATTCCAGGTGTGTTGCTAGATAATGAGCAGCAAATAATGGATATCATCAGACAAGGATCTCTGTTTGAAGGTGACCTCTTTCATGCCAGCATAGCAGTACCTGCTGTTGGAATACTTTGTCAGGAAAATGTAATAGCTGTAGATAATGTTCAATGGGTTGCATTTCCAGCGTGCTTGTCTAGACCTTTCTGCAACATGGTGGTAATACTACCTTAGGATTTTTATGGTCTTCTAAAGATGGCACACTGCAGCAGGAGTCAGATTTTCCTTGTGACTTTTTATCTTTTTCTCTTAAAAGTTTTCTTCACTCTTACAGTTTCCAAAGACAGTATGCTTACTCTAAGCATTTTCATTCTTTGTCTAGATACCAAATCTTGAGAGGAGAATGCTGTGCAGCCCTCATGGGCAGGCTATCTCAACATCATTTTTCTGTACCTAGAGTGCTAGGACTATCTAATTAAGAGCAAAATATTTTGACCAGTTGAGATATTTTTCATTATGTAGCAAAATTCAGGAGTGAGATATATCCCTTTCATTACTTTTTCCTCAACATCAGAGCACAGCACCTGAAATCTAAGTAGTCTGCTGCATTGTCTCCTTGGGGCTTTGGAAATGAGCGATCATTTAGGTGGATCAGTAACTTCAGGTATCATTTGGCTGTAGCATAACTGATGTATAAATGAGAATTTTAATTCTTCTCTAGAGAACCATTTTCACAGATATGTCAGAAGAAGTTGGCACATCCTCAACTTTGAAATTTAAAGTATATTTCTTAATTTGTCTGATGCAACTCAGTCAAGTCTTCAGATATTGTATAGGTTTAAATGTCAATTGCTCTCCTTTTTCCCTCTTGTTAAACTTGCCATATTTTTTCCTGGACATTTGAAGTGAAGGAGGTGAGGGTTTTTTTTCTTGTTTATTTGTAAGAAAAGTTTCAGTGGGGGGTGGGAATACAGTTTTGTTCTGGGTGAGTAATAGCTTATTACAGAGCAGAGAACAAAGCTTACAGAAATAAAACCAAGGGAAGCTTTGTTGTTGAAAAATGATTCAGACAAATCCAGCTTAGTTGATTTTCATGTGTTGCAGAAGGAAGGGTGAAATGATCAGGAACAGAAAACTGGAAGACTCTCAGAGGTCTTTGGGTCTTTTGCAGTCTGCTTTGCAAACTACATGCTCTGTCTTGAACTGGTGTTTGCTTTCTTCCTGCTATGACTGCCGAGAGGTTCTTGTGATGGTTTTTCATCTGATATCTTCAGTAAATTTTGGGTTTGACCAGCCTAGTCTCGTTTGTATTTGTGCCAAAACTGTGCTTCTCTCTGTTAGTGTTTACAGCTGTGTATTTGGTACAGAGGAATTTAATGCTTTCTTGACATTTTCTTGTTGAGACTTGTATTTTCCTGTCAGATGTTTTTCTTGCCTTTAAGTTCTCTATACCCTAAATGGTCACAGTTGTCCTTCTCTGCATCTGTTTAATTTTATCTTACTTGAACGGAGTTAATCTTTATCATACACAGTAAATGCTGGGTGAATGCCTGGTACAGTGGTGGGAATATTTTCTAATCTCTTCCTGAAATACTTTGATAAATTGCACATGATAGTGTAAGACACAAAGCAGTTTCGATGTATGTGTTGAGACATGAAGGGTGCTTTCAGAATATGGTAATTTGTTGCATTTTCTCTTGATATCTTGGGTTGTTTCAGAAGCAGGTACTTATTTATAAATAAGAGTTATCCAGGATGAGGATTGGTTCTTCCTTTCCTCTTTTTTTTTTTTGGTTTTGTTTCCAGCTGAACGTTGCTGCCTGTGTTTCTGTGGCCTATGGCAGTCTTTCAGGCATGGGTGGTTACAGCCATCATCATTAAGCATCTCTCTCCAGGTGCATGTTTGTCTGGGGGCAACAGACACAGGCTGCTGCTCAAATGCCTACAATCCACTTTGAATGAGATAAACTCTTCAATATGCAGTAACTGAACCATGTCATCTTACCTCATTTGCTTCAGAAATTATTAGCTTTTAGTTAACAGTTTAAATGAGTTAATATTTGACTAGTGACCATAAATTTTTAAGGCCCCTGGATAGAAACATGTGAGGACATGATTTCTGCCCAGAGGAATGAGCAGAAAGTCGTGTGTAATAGCTAGAAATGGTCATAAAACACAGAGGAGTCAGGGGGATGAAGGTCTCGGTGGGACTGATGACCTGGAAGATGACTCCTTTTTTTGTGGAGTTTTCTGAAACTTTTGCACTCTACTTTGTTACTGATGAACACGTGGATAGTTGGTTGTTTCTCTTCCAAAGTTGTATCTGTGTTTCACAGTAGTGCACCCAGCACCACTAAGAGTTAGCCTTTATTTGGGGGATTCATTTTTCAGTGCCCTGTATCTTTGGGAAACGGTGAGGATGAAGAAGATGAACAGTAAGTCTAGCAAATCTCAAGTGCTTTATCAAAAGGAGATGTTTAAAACCCTCCAGTGTCATGAGCCACTGGCCAAGCTGCTGTGCCTCCTTCATACCTTGCTGAAGGGGATTGTGGTGGTGATGGGCAGTGTCTTATCCAGTAAGCCAGCTCTGGACACAGCCAGGTAAATGTGTCTAGCATTATTCCTAATGCATTATTTCCCTTACAGCAAAAAAGTATTTACATCTAGATTTTACAGACTGAACAGATGGTCCCTTTTTTTCTTTTTACGTGTTTTGGTGGAAGTGTGCACATTGGATGGGGTTTTGTGATTGTGACACTTGAAAAACTAGCAGCTGTGAAACACTCTAGCCTTAAATGAGTTGCAGCATGAGGTTTCCCACAGATCCTAACTTGCCTGTTTTTCACTAAAATTGGAGACTAGCTTTTTGATGCTTCTGCAAAGCTTTATTTTCCATGAACCATGTTGTCTTTGGCGGTGAGTCTCTGGATTGAGAGACTTCTGCTGCATTAAGACGGCAGCTTTAATCTTGCACATGAAACTGCACCTCTTTTTCTCAAAGTAATTTCTGTTAATGTGCTCTTTGATAGAGCAACATTATTGCTAATATCTGTGAGCCATGTGTGTTTTCAAGCATATCTTTATGATTCTCTGGATACGGCTTTGGTGTCCATATGGTGTCGGTTTAATTAAAATTTAAATATGGAAATACAGTGGTCTGGAAGTGGCTAATGAAGGATCTTTTGTGTCCATTTCCATACCAGTTCAGTTGTAGATAAAAGCTGCAGTTAAGCAGCAGCTTCATCCAAGAATGTGAATTGAGGGTATCTTTTTAGCATTTGGTAGACAGTTGTCCCATGTGATAAATATCTAGCATTTTTGCTGTTGAACTGAACATAGAAAAAATACCTTGAATCATGAGACTATTCCGGCCTCTTGGCTGCTGACCCCAAATTTTTCATGAAATATTAAACTACATGAAGATGGCTTATCTTATTAAAACAGTGCTGCTGTTTCCATACATATTCCTATAATGTGTAGACTAGCTAAGGATTTCCAGTGCCTTTTATCATCATTAAATCCATTTACAAGATCTGAAATAAGTAACATTATACATGCAGTTATTCCAGTACTATTAATTCAATTCATACCCCCATATTTCTTGAAGGTTTTATATCAGGGCAAATTATATGATGGCTTCTTAAAATATGAAGTTGTATGCAAAGAGTAACAGGTCTCATCTTTAAAGGAACTGAAGAATTTAATACAAAATTAATTTGCTGCTATTAAGCTAAATTGAGTACTTGGTAAGCAACACTGAGTTTTAATATTAGTATTTGGTTTGGCTTTCTCTTCTACCTCAGGTAACTCTGTGTTTCTTGTTTCGGTGGGATGAGAACCTACCAAATGGCCATGCCAGCACTGGGTAATTTTGTCCTTGTGTGGCCAACCAATTCAGATGCGATGTGTTAATTTTTCCCCATCATAGCTTCACTGTGTGTTTCTGCCAGAGGCCATTCAGAAGGGTGTCTGATCCCCAAGTGTTGAACATTTTAACACTAACTCAGTTGCTGTTGATAGAGTGGGAGAGTCTGTATTTACCAAATACAGCTTTTGCCCCATGACACCAACCCTACTCATGTGGTGAGGGAATCAAATGAGCCCATTTTGATTGCCTTTCAGGCTGGTGCATATCCAAGAGGGTCAGAACCTCATTAACAAGAAGAACGTGCAGCCACAGACCAAAGAGATTCAGAGACTGTAACTAATTGATGCATGGGGATTGTAGGTCATATCTTCATGAGGCACACGGTAATGACAGAGAATGATTTAATTCGAAACAATCGGCATGCTTCATCCACAAGCTGCCACAGTGCCCCACTAACCTATGCGTCGTAATAACTTCTGCTTTGGGTATCAATAAAGGATGCTGCCCTTTGGGATCCCGCAGGAATGAGTGCTGTCAGCTGACAGATGAGACCGCGCAGGGCAGAGGGGTTTCTTGCTGCTGCGAGAAAGTAGGTCATGGCCAAAAGTAGCCTTGGCTGCCTTTGTGGAAGTGTGCCTGCGAGAGAGGAGTCAGCTGAGAAAAGAGCTTGCACAGTTTTTGCGTTTGTTTTTTTAGCCCTTCCTTGCTGTGGAGCAGCTGGCACTACATGCCGTGAAATGTGCCTGCTTTCCAGTATTCTTGTATAAAATATTTTTAGAAGTGAATATGCAGCTCTTATTTCTGCTTAGGGGAAGTGGCAGATGCTTGTGGCCTTTCATTTTTGTTAAGAATTTAGAATTTTAATTAGATCAAGTGTTTTTAATAAACATTGGGTTTTTTCTTGCTTTTGTCACTGGAGATTGGCTGAAACTGGATGGTAGGTGTGTGTCAGGGAAACTCAGGTTGTAAATAGTTTTGAACTTGAGCTGTGTATGCAGTATTTGAGCTCTGTTATTATTAATAAAAAATACATGAAAACAAGTACTTTAACTCATTTTAGGACTCATTCACTCCTGCTGTGTTTTCCCATGAAGATTGGCGCCTGTTTGTGGCATAATGGTCATTTCCATGGCAACAAACTGTGTGATGGTGCTTGGAAAGCTTTGACTTTTCATGGAGAATAAATAAAATCAGATTCACCCACACACAAGATAACCCTGTTTTCATGTGAAATTAAGAACTTGAGGGGGAAAAAAAATATGATACAGGTTTCCTATATCATGTTCTTTCATAGTTTCCTGCATAATGTGTAGGTCTTTCAGAACTGGACCTACTGGGAGTCCTCGCATGCGGGCTGGACTCCTGCCTCTGTGGCTGCTCCATGTGCAGTTCTCCCTTCCTGCAGCCTGGTCTCGGGCACTGAGCTACAATCCCTTGTAGCAAACCATCGCCTGGTTTTGCTGTTCCAGTGCTCCAAAGATCTCCTTTGACAAAACCCTAAATCCCCCTCTTGTCTTGCCATGCATTAAGACATGTCAATCAACTTCTCAAAATATTTTTGAGGTGTTGCCCTGATTATGTTACCCCCACATATTTTCTCATACACAAGCCTTGGTCCATTTCCGTCCCTTTTCATAAATACATTGCACAAATGTCCTTTATCAGTAGCAGGAAGTTCCCTTGTGTTATGGCATGAGAGTGCTTGGGCACAAAGCTGTTGTCAGCTGAGCCGAAGCGCAGAGCTGCTCCAAAGGGGGTGAGCTGACATGCCAAAGTCACTTCTGCAACGCGAGTTTGATAGGAGGCCAGTATGTGGCAATAAAATTTTATGAATGTTCATACAGCACTTCAGCATGGAGCTATTGTCCTGGAAGAAGGCTTCAGGCAGCGCCTGTATTTCAACTCCTATATGAAAATCACTATTTTTTTGATTCGCTGTTGACATATGAGACTGTATAAGTGCTCATCTCAGTGGGAAGCAGATGGCAGCACAAGTAGCTGAGGCACCATGTTACTACTGATGTTGAAAACTAACATTTTTCCATATTATGGAAAGATGTGACCCGAGATACCATACTATTTCCCTGGATATGGCGTAAGAGTCCAAGGATGTGGCAGCACCTCTAACAATATATCATAGGCTGATAGATGGAAGAATGTACTGCAGCCTTTGCTTCCTTTAAGTTTAGTCTGTCTTTTCCGCTAAATTTCTGTCAAGGTATAAATTTGCATCTTCAATCATACTAAACTGTTTCTTAGGGAACTGTTTCCATTTTTGTTTAAAGATGATCTGCTCATATGTTTTGGGGATAGCTCAAGTCTGCCAGGAAGATAATTGAAAGGCTTTCCTTCAAATTATTAATGTTTCCAGTGATTGTATTTCTAAAGAAGCTTTTTCTAGAACATAACTTCTGGGCTGTTGCACATGTGCACAGATGGCTGCTGCTTTCTGTTAATAAGTTGTTTAGGTTGAACAGATCTGTCCTGGATCGTATGTTCGTTTTGGCAACTCTGCTGTTCCCCTACTACTTTGACAATTTTGTTCTTGTAAGAAGATAAATAAGTTAATAAAGCTCTGTATTCACTTAGTCATTTCAGAAGCTGCCATTGTCTTTGCTGTCTTTCTTTATACCTCAGCAGTGTGCAGGTGTTAGGGGTTTAGGGTTTTTTTGGGGAATCCACTTAAGGAAAACCAGTGTCACTAGTCTTCCATTGCCTACATCTATAACCCAACTGTTAACTACATATAACCTCACCTGGCCTCTGGTTTTCTCCTTCCCATCTTATTGCTACCTCCGTCATTGCTCTTCTTGCTAATAAATTAGAGAGATGGTTACCTTTTTGGCAGCAAAAGAGCCTGCCAGTTGGCTGAAAAGAATTTGAGAAGTGCCTTCCTATAAATGAATGAGTCCAACTGTCATAACGTGTACTCTCTGAACCAAGAATATGAATTCTGATTAGGCAGAAAGGCCCACTGACTTCTCTTTCACATGATTTTGTTATTGCTCTTTGCCATAGTGATTGAACTAGCAGCACTGGCACTGCAGCTGGCAGATCTCCGCTTGTAGCTGTTTATAAAGAGCTGGCTGGGTTATAAAAACCTCCCTAATCTGTTCAGGTGTGTGTTTTGAGAAGAGAACCGATTGTTTCTTTTAAAAGGCCTGTGCTGTGTGTGCTTTTAACAATCAATTTCACAGTGAAACTGTCCCTGACAGTTGATACAATCATAGGGTCTGTTGGTTTGGGTTTTTTTTTTATCTCTGATCCTGACTCAGCCACTTGCTGGGCTGGACTTTGTCTCCACCTGGGTGCCCCAGTTGAGCGCTACCTGACTGTTCCCAGTGGGCTGTGCTGGTGGGGTGACCCCAGATGTGATATGCCCCATCGTGCCAGAGATGTGCCCAAATCACATACTGACCTTGTGAAATGACTGGCATATGTGGGCCTGCCCTGTCACGTTACCGAAGGCTCACTGTTACTGTGGGTGTGCTTGCAGCTTTCATTTCTTAGGGAAGGCTGTGGGGAGGGAGCAGCCTGATTGTCCAGAGGTGTTTGGCAGCCCAATAGCTCTTCCCTCCCCATGTCAGAGCCCCTCCAGAGAGAGGGCAGCAGAAAAATGCTATAGACATGGGAGCGTGGGAGAGCAGGAGCTAGCTTAGTTTGTGGTGTCCTCTCTGGCATCTTGAGAACGTTACCCCCAGTCTTGGGGTTGTGGTATTGGGTTGCCATCTCGGTTCCCTCTTCCCTGGAATTCCTACCTAGGGAATAAGCAGCTGAAGATCCCTCCTGGGACTCTCTTCATGACCCCAAGCACCTTTCCAGAGAATTTGTGCCTTCTTTTCTCTTCTTTATTGCTGGTTATCATGTGGGCTCTGCTACACATTTCCTGATGTAAAAGAAAAATTACAGTTATTTCAGAAAAGGTAGCGAGCTTGATTGCCAAAATGGTTTGCTGGCTTTATGACTTTCATCAGAGGTCCCTTCTGAATTGTCACTTCTGATCAGCAGCAGTGATCTTTGCCTTTTAGCTTTTCATGCAAACTCCCTTTTCAGTTTGTGCTAAGAAGGTTGTGCAACTTCTTGAGTTTATTCACTCTGGTTAGCACTGTACTGTGTCAAACTATAACACTGTAAATAAACGTATCTCCGTTCTCAGGCTCTTTCTGTGGGCTGTCTGTGACTTAAATTCCCAGGGTTCTGATGATTCAGACAACTTGCAATATATTATTAATAAATTATGTACTATTAAAATCCTAACACTGATGTTAGTTTCCTTTTATTTCCATGGTTGGACTCTGTTGTGATTAATTTTTTTTAATGCTTCATTTTCTTTAGAAACTAGATGCCAAATCACTTATAAAGCTGAATTTTGCTAAAAACAGTGAAGGTAAGTGCAGTAATTTTCTGTGGGGTTTTTTTTTCCCCTTAATGAATGTTTTAATAAATCCTGGTTTGCCTTACTCATGGTAAAGTTACACAGTTTGTGCTCTCTATCATGGTTTTCATTTTTTGAATAGAATAACTGCTTCTTATGAGTGACATGTTTACCTTTAAAGTTCCATTTCTGTTTTCCTTTACACTGGGAAGCTGTAAAACATTCAGCAATTTCACTTCACTATAGCTGCTACTGCAGTAAGGTACTGTTTACTTTCAGGAAAAATTTCAGAAAAGGCTAAATTTCTATAATGTTATCTTTTTTTCTAACTTGCCTGTGGCAACATTTGCTGTTCACTTGGTTTTGAGCAACTCTTTGTTTATAAAATGAATTAGACTTAAATGAACACGTGGGATTTTGGGAATAGCAGCACACGAGACAGCAGCCTCGAGTTTTATTTCTGCAGGGTTAAAGATATAAAATCTGCCATGTAAGAGAGGATGCTAGGAATAAAAGCGAAGAGTCGAGATAAAATAATCTTTTACAAGGCAAATAATGATTTATTTGAAACAAGTGGCAAGGATTAGGTGGGAATAAAATTCTGGACTATCTGTCTCCTTATTTTACCAAAGTCTGTGGACTACAAGGTCTTTTCTCTAGGTGATGGATTTCTTCTGTGTTTTGTGTTCCATCTGTCTCAAGATCAGGGTGTTAAAAAATGATCGATAGTCACTGGGGCCCAGGTTTTTGAAAGATACTGTATTATTGTGCTTTCCTTAAAGAAGTCCAGTTCATAATGCTGGGGTGGCATTATGGTGGCAGCCACACAGTCTCAGAAGCCTTTTTCTTAAAAAGGTGCATGCTGTGTCATTAAGTGATCAAGGGAAAATGCAACAAAAGCAGAAGAGTAAAATGTTGCATTCCTGTCTATCTGCAAACTTTCCTTTAAATCTAAACATGTAGATTGGTTGCTACATATGTAGGGTCTTCTCTCTTCATATCTGTATGGTTAAAAAAGGTCTTCTGATATTGCAGTTTCTTCCATGTAATGATCCCTCCTCAGCTGAGTACCTTCTATCCAGATCAAGAAGTGTGTACTCTCAGCAGCTCTGCTTTTGCTAGAACTGAAAACTGATTTTCTCCTTTCTGTGCAGCTGGGGTGAGGCCTCACCTTTTAGCAGCATGTTTCTGTAGGCATCAGCTGGGCCATACCCTGGTGCCACTTCCAGAAATCCCTTTCTAAACATACTCCTGAATTTCAGTCCCTTGTGGCAATGGCTTTCCTTCATTGCTGGTGGCATTAACAGAAAGTCCTCAGCCTTTGCTTGTGTCTGGGTGCTGAAGGTCAGAGTGTCTCCTCTGGCTGATCAGTTAATGGGAAATACTCTGTAGGGGTTTGCCTCTCCTGTGTTTGTAGGTGCTGTGAGCTGTCTCTGATCCAGTGTCCCTGCTGGTTTTGATTTTCAGATAGTAATTAGGGAAAAAAAAAGAACCAAATAGACCCAACCTATTTCCAAAATCTCACCCAAACCCCCAGGTCTATAGCAAACTGATCAAGTATTAATAACCCGCTTCTAATTGCTTTCTGCTGAGATCATGGAGACATTTTTCTTTTCCCTCATACATTGCCTTCCATCAGTTTGCTTGTTGTTGACATGCTTAATATTTATGCTGACCCTCCTGGGAAAATTCACAGCTTGATTAGAGCAGAAGCTGGGTTCCTTATTGAATAACGTGTTCAGATTTAATGGCATTCTGCTTGCCACATTTGAATACAAAATACTCTCCTCTCCTAAAAGTGCAACAACTGCTGTGAACTTTTTTGTAGGGTATAAGCTAGACTTCTGTTTCTGGGAGCAACACTGAAAATAGAGCAATGGGCATGTTACAAAGTACGGGCTCATGATATCTGTAGAGCTTTGATTACAACAATAACAGTTATACTGTGGTGCTTCATAGATACCAAGCAAGTGGACAAAGTTCTGTGTTGGGGCAACTGAAGGCAAATTTCAAAACTGTGTTTTCATTGCTTGCTTTATAGTTCTCTTAAGTGTTACTTTTTCTGTTTGGCACTGAAGAATCAGAACATAGTTAAAACACCATTAAATACACACTGGTTACACTTTACATTAAAAATTAATCTAAATATCCTTCACAGATACAACAGAAATTAGTAATTTCAAAACAGTTGCAGGGACTTCATGTCAAAATTAATTGATTTCTCCTCCATCAGGTAAATACCACTGTCCAGTGCTGTTTACTGTATTCACCAATAACTCCCATATTGTGGCCATCAAGACAACTGGAAATGTGTTTGCCTATGAGGTAGGTTCTCTGTTGCATTTCATTATTTATATTTTATACTTGATGCATTTCACTGAAGATAACAAAGTGCTTTAGAATGATAGGTAAGTTTTACTCATGTTTTACAGCCAGGGAAATTAAAGTACAAGGAAATGAACTGACTTCACAGATTGTTGTCCAACTTTTGCCTTCAAAATATAAGCAACGCTAGAATGTGATTTAATAGATATTTTTAAAACCTTTTTCCTAAGTTAATCTGCATGCACTGAATCTTGTAGACCAAAATAAGTAGCTTTTATATGCTCCTCAGCTGAATTAATAGACAAATTTTCTGTTGTCTTCTTTCTGATAGAGGGTCATCACCAAAACACAAATTTCCACATTGCTATTCATATCAATGAATGAAAAAGAGTATTTTAACTGGACCTGGGGAAAGAGTAGACAGGATACCTTGATGGACACTTGAACTGCATTTTCATTTGTGTGAACCCAGGTGGAATTTTAGTTGTGATTTGTTTGCATAATCCTTACTGCAAAAGCAAGGGTTATTTATTTTCCAGTAGCAAATAAATCCTTCAATTAATGGATCTAGCATTGAAAAAGCCTGAGCACTGAAACATTCACTTTTCAAAATCTGTTAATGGGAAATTTCAGTAGGACTTTCAGATACTGAGAGAGGAACAAGCAATCAAGGAAAAAGGCTGGATTCATCACATTTCATCACAGTTGCCATGGTCAAAAGGCAAGAATGAGTTTAAGAGTAGTCTTTGTTAAATGATTGTCGATACTGTAAAACTCTTGCTCAGTTTGCTACAGTTTCTAATACTGGGCTTCTAAACAAGCTCTGCCAAGAGGGCCTGTTTCTCATGTGGTGTACCACTTGAATCATTAGCATTTATCAGTTTGTTATAAGCATAGAATTAACTTACAGACTTCTGGAGGTACTAGAAAAATCTTATCACTTTCATCGAAGGAGAATAGGGGACATCTGGGTGAATAAGATGGATTCAGGTTTTTTTGCAGGTAGACCTGCACAGTTGTGTCTCTGTATGATGTATTTGTTTGTAACAACAAAGTATTTATTCCACATTGATTATCACTATGAAACAACATGCTGCTGCTTCGCTGAGCACCATTTAATTTTCTCAGGTGAACAGACCTGTTGCTGCAGGCTCGGTGCAGCAGTCAGGGTGGACAGGGTGGACAGAGAGTGCGAGGCTAATGCAACTCTGCTGGTGCATGGGCTGGCCTGGGACATGCGTGTCTCCCTGAGGGATGCTGACAGTGGGGGAGATACAGACCCCTTGTTAAAGCTGCCTGTCTTACATCATCTGTAAAATACTTAACTTAGAAAACTGCAAGCAAGATTTTTAAATTTTGGCAGTCCTTTTATGATGGATTTGGTTAAAATGGTATGCATAACTATGGAGTGGAGTCTGCAAGATTCTTTAAAAAAAAACCCCAACAAAATAAACCACACAAAACCGTTGTCACAATGAAAGTGTTGCTGGTGCCAGTTGAGAACGGGTGAGATTGTTTCTTAATCATTTGTAAATTAAGGTTTTATTGGTTTCACATATTTACTTGTAGTATTTACACATAACAATCAAATTTTTAACTTCTGTGTTTTTTGCCTGGCTTTTAGGCAGTTGAGCAGCTGAACATAAAACCAAAGAGCTACAAGGATCTTTTGACAGATGAGCCCTTCACTCGGCAAGACATTGTGACGCTGCAGGTAAAATTTCTCTCTGTTATGTGTCTTACTATACAGCTTTTTTGCAGAGTATGGAATGTTACTATGTACACTGTAATAGCAGGAATCCCAAACAATTGAACAGGGAAACATTGTCTCTGTGTGTGTCTTGGAGGTGGGTAGAAGGGTAACTGCTGTATTTTCTTTGTTATCCATATGAGCCACAAAGATGCCATATAACTTAGAGCTTGACAAATCTCTCGAGTGATTATTGTGTGCCTTGTACATAAGCAGATTGTTCAACTTTGTAAATTGAAGGAGAAAAAAATAAAAGGTGCCCAGAAAAAGTCAAGGATGCAATGTAAAATGTGGATTTTGACCAATGTATTTACGGTTGCTCACTATTTCACTGTATCCAATGTAAGATCTTGTACATAGTTGTAATTTTTAGATATGAAACTACACATGAGATTTTGGGCGGGTTTTTTATTAATCTTACCTGAAAAATTGCTGTGACACCTCCAATTTATTGTGAGACTTAACGTAAGTGCATTGGGAAAAGACTGGGTAGAGGAAGGATAAAAATATGTCCAGAATCTTGAGCTCTACACAGCCAATGACACATTGTCTATGTTATCAAAAGAAATGTGATTTAGAATGTAAAGTATATAAACTTGTTACATTAAAACTGAAGTTGATTGAGCATCATACTCTTTTAAAGATGCCTAAAAGAGTCAAAGCTTCAGAAAAGCATTTTTTATAGACTGTTTCTCTAAATGTAGAATAAAATAAGCAGCAAAGTAGAGGATTTTCTTTTAAGTGCTTGCTTAGAATGGTTTTCCTCTGAATAGATACCAATGTTGGTCTTTTACTGATTTTAACAGGACTAAAATCTAAATTAAAACAGCACTATAAATTTGAGAGTGTAAAAGATAGTTATTTACAGATGAAGTTTAGTATCAAAAGATGTAAAACTTTTGTTTAAAAGTAGGCATTTTCAAACTTGCATGATTTCAAAATAGGGGGGGAAAAGATTCAAGGATCATTATTATTGGAGTCATGATTTAATATGCATCTCATGAACAGTTCCTTGCCACTAACCAAGACTAATACAGTCTAATCTGAATAGAAAAATATTCTTCATTTATGTCTAAATTTAAATTAAATGTTGTATCTCTTCTTCCCTACACTGCAGTGCTGACAGCATGTTTATAAATATTTTTTCTCTATTCCTTTGGGCTTGTGGCTGTTCAAGCTAATGAACAAAGTAAAATGTTTTTAATACAACAGAAGCAAAAAACATAGCTTTTTCAGATTGAAAGCTCCCAACAGAATGTTATTTGAATGTAACTGCATGGCTGCTAATGCATTTAGAACAGTAAAAAAAGACAACGTGAGTGACTAAAAATGTTTCTGTGCATCAATATGGAAAACCAGATTATTTTGAAACAAAATAATTGAAATTGCAGTCATTTAAAAATATTTTGGTAGGTTTTGTAGGTTAGGAGTTGAATGTATGTACAAAGAGTGCATTCCTGTTACACACCTAGCTTTGATTTTTCGTAAAAGCAAACAGATGCTATAGTCCCCTAAATCTCAAAATGCAATAGCTAGCAATTTAGATGTTCCCTGTGTGGATTTTCATCTTCATTGTGTTCTTGACATGTTGGGTTTCCGTCTTGTGTGGAAGAGTATGTCTGTTAACAGAAACTCTGTAGATTATGGTAGTTGTCCAGTCACTGGTACTGTCATCTTGCCAACTGCATGGAGGTTACAGCCCTATGTTGCCTGTACCCCTCTCCTGTCTGTTTAGGATGATATCTGTAATGCATGAGTAGATTTGTTCCTCTTAAGTAAACAACTTACTATGGATTGGTCTTAACTTCTGTAGTGTGCAAACTTGTGGTATACTCTTCTCAAATAAGTTTAGAAATAGCAAAGATACCTCTACCTTGGGATTGGACTGGAAGAGATTTTGACCATCTGCATGCTAAATGTTAACCTGCTAAAGTTTGACCCTTCACCCAATTTGTTTTTAAATACTTTTTTCAAAAAAGAATTTTCAACAAACAGGCTAAAATGGCTTCAGGGTGTTGAATGAGAAGAGCTGTTTAATGAACTGCACAACACCCACTGCAAACTTGCATGTATACCTTGATTTCTCCTATTAGAGTGCTGCCCTACCCTGACTTGCTTTGTTGAGGCCAGAATGCAACCTGAAGTGGTATGATGAGCCTGGGTATTAAAATTGCTTATGTATATGTGGTACAGGGATCTGTTGTTACTTTCGTATAGTGTTTTCTTCATGTAAATTCTTGAAAGACAGACCAGTGTCTCCTCTACAAGCTCTCGTGTTGACAACACTTGCAGGCAGCATGGTGGCTTCGCACTGCCAAACTGTTCCACCTGTGGCTTTGTTTCTTAGCCAGAGTTCACGACTGCAATCTGTTGTGTTTCAGTTTGTGGCTCTAGAGCTCTATCCCAAATCCCACTTCTCTTAAAAACCTTTCAATTCTGTGTTGAAATTTATCACTTTGCTGGTTTCCTATTCCCCCACATAAATTGAATACTGTGGTGTCTGAGAGAGCTGGAATCGAGGGTGAGTTGGTAACAGTGACCTTGCTGTTTGGCAAAAAGGTAGATACAAAGGAAGTTGCTATAAAAAACATTCTTTGCTTTGCAAATAACAGCTGAATAGGACTGTCTGTAATAGCTGTGTTTATCAATAGAAAATTGCATTTCCAGAGGCTGACTCTGAATGTTCTAGGAAGCAGATGGGGTACCTGTGTTTGATAGTGAAATACAACATGATAAATGGAAAACTTGAATAATGTATGTTTACCGATTATTTGTATGATCACATTCTTCCTTATTGATACATAAAGGGTAATCCTACAGCTGCTAGGGATGTTCTTTTACCGGAATAGAAATTAACCTCAAACTTGACCTCTCTCTCCTAGTGTATATAATTAAAAACAAACCCAAAATTTTGCTCTTTCCAGAAGAGAGAGAATTGCATAAAATTCTTTGTTCTGAGTGCTAAACATTATTCAAACACTAATCATGATCCATCTCTGTTATCTTTCCTGGTGAGCACCATCTCAACTGGTCACTTTGATTTTAGTGACAGTTATTTGTGTCCTATTGCTATTAAGTTTACTTGTTAAAAAGGACAAATTATTTTCAATCTGGAACTAAAAAAAGCACAATCGCAAATCTAGTTGTTAATAACACTATCTTAGATCATGTTAAAGAGACATGCTTCTCTTTGTAAAGGAATCCTCAGTGCTTACATATACAGAAATTGCTTTTTCCCCCTTTTGAAATGTAGGTGTCCTGGGGTGTAGAGCATGGCAGTTCTTCAACATACGGCAATATTATCCAGCCTCTCAGGGCAGGAGGTGAAGAGTAACCTGGTGTGCAAATTATATTACCAAAACTGGAATGTAGTTATTCAGGCCAAAGATGTCATGGATTCTGGTTTAATACCTTGCTGATAACAACAGACATACATGTGACATTATTCCATACAAAACCGTCATACAAAACCAGCAGTCTTAGTATGACTAGATTGTTTAGACTGTAGCTCTTTACCCTCAAGTTGAAATTGCCTTCTCTTAGCTGTACAGTCTTGCCACAAACTCAAGTCAAGCTTTCCATCTTCTACAGTGCAAGTGTTACTTCTTTCCAAGTTTTATCTCCTTACAGTTTATCATTATTTCAGATAATTTTTTTCTCAACTGTACTGGTTCATATCTGTTCTAAATGGAATATTGCTGTTGTATTTTGTCTATGTTTTTCGTAAATCTAAACACACTTTTACCTTGAAAGATAATCAGCTCAGCCTAACTTACCATCCCTTGCAAATGTCATGAATGTACTACCAGCTGGCAGACAGCTCAAGTACTTCAAGATTTATTAGTTAGACTTAATGGGTAAGCACTTAGAGATCTGTGTGACAGGGTGTCTGTAATAGGAAGTCTGGTACCGTTGAAGCTTGTTTGCAGTGTTCCTACCTCCCTTTCTTGCTTCCCATTCTGGTAGATTGCTGTTCATCATTTCACCTTGCAGTTGTTTTTAAGGTAGCATGCAGTATAGCTTTGAAGGAGTTTTGACATAATAAGACTGCATTAGATGACAATTCAGAATGAGGTAATTCCTCCAGTCCTATGTTTTACAGGTTTTCAGCTAGTTTTCAGTCTAAATCTTTAACCTGATTTGAAGTTATTTTCCAAGTAAATTTTTTGGGGGGTGTTAGATCTCAAGGTCTCCTGTCCACTGTTTTTTCTGACAAAATGTTTGCAACAAAATCTGCTCAACAGTCTGGTAGAAATTATTTTTAATTAGTGTTACTGTAAATTCCGTGTGTGTTTTCAGTCATATATTTTGCAAATTATTATTTGTGTGACAATGTGGAACTTAATAGCAAGCACATAAATATGTGTAATCTGGATTCCCTTGTATAAGAGTGGGCAGGCTGAGACAAGCGCCAGCCCCAGCTCAAGATGCACAGAGAGGAACAGGGTCAGGTAGTGCTTTGCTGGACACAGTGGTGGGCTCTGACAGTCCTGTGGACTTCTTCCCATTGCAACAAGTGTGAGAGGGTCCTGAGGAGAGCAAAGTAAGAGTGCTGCAACACCCTGCTTTTATATCCTGTTTGGTAGGAGGTGTTCAGAGGAACTAAGAGCAATTTCCCTCTTAGCCCTCTGTCAATTTGTCATCCTCCACCGTGTCTCTGTTCACAAGCCAGAAACCATGGCTCTCAAATTTGTGAAATAGCAGAAATTATTCCTGCTCTGGAAACTAAGAAGCTGTTGCTGGGCTGTGTGCTGGCAGGGGGAAGGGGAGCTAGTGAGAAGCGTGGCTCTGCCCAGCAGCCGTGCTTGCAGGTGAAGCAGAGGCAGAGGTGCGCTGTGCCTCTTTGCCAGAAGAATTGCAATAAACCCCCACACCCGTGTTGTGCTAGTGGTAATAGGCACAGTCCTCTGAGAGCAGCCTGCCGAGAGCCTTCCCCAATGGACGTGTGCTAACAAGTGCATCTGCTTTCCACCACAGAAATGTAGGGGGATACCTGGGAGAAATAAATAGACAAAATAAAGTCCGGGTAGGATTCAAACAGGTTTGCTGCCATTAAAGAAGAAAAAAAAAAGGCTCGTACTGCTATGTGCTTCCTTATGTCAATTTTACTGTTTCTGTGTAAGCTAATCAGCAGTGGACAAGACGTGGTTCCTGACACGCTGTTAAACACCATTGACATTTGTGGCAGGAAGCATAACTAATGAGCTAAGTTGGAGGTGGCTGAGCTGCACACTGTTAATTGATATTTCGGTCCTCAGCTATTTCTTGTTTGCTCTTTGTGTGACAGAAGGTCAGAGCAGATTTCCTCTCGGTTGTGGGCGAGGGCTCTCTGAGGGTGAATCCTGCACCAGTGCGTGTGCGGAGTGGCGGGTATAGAAGTGACCTGTTGGGACATGGTCAGTGTATGAAGCTAACAGTCCTCAAGATAATTAGGGATGCAGCGTGGCTGACCGAATGGTAAGAAAGGAATCAGGCCTCAAAGAAGTCCCACAGTCTAGAACTGCTGGTTTTAACCTGCTTTTCTTGGGTGGTCATGTGTATGGTCCTTAAGATTAATGGAGTTTAAGCTGTTTCCCTAAGTAAGTGAAACTGGAAAATGATAGTAAAAATCAAGTGGAATAAAATTTGAAGTTAATTGTTTTCAGAGCCCAGCTTTCAGGAAAACATCAAATATGAGATTTTTAATACTCACGATAGTTAGCAATCTTTTGAAGTCTGTGCTAGTAATTTGTTAAACTAAAGTTTATGGCTTGTAAACTTAATGAGAAAAACCCTGAGATTCTTGCCCATGTAATTTGAAGATGTATTTTTAAACATGCTAAGACAAAAGTAGGCCAGTTTACTCTTCATGGTTCATCTTCCTTTCTGGTTTCTGTGTACTTACACAGAACTGATTTCTTTAGGCCTTTGGGCTCTAGGCCTTAATCTTAGCAGGACTGGGAACACCCCTGTGAGTCCAGCCTTTCTCTGACCGGGAGAGGCCATTAATTCACTGGAGCTCAAGGCTCTGATGATGTGGGTACATCCATCTGCCCACCCCTGTGGTGTCTTGGTTGTACTGTTCTGATTCTGTATGTAATAAATGTCAGGGATGTAATGGGAGGAGCTTGGAAAGCTAATTATTAGTGTTTGGACAGTTTTCTTCCCAAAGTGATGTCTAAAGACTGTGTGCACTTTTAAGATTTACATAGATCTACCTTTAAAAAACACGTATCTTTTGTTATAGGACTCGGTACCATCAGTAAGGAAATGGTTTGTCTTCTACAGCACAAGTTGGACTGGTCAGATGTGTTTCTGCTCTTGGAGACGGTAGAAGCAAATGGTGTCTACTGTTTAACTTAATATTCACCTCAGTACCGTCACACTCAGTATGCACATTTGTCTAATTCTAATTAAATTCTCCTAGTGTGTCATGATGCTGTAATTTAGAGGGAGGAATCAATATGTCAACCACTTGTCCTAGGTGTCCTCTGTAAGCTGACACTCAGACTTCAACCGGAGGAACCATTTTTGAGATTTTTTTCCACTGACAGACAGAAGCTGGTTTTGGAGTAGCCACATGGGTTGTCTGCCTTCTTGATGAGTAGTGAGATTCCTGCTTTGCATAATCAGGAACACAAGGGACCAAACTGTAAATCAAACCTTTGTCTAGGTTTCCATTTGAACAAATGTCCAACCTGAATGTGATGAAGGACCTTGTACAGAGGACCTCAGTCTCAGGTTTGGGGTTTATGGTTGTCTTGGGTCTCAGAAACAGATGGACAGCTGTGGTCTGCAAGGAGAGGGAGCTGCCCTCTGGTCTTTGCTGTCCTTCATACCATAATGGATGCGTTGCCTATGGGAAGGTTAGTGGCAGTTTGGAGAGCCCTAAGAAATCCCTTGTGGGGAAGGAGACCGTAAACATTTTTGCCAAAGCTGCTCAATGCCTACAATTAGGCTAGCTAAGCCAGGTAAATGTTTCATTGAACAGTGTCTGTGAAACAGTTTGAACTAATCTGATTCATGGTACCCTGACCACAAAACGCTTGGTTTCATAAGGCACTGGCAGTTGTGATATCCTTTTATTTATTTTTAAATAATCAGTAAATCAGGAAGCTTTAGTTAGAAGAATATAGTGAAGGTGTTTTCTGGTTCATCTTTAGTGCTGTCTCCTGCCCTCCCTCCTGTCTATAAAAAGTCGGTCTTGCCCTTCAGCTTTGCCATGAACAGTAGATGTGTGGATTGCTATAAATCCATTTGTCTCTATTAATATTGATACACAGATTTATTTTTTTCCTTTCCTCGAAAGGGTGAGCAGTCTTACTTCCTTCACCTTTTGAGGTGGCACATTTATGGGAAAGGCAGTGACTTCTGTCTGGAAAAGCTGTAGCTCATGATTACTGAAAAGTATTTGGGGAGAAACACACTGAGGCCCTTTCTTCAGACTTTCTCCATGCCTCTTGTTGACTGTCAGAGTTCAAGGCTGAAATTAAGTCTAATCATTCATAAATACATATGTGAGGTAATAAGTAGTACACCTGAGTGCGGGTGTCAGAGGATACAAAATTGGTTAAAAACCAGGTCCAAATTTTCTATTCCTTAGTAGTTTTATTTAAAGATTCGCTGTTTCTATTGCAAAATGTTAAAATATCTTTTTGGGTTTTTGGCAGTCCATGTCATGATGAAGATCTGTTGGAGGGGTATAGTGGGGCAGGAAGCAATAAAAAAATTATTATATAGGGGTTGGGAAGGGGAACAGCAGAAAGCCAGGAGGTCTAGGGAGCAGAATCACACAGTTTGATTTCATAAATGTGTTTTGGTTTTACTACCAGCAGTAAAACTAAAAGTGCCCTCTCTGGTAGAAGCATGCCATTTCAGGGATGAATAAAAGGCATAATTAGATCATTTAATAAGTGATGGAGCTACCAGCTCAGCTTGTATTAATCATTACTTTTAGCAGAGATGGAATTGTCAGAACTTCTTACCAGCAGCAGTGGTCTGAGAAGCTTTGATAAATTTATTTGGGATAATACTATATATGTCAGTGTCACAGTTCTTTGCATAATATGTTGCAATATTTTTATAGTGAATTTGAAACTATTGCATATTTTTTATTAAGACATTTTGGTATTTTAGATTTTGAATTGTTTTCTGTAAGATAGAATTTCCAGAAATGGCTGGGTGTCGTGGACTGATGTTTTGACCTTTCTGTGCTGCAGAGGAGCTTGACAAGAAAACCTTGAAGTCATTGTAAGAAAAGGATTAAGGACTGTTTAATAATAGTATGATGTAACCTAGATCACCAGTAGACATTCCTTGTCTCACTCTCTCTAATGAAAGGTCAAAGTTATGCAGAAAGTTGCCTAGAGATACTCTAAAGACTCACAGTTAACGGACTCTGTATTTTTGCTGTTTTCCTTGAGTGGACACTCAATAGAGTTTTCATAATACCACATTTTGTTGCTTTTTAAAAATTATTCTTTGTAATTTTTAAATGTAATTCTGTAAGCACGGATTTCAATAGTCAAAAAAAAAATTCAAAACCAAAACAGTTCTGACTGCAAAGACTTGCTCCGAGGTTTATTTGTAATTTGAAATGCAATACAAAAGTTCACAGAGCATGTGCAAACCAGGCATGCTGTTATTAATAGGAGGAGATAGCTGATGTGAATTTGCATAGACCAAGCCATAAAACAAAGGGAAGAATCAGGGGACTGCAGCTCTTCTTCTCGCTAGGATAGGTTAGGCTTAGCTTAGTTCTGTTTGTAACTTAATTATGTTTGACACTAAATTCTAGATCCCTAAAGAGCCTACCATAAACAGGCTCATTGCTGATGTTGGTTGGGGTTGATTGCTTTATATTTTTTCCATCTTTGTGGTTTGGGGAGTGTGAAAGTTCTTCTTTGTCTTCCTATGCATTTATTATGGCACTGTCTCCTCTTCAAACTAGTCTGTGGCATAGAATGGGTGTCTAACAAGCTCTCTGATATTTTTTTTAATTGTTATTTTCAGGATCCCACAAACCTGGATAAGTTCAATGTCTCGAACTTCTTTCATGTTAAGAACAACATAAAAGTAATTGATCCAGGTAAGGATGAATTGAAGGTAGACTGAGAAAACACCAACCCAAATATGCAAATTCTAAAGACAATGTTGTGGAATTGACACCGTTTTCTGGATGGACATCCCTCAGTGACTGTTGGTAACTTTGAAAGCTTCTTGGAAACATGAAGAACTTGTTAAAACTGTCACTTTCGCATCAAAAGGTGTTAACAAATGTTGAAGCGAAGACACAATTCTTTGAGAAATCATTAGCTGTCTCTATTGAGTGCTGTGCAAACACAGAAAGCTTTCCATATTCTTTAAGAGTAGGTAGATGAGAGAGAAGTGAGGAGGGAAAATTGCCAAAAGGTCCATTAACCTTGCACCAGAACCAAGACACAGAAACCTGCATGTCATACTTGTCTACTAGGCTCTTTCATGTGTATCAACAATGCCCATCCTTCTGTTGGATAACAACGGACTTCTTCCAAGTTAAAGATTTGTGTCGATTTTTCTAAAATAGTCCCAAAATTATTTTAATAATAAAAAATAAAATGCCTTTTTTTTTTCCTTTCTAGATACCTAAGGAATTTGCATCTCTATTATTTTGTGATTATTTTTTTTTTTTTTTTTTGGATAGCTAAATGCTTAGTAATATCTGCTAATAGTAAATTGCTGAAGGAAAAAAATTCTGTCTTTTGCCTTTGTGGTTTCCTTTAGAACTGTTTCTAATGAGGTCTAATTGTTGATCCAAAGCATGGTGTGTATTTCTAGGTCTTACTATACTTTTTTTTTTTTTTAAAGCTACTAGTTCTGCAAGCAAGCATCTCTCTCTCTATTTACCTACTAAAAATAAGTGGGTGTTATCTCAGAGATGGAATATTTCTTATTCAGCAAATAGTAGACATAACAAGACAGAACAAGTAAAACTTGTAAAAATAAAAAAAACTAAATTTAAAAAAAAAATAAATTCTACAGTTCAATCCACCAGCCTCCTCCCCCCAGAATCACATTAAACATCTGCTCTTGGGATTTTTGCATCACAGGCCTGGCCATTCAGTGAGGAGACAAAAGACAGTTTATACTGTACCCAACTGTATCTTGTCTTTATTGTTCTATGAAAATTTTACAAGACTTCCATGAACTTAGATAATTTCTAGTGATTTCAAAGGCTTTTTTACAGTATTTGATTTGAAGTTGGTTTTTTCCTTTGTTTTTTCTTTGATGAAGTTGTTATACTTCATCGTATTGGCATTTATTGTGCTATATTTCAAGTTACACTGTCGTTAGTGTTATGCATTGCTATTTGTTACTGTTTCTGCAGGAATAAATATAGTTATTGGACCTTTTTGTTAAAAAAAAAAAATACCTGGAAGATTTTTGTGTAACTAGATATATAATGAAATGGAGGAGAACAAAATAGAATTTTTCTTTTAACTCTGAATGATTTAATTTTGTCTTGTCTAGATGAAGAAAAAGCAAAATTAGATCCATCTTACTATTTGAAAAATACAAATACAGAGACCCGAGAGACTTTACTGGAGCTTTATAAGGAATTCAAAGGTGATGATATTCTAGCAGCTACTATGAAGGCTCCTGAAAAGAAGAAAGTGGATAAGCTGAATGCAGTGAGTTGTCTTAATTTGTAGTTTGACACTGTCTGGCTTCTACAGGAATGGTAATAGATGTTTTTCAGCTTAGAGGCCACGTTGCAGTATAAAGAGACACTATTCCTGTCATCCATTACATGGGTATTTATCATACATGTCAATATGAGCATCATATTGGGATTCCTTAGAAGTACAGTCTATGTATCTGTGAATTTGTCTTTGTTAAATCATTGTAAATTAACTTAAACATTTTAGAAATGGAACACAATATAAAGGAAAAATCTTTATGATGTTGTTACGATGTATATGTTGGCATAACCTTTTTTCCTGGGTTGTAATGTCTTGCTCTGAATTTGTTTATCATTGCTTCCTGTAGTGATTGGCAGAAAGAACACACCTTAAGGGCAGTGCAAGTGAATCATTTCTGGTGTGGGCTAATATATAAATCATCCACATCTGCTTCTCCATTTTTTTCCACTGGAATGCAGGATTTTTAGTGGAATATTTTAAAGGATGTTCTTCCAGGTGCATCTTACTCTGTGTTCATGGTTGTCAAGAGAAACAATTCATCTGCATCTGGATTTTCTACATCAAAGGCTGTTTAAAATGGGCAAGACAGAGTGTTCTTCTTTCCTTTAATATTTCTGCGATGTATGTGGTTTTGTGCCTTGATTACACTTACATGAAAACGAAGAGTGATGCAACATATGACTTTTAATGAGGAGGCTTAGTGACAGATTAGGGAGTGTATGTGACCGAGGAGTAGGATTGCATTTGCCTCCTTTTCAGGGCATCACAGTGTTACAAGAAAACAAAAGATGTAGAGAGGAAAAAAAAGAAGTGAAAGTCAATGATGAGCTCCTCACCTGTCAGAGAGTCAGATTGTCAGCTAATGATGCGGGTGGACATGAACTTCCGTAGGGTGCAGTGTAACCTTATGGATGGAGCATTGGCCTGACCTGTGTTCTTTACAGGCATTGCCCCAGAGCTGCCAAACATATCTCTGGGTTTATTAGATCTTTTTAATTTACTACAAAACCCATGTGTGACGTCCACATTTCCTTTCTGCGGGAGAATTGCAAAGCTCAAAATAGCTATTGGGAACCATGGGACAGTGCCTCTGCACGCAGAAGGGCTGCCTGTGGGAGGGGGGGTGTTTTGCTTTCCTCCACACTATCTCTGGTTCACTGGATTGTCCTTCCACTTACTCAGCTGTGTTGCAGAATTTTACAGACATCTTGCCAGCAATATTCCTTTCATATCTCCACCTGTGGACGTACAAATAAATTCTGTTAATAGAATCTTTGCATAATGATGTATTAAACTCTAGTGGAAGTCCCTTCAGCTCAGTGTATAGGCAACCTTAACTAGCGTTTCATCAGAGCAAATGTGGGTAACAGATGGAGAATTACCGCTGCATCATGCATTTGTTTCTTTCTATGGGAGCTAGAGCGGAAAGTCCGCCTTCAGAAGGATGACATTTTGTGTTTCTAGTGCTTATATAGTATCTTTAGTAGACAAATTCTAAGATCTAATGCCTTTTTCTCCTGCTTTTTCCTCCGTGAACAGGCTCACTATTCCACTGGAGCAGTAAGTGCTTCTTTCACCTCCACTGCAATGGTGCCTGAAACTACCCATGAAGCAGGTACCAGAACTGCCTAGCTACAAACTGTTTGTTTACTTTAAAGTTTTAGTGTGCTCACCACCACATGTACATTTATGAGGACTGAGGGAATGCATTGATAATTGGTCAGCACTGATGCCATAGAAATGTATTCCCTGAGCAGACACATCCTTACTTTCCAGTGAGCTCATTCTGAAAATAATGGAGCAATTATGAATTAACTTCAGCTTTGAATGGTAGTTATTTATGTTGAACTGAAATTAATGAAGTATTTTCTATGCCCAGGGACCACAAAATGGGATAATCTGCTTATGTAAGTTAGGAATGAAGTCTAATGTCTCCTCAAATAGCAGACAGAATCTTTACCACCTTTTTGGCCTAACCCAGTGTTGGTTAGAATGACAGCAAGTTTTGTGGTGGTAACTTTTGATTTACTGCTTTTCAAGGTTACACAAAAATACATTTTAGTACAATAAAGATTTCCTTTCTGTCTCCAGCTTCAACACAAATGTATATAATTTATTTAATTTGAATATTGATTAAATAGCTGAGCAATTAGTATTCACAGTTGAAGAGAAAGGTCTGGCTGTTGGCACTAAAATTTGAAGTATGCCACACACTTAGGCAAAGATCGAATACGTTGCTAAAACTACATTTACCAAGTTCAGTTCCTTTACTCGGTGGATTAGTGATTTGCAGGTGACTCTGAGAGTTGAAAATATCTGACTAACTGGACATTTTGACAAAATGGAAGCGGAAACATCCTAGATTGATCCTTTGGTTTGACTTTCCAGTAATGTTTCCAGTAACAGCTTCATTTGTTTTCAGAACTGGGTAGGTCCTCATATGTCAGCAATTTGTGGTTGACTGATGACTACCTGCTTGGCTTCCAAGTTTGACAAGAAACAATTTTGTTTTAAAGGAACGTTCGTGATTGGTTGACATTACTTGAAAATTATAGTTGGTAATATTGAATGCTTCTGTGACTTAAAAGTATAGATGATATTGTTGGCTCTCGAGGAGTTGGTGGTTTTCTATAATGGAAAGTGTTTTGCACAGAGATTAATTTGAGGTTATGATAGATGAATTGCAGAGTACGGTCCCTGAAGACCCAGTACCCCAGGGGAAGAGGTCAGACAGTAGAATCTAGCAATTCGTTTTCTGATGATTTCTGAAGATCAACGAGTAAGCTTCCAGAGAGCTAATTATTTTCTTTTGCTTTGATACAGCTGCTATTGAAGAAGATGTTGTGAGATACAAATATGTGAAGAAGAAGGGCTATGTGCGACTTCATACTAATAAAGGAGACCTAAACTTGGAGCTGCACTGTGATATGGTACTGTGTGCCCCACAAGATGAATCTCTCTTAAATAGCAAACAGAATAGGAGCTGGCAATGGAAATGTCCAAAGAAAGAAATAGCGTGAAGTTGTAATAGATACAGATAAATAATTAGCTTTCAGTTGTTTTGGTGTATTTTCATACATAAGCAAAACTCCATTGTAAAAGGTATAGATATTATTTTATATCTTATACTACTAAATGTATAAATGTTCTCTTTGAGTTGTCCTGTACATTTTAGTGGACTACTTACAACATGTCAAAGTATATGTTTAGAGCTTTGAAGGGACAGGATTATAGTGACTGCAACAATGACAAGGAAGGTGGAGAGAAAAAAGAAGGAAGAGCACAGAGAAGAGAGAATAACCCAAGGTTACACAGCAGGTTACTGGCAGTACCAGGAAAAGAACCTTGGTGAAACTGAGAGCAGTCTGTCAGCCTGAGTACATGTAGTTAAGATCCCCAGAAATGGTTAGATTTGCTTCTAAATCCTGAGCTTTACAGAACAAACCTAAATGAAAACCTTAGAATATGTTTTTTACTTCCTCTTGTCTCAGTTTTTAAGGTTCAAGTTTTTAAACACATTCCCTTTGCCACTAAGAGGTAGACATTCATCTTAAAAAACAATGGACTTTAGTATTTATAGTTAATACAGTCTGATTCAGGGGGAAATCTGTGGCTCTTAAAATAATAAACATGGCCAGACTTGTGATAGATGGATGAATTGTGGTGACACTGATGTCTCAGACGTCAGTGCTTGCTAGTGTGCTTGCTTATTTATTTGTACAACCACATCCATAAAAGGAAAAAAGTTTTCAATGTAAAAAGCCCAAACCTTGCATTGTTTACTTCAGATTTTTATCTCAGGAGAGTATAGGCCTGAGGGTGGATGTTTTAGAAAGTTGAAGGATGTGAATAGGGCTGTAAAGGGTAAAGCTTCTACTTCTTGTTACCCTCGCAGAATTTAAGGCAGTAGTGCTGACTAGGAGCTGGGGTGCCTGGCATGAAATATAGAGGTGCACTGGGAGAATGCATCCTTTTTTTGCCTGGGAGAAAAAAAAAGGAGCAAGCAGAACAAGCCTGCTAGCTTTCTCTTCCTTTCTCTCAAACAAGTAAAGAGCAAGATATGTGTAAACATCTCAAGCTGATCTGTGGGAACAGTATGAGAATCTCCACAGCAGCCTATCATGCTAGTAATTCTGTAGGTCCCTGTCATCCCTACAGGTGTTTTCCATGCTCTTAAATAGTAACACTATGTAATAAGGCAAAAAGCAGAGGATGTTAGTACAGCAATATTTGGGGAAAGCAGCAGAATGAGCAGATTGCACTGAATCATTTGTTTTGCCATATGTTCTCAAACTGGCTCCTGGCTAATGCAGGCTGACTGCAGCTATTCTTATCAGCGTGGTTTTTTTGGCCATATGGGTGACCAGTGTCACTCAGTCCTGAGGACCCTGTCTCAATTGCTCAGTATAAACTTCCTGTATGATATCAATTGTGTTTCCTTTTTTCCAGCTGAATTCCTATTCATCTCCCTTCCACACACACTGCTTCCTCATGTACACACTGGAAGTGTGCACTGTTTTACACAACCAGACCTGCTCGAACACTGGCCTCTAGCCATCTGTTTTTTTCATTTCTTTGTGTTGATCAAATCTGTGTGAATTAAGCAGACCTTTGGCTCTGCAGAGGGGAAAAAGATATATATTTAGAATAAGTAGGAAAGATTTGCTGCTTTAAGGAGGTTTTCACAACATCCACTTTAGGTCATCATCCTAGGTCTATTAAATCAGTTCTTCTGGGAGGTGCTTGTTTTTCTCCCTTTACTATATAAGGAGTTTGTACTTTTGACTTTGGTTTTCCTGAATCACACTGAGGTTAGGCATATAAGGTGGCTCAGTCCAGATAGAGCAAACATCTTACAAACATCTAACACATATATAGGCCACAAATATATACACGGATCAGCTACAATGGTTCTATTGAGATTGCAAAGACAGGCATAGAAAATGGGGAAATGCCAAAATCAATCCTTTCTAAACATATCCAGTTCACCCTGCTTGTGAATATGCATGGTAATAGTCTTAATTAATCATATGCTAAGTTTTTTCATCAGCTCTCCTGGCTTATTTGGTGCACAAGCTGAACCAGTTCTGGGAACTGTTAGGAACTGTGTAGTGAAATGGTTTATATGCAGGATTTGGTTTTCCTTCAAGAGTGTAGAATGTGGGTAAGGTCCTTGAATGCAGTCAGGGGGAACTGGACTGTATCATAACGCTCACCCAAATTAATGTTGCGCAGACTTTTTGGTGCCTCACATTTCAGCCTTCATGATTTTTTAATGTAGTTGGCATGGGTAGTACTCTGGCTTCTCAGAAAGAAACGTAGAAACAAATTTCAGCCCAAAGCACTGCACTGATACACACTGAGATCACCAGCAGATTTGGGAGCACGGGGTTCAACACAGATCTGTGCTACTTGAGTGATTGAGAGAGCTGATAGCAGTATTAGGTTGTCATTGCTGTTTGAATTCAGACAAAATATGTGTGATTTGGGGAATTCATACAACTACTCTCTCAAGCACTGCAACTGCAGGCGCAAGTATATGATTTATAAGCCATATTACAGTGGTGCTTAGCTTCTCTTTTTAAAGACTGAACGCTACCTGCCTGGTTGTTGTCTTGACCTGACCACAGGCTCCTTTTTTTAATTGCTGAGTGATATCCTGTGCTCTGGTTATTATGGAAGCCACCCTAGCGTGGTTGTATTTGCACAGTACTGCAAATACGTGATTGTGAAATGGTTTAGGAAGCTTGAGGATGAAGTTGCTATATAAATATGACAAATGAATACCTGTGTCCAGAGGTAGGACTCACAACATTCAAATTACATTTTAAAATAGTCTTAGGGGTTGGATTTCAATATACACTTTGTGGTGAAGTCTTCTTGCTGAAATAGAGAACAGCAAGTGACATACTTGCCATCTTAGAGTGTGTGCCAACTGAGTCTTCAATTGTATTTTCATGCCTATAGACTGTATTTAAGCAAAATATTCTTGCAGTTGTGCTCTCAGCAGTCTGCACTGCTTCTGAAGTCTACCCAGTATCTCTTTGTCCTCAGTACCCCCTTGGGTTCTTACTCCTTCTCCCTTCACAGCCTTTTTGTCTCCTGTTCTTTCTTTCCCCTGTTGTGGTTTTTTTTTATTTCCCCTGTTTTTTTTTTACTGCCTATCTGGCAGTATGGATTGTTTGGACTTCAGTCCATATGTACATATGGAAACTTTTGTTTAAAAATAAATCTAGGGATCTTCATATACTAGTACTTTAAGGTGACAATCAATAAGATTGATAGTGATGAGATTCTTCCTAGCACCAAAAACCTAATCAAGAAATGTTTTGTATTGATCCAGGGGAGGAAATCAGTGTTGCAGTGTGATTGAAGTCATCAGTTACTTTGTGACAGGATTCAAAAAGAGAGCATGAAATAGGGCTAGAATCCAGATATTTTCTGTTTGAAATCACTTGTTCAGACACCAGAAAACTCCACTTAGGTTCCAGAAAGATGATGTGTGGTTTAAGTCATTGACCTGAGAAAGGGCAATAAAAAGGCTTTAGAAGCTAAACTGGATTTTCTTCCACCCTTTTGTATTTGTGCCTCAAATGAGCAAAGGTACACTACGGTTCTCTCTTTGTATTATAGCAGTGTCCCTAGTGCTCTTTGTTGCCATTTGTTTTTCTCCCAGTCTTCTTATTCAGATACAGTATGTTCCTCCTGATGGGGACTAATCAGATGGCCATTTGTTAGGGACATTTTCCAGGAAGCTGAGTTCAGCTGGGCATAAGCAACATTTGTTGTATACACTAACTGGAAATAAATTTACAAAAATTCTACTTGCCAGAAGTAATTCTGGCAAGTACAGGAGATTTAACAGTATCCAACAAGTGCTACTCTTTCAGCTCTAGTCTTATGCCTTGCCAAACAAATAAATTATGAAGAAATAACTGATGAAAGGCAATGAATGTCACTGGATTTCTTGTATTCTATTTACTGTGATTTTTCTAGTCCTCAAGTTCTTTAACTGCTTTAATCAGGATGCTGCTGTGAACAACTGTCTATATCATCCGTGTGTATTTTGCGGTATTATTCACTATAGTGATGCAGCTCTACCTTGTAGGTGGTAGAGCAGCCTCCTAAGGCAGGGTGGAAGCTTCACCCTGTGCAAAAAGTCAAATTGACTTGGATGTGGAAGTAGAAAAGCAGTGTGATGTAATGGATAGAGTGGAGAACTAGGAGCTGGCAAACCCTGAATTCTGTGCCTTTGCCCTAATGCAGGATGTGGCTATATCATTTGGTTATGGATTTTTTTAAATCAGTGGCATCCCACTTTTTTTATTTCACAATGATCGTAAATATGAGCATAATTCTGAATTCCCAGGCAATAACATGTGCCATAGATGCCTGGCTGCTGGAGTGCTGCTATGCGAATAAGTTAGACTGCCTGTTGGAATCAGCAGCCCTGCGTAAGAATAGACAGAGTAACAGACTCTGAGTCTCTGCACCTGTGAAAGAGAATAAAAATTCTTGCCTTTGTGTCTAGGTTTCTTTGAGGCTTTCTTGTTTAATGCTTGTACCTTTTTATTTTCATTGTGCCATGGAAAAAAAAAAAATATATATAAAATATAAAATATATATATTTTTTATATATATATAATATTTTATAGATTTTATATATATTTTTTAATATATATATATATATATATATATATTAAAAAATTTAACACTCCAGAAGACCCTGTCAAAATGATTAACAGGAGGTTTGGTGTACTGTCTCCCTTCTCTCCTTTGTGAGTTCTCTTCATACAAGTGGTCATGCTGGGGTAATGATGTGGTGGTTAAACACATGCCAGTGGTGGTAATTGAATACTAACCCGTAACTGCCATGGCAGTTTTTGTAAATTCGCCTGCCTCTCTCAGGTTTAATACTTTAAGGTTTAAGGGCAAGTTGGCATAACAAAGAAGAATGTGAGATGGATTTCAAAGCTCCATCCAGCACTCCACAGATGCTTTTTGAGGTTTTAGGGCCTGGCAAACTCTGCTTAATGATGATGTCTTGGCATAACTATCTGAAGAAGCCATTATTCTACAAACACTGATGTTTTAATCTTTTGAGGCCCTCTGACCTGTTAAATATGCCTGTGATCTATAAATGTGTAAGCCAGCTCCTGTTCTTTGAAATCATCTCTCCTATTGTGTGAGGGACTGTTCTGAAGATCAGAAGCCTGTAAACTTCTTATCCATTTCCAGTGGGAATGAAGTGAGTTGCTGAAAAAATCCTTTGACCTTCTGACATGACAAGGTTCCCCAGTCTTTGCAAATGTCTCATTTTCTTTCTGATTTAAACGTCCATTCTACTCCCTTTTCTGTCAGTGTCATTGTGACACTGTCTGGCACATAACTGGCTGATGTTTTACCAGTGTCTGTTCACTCAGCAATATGGTTGTAGGGATGAAGTACAATGGTCTTGGCATGGTTGTAAATGACTTACTTTTTAAAAATCAAAAAAGGTCATTGTAGGAAGAACTGCAACTTCCAACTTTTAAAGATTCTTGTCAACAGAAGCTAAAAACAAACAAACAAAACTGTCCTTTTCCAGTAGGAGAACAGCAAGATAAAAATGCTTGTTAGAGAGAATGTTGTTATTTCTTGTTTTTTCCTCAAAGTGCTACAATGGCAGACAGAACTATTGCTTTTCTTTGTGGATGGGAATAGAATGGTTCTGCAGAGCCATATTGATTCACAGGTCACTTGTAGGTTGTTCTTAAGTGACTAGAAGCTAATATTTTATATATTTTTAACTTTGGGGGCATTAAGGCCCATGCTTGAGAAAGGAGGAACATGCTAGTAGGAAATGCCTCATCTGGATGCTTGTCCTTAGTGCTGTTTTGCAGCAGTGAAGGGGCAGTGGAAGTCTCCGATGACCCCATTGCCCGTGCCTAAATGGGACATTCAGTGTGAGGTTCAGAAAGCTGCTCGGCCACCTCCCCGGGAACCTGTCCCTGCACCATGGGGCTTGCTGCCCTTGGCTGTCTCTGCATGGTTTCCTGGCAGCCTTTGGCATTGGTTAATCAGTGGGAAGGCGTTTTGCACATTTAAACCTTTCTACCTCCCCAGACCCCTGACAAGCTGGATCTGGGGGGAAAATCAACTGTTATTGGATTGTGTCACTTGTTTTTTGACATTTGATGGTGCAGGCATCCCATACCAGCTGTGTCTGCCACTTAGTGATCCCAAACCTGAGGATGAGGCGAGTGGTTTGGAGTTACACAGCTGCTGCTCTTCATCTTTCTCTGACATGTTTCTTGTTTGTACCTCAGCTCTGATGAGAGCGGGGTGACCTTGGGAGGCTGACAGCTACCAGAGTTTCACTGTCTAGCACGGGAGTGGTTACAGGTTACATCTTCTGAAAAGGTGGAATTTATGTGCAGTCAGCTGCAGACTGACAAAATGCCAGGGAGCTGCCACGGGACCTGCAATACTCCAAGTTTTACAGCTGCTGGAGGTTGCTCGAGCAATTAAAGTCGCATCCTTATTTGCACTGTACCTACCGGTGCTATGTTACGCTTGCAGGCCCCATCCTCATCAGCACCCATCCCGGCACTGCACTGTCTGACAAGCCCCTCAACCTCATATAACTGACAAATTTGAGGGAGGCGAGAGGATTGTTTTCTTTTCTACTACTGCAATAAATAAAAGTTAGAGGAAAAGTAATGGCTGTGGCTAGGGATGCTGACTGCCTCTGGAGAGTTAGTAGTTAACATTGACAAATTAGATGAGTGAATTAGATGCCTTGCTTAAATTGAGTTGTGCTCAGCTAAACTGATTGATTGTCCCTGTATTTGCAAAAAAGTAAGAAATGAAACTGGAGTCTGTAATATTTTTGTTGGCATCTTGTCGAAGCTGAGCATCTTGCTTAGATTTTGAAAAAGTTTTTGGTAGCATTTTTAATGTCAGTATTGTGGAAGAAATGCCTTTGAAAAGTGAAATTCAACTATCTGCTTGAATCTTTGCTAAATAGCTAATTAAATTATAGTGGGTTCCTGTGTGATGAGAATGCAATAATTGTGCTCTTTGTTCTAAGCAAAGTCTGAGGCTTTGAGGTAGCAAAATAAGCAAATGTTTGCTATCAAGTCAGCAATCTATTACCCGAAGCATAGTTTGCTTGTTCTGATTCTTTTTTAATATCAGTAAGAGTCCGGCCAAGCGTTTTACTCCACAGTGCCCTGATGCTTTCATCTCTCCAGTGCTCTCTCACTGGAACAGTGCTCTTCTGATCGGAGACCACAAATTGACCCGCATGCGTTTGCTCGCTGTGTGACCAGATTGAGAACGGTGTCCCTTATCTGAACCGTGTCTTCTTTGAACCGAACCACCATAGGCAGCAGTTGTTGCCCACTGTAAGCTGCCACCAGCTCAACTCCTCTCACATGTAGGGGAACTGTTATCTGGAAAATGATGCTGGCAGGGGTTGATGTTTGGGTCTATAGTAAATGTTTCTCCTGAAGGAAATACTATGGACTTCCCACAGTGATATTGTCCCTGTGTTTTTGCAGTGGGCTTTGTGGAGTTCTTTTGTCCCTCTTGCTCTGAAACAAACGGGAGTGTGCACCTAGTCCATTGGTGCAAAGTGAAGCAGGGTACCTCACATTGCCTTCCAGTGCAGTATTATGCATTGAAATGCACAAAAAATATTTATGTCTGGTTTCTTTTCATGACTGAGTGGAGGGAACAGACATTCCACCTGATAGGTGGTGATTCCTGAAACTGCTCCATTACAGTTGCCTCTGACTAAGCCCTAAATAAAGCCAAGCTTTTATTAGTGTGAATTCTTTCCTGTGAGATGGGTAGGCTATGAAGACTACAGATTGAAAGGAATGGGGAGAACTGAGTGTAAACCTTACCAAATCACCTCTTTATGTGCTCACATATTAGGAATGTTGCTAAAATGAACAATTACGAGTGAAAATGCTCTTTTTAAAAAAAAAAAAAAAAAGATAAGTAAAAGGACTAAAGCAAAACAAAATCCACCTTGCATTTTAAAGGAGATCTATATTTTTAAAAATTGCAGGCTTTGTTTGAAGCCTTAGAAATTTCCATCACTAGTTCATGCTTCTTAGTAGCGGGATTCTGGCATTTGTGTGATAAGATGAAGGCTGTAGAATGTGATTTTAATTTGTGAGGAAGGAGCTTTTCATTATTTCTGCTTTGAAACATAGGGTTAATGAGCATATACCAAGGCTCTGTGGTTTAGTGCAACTACTACAGTTCATCCAATTTAGAGAGACAAAAAAGAAATAAAAGGGAAGTGGAATTAGCACAAGGAAATTATACAGATGTGTGAATGACAGCTTCTGAATGGTTAGTGTGAAATTTCTCTTCAAGGTTCATGCGGATCCTCAAGGGATGGAGCATTTTGAAATGATTACCTCTTCACATAGTAAAGCCTTCTTCCTTGCAGTCATGGCAACAACTCAGAAGCTCCTCTCTTTTCCCATCTCCTGTACCTTGGCAACAGGAGTGCCGCAGGTTTTTAATCTACTTTTGGTTGGCTCT
Organism: Athene cunicularia; assembly: GCF_003259725.1. Classification (NCBI taxonomy): domain Eukaryota; kingdom Metazoa; phylum Chordata; class Aves; order Strigiformes; family Strigidae; genus Athene; species Athene cunicularia. Next base: position 6,646,249 of record NW_020799121.1, on the reverse strand, counting down.
TCAGCTGCCCAATACAAATTCTGAGTTAAGGTAACTTTTACAAATGTAATGACCCATTTTAACTGATGAGAAAGGAGAGCTGCAAACTGAGAAATCAGGTAGTGACCTGGCTTGGTTTGTCTTACTCCTCAGGTCTCAGGATGCAGCAAGTGAGATGAATTTTGCCTGGTTTAGAGCCACGCCTGCTGGCAAAAAGGAAACTAAAATTGCCTCGGTTAAATCTGCATTTCTCCTAGAACTTTATAGTAAAGTGTCAGGGTTGTTTCTGGTTTGCTTTGGTTTTCTAAATTGTATATTCTTTTCTTCAGTGTTTTCCGCAGTATCCTTGATTTCTCATCAGCCTCTTGTCACTGCTGTGTTTGCATGGTCATTCTTAGTAGCAGCCTCTCTTTAATCCTGAAATTTGTCTGGACCTAGTAACTGGTAGAGTGTTGGCATTTCCATGTAGAGTTACCTACTAAGTGTGTTAGCTAAATGGAGACTTAAACATAGTTATGAAACCATTGGGCTGTTGCCCCATTAAATATACATGTCTGTGAGCCAAGCAAAGCATTTGTGTCATCTTCTGGGATAAGTATTCTTCTGGATTCCTGTCTCAAACCGTTTATTAAAAAGTTACCACTTGTCTTGGGTGTGAATTTTCAACAGTTGAAAGACAGTTATCTGGCATCTACAAAGTAAACAGAAAGCATGGTTGGAGCAGGAGACTCATTTTTGGTGTAAGAAAGATTTTTTTTTTTTTTTACTGTTTGTCATTTGGAGAGAGAAGTGTCTTTAAGTTGAAGGACATCATAGAGAGACACTTACATGGTTCCAACTTCACCAAAAAAATGGAGCATTTCTCAGGGCTGTCCTGCCACACTCTTTGGACAGAAAAGCCTTCCACAGTTTTTAAATTTGACTTCTTAGGACTATCACTGCATCATTCTGAGAAGGTATTGCAGTAGATTTAAAAGATAACCTTTTTTCTGTCGGTGGCTTTCAGATCAACCGGTTAACAAATCAAGGTGGCATTTTTCCTTTACTCTGTTACATGTAAGTCTAAGTCATAGTCAGCAGATTAAAATAATTTAAATCATTTCCTGCTTAATATAAAAGGAATAAAGAGGGATAAGTTAGATGCTGCTGTTGAGGTCAGTTTGAGACAAGAACAGCCAGGAGTAAAAAGAAAGCCCGGAGCTCATTGTCAATAATGAGGCAACAAGAAACAGGCATTGCTTTCTGGGCTTCTGCATTTCCAGGTGCCTTGACCATCCCCTCCTCCTCTAGAAATGGTGTCAGGCAAGTGGTGTGGAAGAAGTTTCTGAAGAAATAGACAGTTTGGCATTCCAAGACTGTGAGTCTGACATCTTCAACAAGGTCTTACACTCAAATAACAAAGGTTTGTTTATATATAATTCTCATCAGTCTTTGTAGTTGAAACAAAGACTTCAAAGAGTGGCCTTGTTTATATGGTCAATACAGAACGTAACTTCATTATTGAGGACCTGTACCTTCCCCATAAACCTCAAGCCTTTTTCTCCTGCTTGGACAGGATGCTGCTTTAAAAAGTCCCTGAAGTGTGCTTGGCAGTTTGAGATCTGGCAAGAACATTAACTACTTTGAATAAATCAGATACTCTGAGCCAGATATTCCTGATCAACTGCATGACTGAAACTGGGGTTTATTACTGATTGAATGCAAACCTTTTTATTGTGTCTATTAAAAAGCACCATAAAAGGTAATGGCAATGTTGCTAAGGAACTGTTTACCTGCCAAATGTATCTGTGTGATGCATGACGTGACCATGGGAACCAGTTTAGTGGCAATTAAAAGAAAACCTTGCAGTGAAATGATTATTGTGTGTATACTAAATATTTCTGTAGTTGTATTTGAAAATCTTGTTTCTGGGGAAAGGTATAATAACTAGAAATCCGTATAGAGAGAAGGGTCACCATAGGGCCTGCATAAAAAATACATCACTAGAGTCAGGTTTTTTGATGTATATTTTACAAATCATGTTTTGAAAATAAATAGGAAATCTGTATTGGGTTATCAACTTTGTGCAAATTTAAAACAGTATGGTATGTACTCCTAGGGGACGCAGTCTTTTGCCTGATTTCATTTTTTTGTAAAAAATTAATTAAAGGTTGCCCTATTCCCCCCCGAGAACTTATTAACTATGTCTCTCTCTCCAAAGAGTGCTTGGTTCTCATGAGATAAAGTGCCTTAGGCTAAAAGCTGCTGATTCCATTTCTGATTCCTAAAGAAATTTTTTTAACTTATTTTTATCCTTGCTGGCATGTTTCATGCGTGATAACTAATAGCACTACATTCAGATCAAAGCTGTTAGGATTTTATCTTATAAAGGAAGCATACACTGCACAAATGATTCTTCAGGGGTTTAATTTTACTTGAAAGGTTATGTACAAAGATTATTTTCAAGCATATATGTCCAATTCAAAGAAAATTTTTCAAATTTGCTATAAACATTTAAACTGTAGGAAAACCTGCTATTGCTTGAAACAGTTTTTATGGAATATATATACTTATGAGTTGCCCTCAGGATGCTACCAAAATAGATGTCCTAGTGGCATTCTACCATAAACCCATTATGGTATCATTAACATTTTATCCCAGTAGTGAATTATATAGGAAACCTGAGATAATAGTTGGTGTAAGATTATGTTAGAATTTATTTTTCCAGTTACGGCCCAGCTGACAACTGTCGTCTATATCTGTGTAGAGTAAGTGAAAAGGAATCATTATGAAGAATCTATAACGGCAGGTAGAGTTTGTTTGGATAACTGAGAAACATTTCAGTGTCAATAAAATGGGGTGCAAATGATTGTGCTTCAGATGAGAATATATAGAAATTTGAAGTTCTGTATGGTTCCAGATGAGTACTTGTATGGATCTGCTTTAAAAAAGATAGAGATTATCTCATCCTTAAATGATTGTAATTGGGCTTTGCCTTATTTTTTTGCTTTTAAGTCACTTCAGGTTGCATGGTTCAGTCTTGCTCTGTCTCTCTGCAGCTCTGACCAAGAATGATGTCATAGCAGTGCAAAGTGAATCAGTCAGTGTCTTTCAGAAAGAGCCTTAAGTCTTGTGTGTGTTCATTTACAGACATTGCGACTCATCCTGGGGCTTTACTTGCAAGCAACAATAAGGCTATTTTCAAGGCCTATAACAACTTGTGATTAGTTATAAATATTCTTTTGTAAAACTGGAATATATTTATGCACATAATCCACAGTAGGTTGGAAAACATGTCCAAGTATAGAAAACAGGCTGTTTCTGTACTTGTATTTGTACATCTGAAAGTATTTTGGTATTGCAGAGAAGAGAATCCGTACAATTACAGTGGAAGGATAATTAGGTAGACAGTTCAGGTTTTTCAGAAGGTACTGTTTGAATGCCATGGCTCATAAATTCAAATAAATAGCTTTAATTTGCACTGTAAAAAGCAAATTAGAAGTTGGCAATATATTTAGCATCTTTTTTTTTGAGATTTTTGAAAACAACTTGTCTTTTTTATTTTTCCTATGATCCATGACTTGTGAGGTCAGTCCCATTTTTAGTTCCAAGTGTAAAGAGGACCAAATGCTTCTCTCCCAGTTACCTTCAGTGTGCTCACTTTGAAATAGTGGAGCAGAGAAGTCAGGTTCTTTCTTACTCTGGGAAATTATCTTTTCTTGGTACTAGAAGTACCCCTTTGGAATAGGATTATGATACACTGCTGGGAGCTAAGTTACTTGAAAGTCTGTGAGCTTACCTGCTTTCACCATCATTATGTGTACTGGGAGCTCACATTATCTGAGCTAGTGTTCAGCAGTTCTTGGTGTTAATTGGAAGGTCTGGGTTTAATTTATTTAACGCAGTGTGTGTCTAAAAGAGCATATATTATACTTTTATTTTCCTCTAATCAGAGGCTCATTCCTCTTCAAGTCCTGCGCGATTGTTTCTTTGTAAGGCACAAATGAAAAGTGATTCTTGTAAGCAGTGTAATGATCAATTTAATTGTCTAAAGGTATTGCTTAATTAAAACTTCATTTGTCTTTCAGACACCCCGAACATGTGAAAACTTTATCAAATTGTGCAAGAAGAACTATTATGATGGAACAATTTTTCACAGATCAATTCGTAATTTTGTGGTGAGTACTGAACAAATACTGCGTAATGCACAATATATGATGTCCTCAAATATTTATTTAGCTTAATTCAGTTTTTCTTCCATGCATGACAACTTGCAATATATTAAATATACCATCAGAATTGGGATTGTCCTAACTTACTAAATTTGTACTTAGTAGTCTTACTAACAACTGTCTCTGACTAATAGTGTCACTTGGAGCATCAGTGCGTTTAGTGGTGCTTTTGCTGGCATTCCAGACAAAGCCTTTGAGAGTCATTGCCTGAGCACATAGCACTTGTTATCTTCCCCAAGCTGTGGGTGGGTGGTTAATGAACAGGAGAGAGAGATGGGGAGGGATGGAGGGGGAAAGGGAGAGAGAGAGAAGTGCTAATTTGGATAAGTAATGCTGTGGCCAGTTGAAATCCCATTCAGATGAAACTTTAGAAAGCAGCTGAATTTCTGTTTCAGGTTATGGTACTTGAATACTGTCAGATCATCCTTTCTTGTGTGTGCCCAGGCTTTCTTTGTGAAGGAGTTAAAGAGTGCCTAGTGAACCAAAAAGTTAACTTTGATAGTCAAAGCTCTTTATTTACATAGGTATGGTCCAGGCAGCTTGGGATATTGTAGCTGTCCTGTTACTTCCTTTCAGAAGAATTAATAACCTGATCCTGAAGGCAGAGCACATCTTTCAGAGGACATCACTGAATGTTACATTCTGTCCTGTCATCCTTAAAAAAAAGATTTTTTTTTTCTTTTGACAGTCCTGGATATCTCAGTTCATAGTTAAACTCACAATTAAAATTGTGCTTGTGTGCTATTACTCTAAAACTAGTCATGTCACGCTCCATCTACTGGCATTAGAATATAGAATATTATTTCTGTAGATCTTGCATGTATATAGAGGGATTAATTTTGTGGCTGAAAGATTGTTTTCACATGAGGATTTTCTCTACTGCAAATAATGGGGGGGGATACTGGGAAATTCAGATTCAAATGCAGAAAATATTCCATATTCCCTCATTTCTTGCCTTCCCATCATATGGAGAATTGTTAGCAAAATGTAAAGCATTTTCAGTTTCAGAAGCAATGCATCATCATTTAAAAAGCAGGTTATGACTCAGCACATAATAGAAAGGATGATTTGGTTAACCCATTTGAGACTGTTTATTTTCCCTATTTACCCACAAGAGACTTATTATTTTTATAAAACTGTCGTTCTGCCCTCAGATAAGTAATGTAGGAGCTGACAGCCAGCTGATAAAAGAAGCTCCAAATAAGTGATAATGGTTTCCTTGTTGCTAACTTGTCAACGTGACACAATATAGAAGGAAGAAAATTGAGCAGAATTGGCTTTTATGGCTTGTATTTAATGTCTTTCACACAGATATGTATGTAACCTATTGATGTATTTTTAATTCTGCAGATCCAAGGAGGTGATCCAACTGGAACAGGAACAGGTAAGGTTGAGTTTGAATCAAGTAAACTGTTTTCACTTCATGCACTGTGTTGTTACATTCTTTTTCAGACACCTTGTAGATTAAAATTCTCTAACTGATGATATGTGGTACACTGTGAGTATTTCTACTTTAAAGCAGCGGTTTTATTGCTGTATTTTTATGACCATTTTAACTATGCTCAAAATCTCATCCAGTATATTCTCAGTCTAAAACTTGGGCACTCTTCCATGCAGAATTCTTGTTGGGTCTTTGATTCCTTTTTCTTTCAGAAAATAAATAAAATTATAATGGTTTTACAGCTGGCCTTCCAGGGCAAAGAACAAAGGAAGAAACACATTCATGCAAAGTTGCTTTCAAATTCAGCGTTAATGAAATACTTGCGACCTGCCTTGGAATTAGTGAATGGCCAGATACCATCTGTTCTCGCAGCTAGTTGCCTTGTAGAGCTCAAGCTGCTCTTTTTCTAACTTCTAGGGATCAGTGTTAGTAAATTCTTCTGCCTGTTCTTTCTCCCTTAGTTGGAGATCTGCATAAAAGTTGTTTCAGAAATGGTCAGGACATGTAGAAGCTGAAGGGTTCTCAGAGCATTGCCCACCACAGTAGATATGTCATGTAATATGTCTAGTTGCTGCCGTAAATTTGCTCATTTTCCACTTGCACCTTTAATCTACCCACTTGTAGGTGTCACCAGCCTCTGCAGCTCCTTGCCCAGTCCTGTGGGGTTCTGTGCATTTTTGTTCTAGTTCATACATGTGTCACTTATATATGCAAGCTATATTATTCTGTGTCCTCACAGGTCATCCAAAAAGGATGTCTTTGTAGTTATTAAATACTTTAGCTCTATTTACTTTGTAAATAATTTAGTGTGGGTTGCCCAACCGCTTTTCTTCTGTTGCATGCAATAATCAACAGTCACATACTCTAAGACTGGGGACTAGTTAAAGGTTCTGTGTTTTGCTGGCAAAAGCCCTTTAATAAGTTTTGTTGCCATATATACTTGGACTGTCAAAAGAAATGTGATTTGATTTTGTTATAAGGAAAGTTTCAGTTCAAGTCCCAAAAGACATAATTAGGAACATCTTTTAAAATGAGAAATTAAAGAGGTGTCAGGAGATGGGAGAAATTTAATGGGTTGACTCAGACACCTTTCACCCTTGTAGGGTGGAGTTCAGATCCTGCTGTGGAATGAAAATTAACTTGCTGGTGTCATTTTTGTCTCTATTTGTGAAAATGGTAGAAGTATTGTAAGACAGCACAATTAAGAGTTGGCAGAGGACTGGCAGTGCAGCTGCACTGAAGGTCAAGACTCAGCTCTACTGGCAAAGCAAGTAGGAAGTAAAATGCAAATTAGCCCATAGGAGAAAAAACCTCCTATGTATATCCTTTTCTTTTAAAAAAAAGAGTGTAATGACCTCTAGTCTTTTCCATCTTGTTTTTCTCCTTGTCATTCTTAATTAAATATGAATATATTGCAGGTGAGATGTCTCGCAAACATCTGTCAAAACTAGTGAAGTTCTAATGAAATGGACATTGTACACTCAAATAGATAAGTGTTGCAGATTTTTAGACTATTTGCAGTTATTGTAGAGACCAAATGCTACAACTATCTTTTTTGCAACCAAATGGTTTTTATTTTTTGAAGACAGCTGAATTATACATATCCTTACTTAATCACTTATTGAATATGATAATATCAAAAGAAATTGTTGTAAATTGACATTTCTACTAGATTTCTCTTGAACTGTCATGGCTGTGTGTTTAATACTTACTTAAATGAAGCTGCTTAGACAGTTCACAGAGTGCAAGTAGTCTGTCAGGATTTGTTCCTGACCACCTGATAGATTCTGGGCACTTGGATGTGAGGCAGAAATTTCACCTGCATCTCATGCCACTGTCTGTCTGGCTTTGTTCTCTACACAGCAGTGTGGCCAGAGGAGGGCACAGCTTGGCAGCAGTGTAAGAGTGTGGCAAATGTACTGATACTCTCCTGGGCTCCTGTGGTGTAAAAATTTTGGTTTGCACATTATTAATGTGATCGATCACAAACATTCCTGTTAGGAAAGCTTTGGAGTTAAAGCACTGGGATTCAGTACTTTTTTACCTGGGTCTTGTATGTTATTTGCAGTATAAATTCCCTTTTTTATTCCTCCTGGCAGCTGGAGGGAATTTCAGTATTTCTTTGACTCACTGCTTTTTAGAAGAAAAAAAATTAAAAGATACATATTTGAAAGCTAAAAAGTCTGTAAGATTTAATGGTCTTTAGAGGTTCAGAGGTTTACTGGAGGAGTAAATAACTTGACTTCTGTAATATCAGAGAAGCATGTGAGAATAGAACAGGGCTTTCTTCCCAGATATCTCAGCTGGCAATAGGGAAGACTATTTGGAGGTTACCTTTTAAATGCCAATATATTAAACTGACAGAATTGTTTGCTACAGCCTTTTGTAAGAAGATTTCCAAAAAAAAAGAGCATCCTTTGTTTCCTCTTCCACACAGAACCTTCTGCTTTAACTGAAATTTTCTGGCTAAGAGGTTTTGGATGGTTTTTTGTTTGTTTGTTTAAAAAAACCCTGCCTTTTCCAAACTGGTATGTGGAAGGTGCATTAAGCCTGTATATATTTTTGTTATATTTATTTAATTATTCACATTCATCAGCTCAGGAACTAGAACAGACTTGTTCAAAAATCTTTCCACCATTTGGTTTCTGTCATCTTGACATTCATCCCATGTTCAGCAACAGGTGTCAGGTTTATGGTTGCAACACCCAAATGCTTAGATGATCACCCACTCCATTGCTAACTAAGCCCAGGACAGTTTGGCTTCTGGGTGGATTTGGACACATTCAGTACAACATGACCTAAAGTTACATGTCATATGTATGTAGACTGCAGCTGTGCTCTCGGCTCACCTAGATAATTGTGCTTGTGTTTTGGAAACAGATGTAAAACACCAAGCTGATTGTCACTGACTGTCCACTTCCATGGCTACCCCAGCTGAAAAGTCCTATCTGATCCTTACTTCTTTTTTATTTGTTTTGCAGTACCCCAATGTGTCCTTTTTGAGTCTCTTTTTAGACTATCATAAAAGTAACTGTGACGCAGCAGACACATGAAGGACAAGTGATTCCTGGTACTCAGCAGTTAACCTTGAGATGGAGAGGGGTGGAAATAAACATTATTGCATCTAGAAGTTGAGATACCATACAGAGAAAAGACTAGGAAATACAGTTTTACCTTAGCTTGGCTGGCGGACCTGCATTGCCAAAGCAGTTAGATATACAGTCCTGTAAGGTTGACACTGATTTAGAGAACCAAACTAATTTTCTACAGCCTTCAACTTAATGTTTCATAAGACTACTGGAAGACATTTTGTTGTGCTGCAACAGCTTATTTCTTTTCTAACAAAATAACCACCCATAGAGGCAGTATTCCGAGCAATAAGCTGAGTCATGGTCATTCTTTGTAATGATTAATTATTTGAAAATGAATTTTAGATTTGTGATGTATCTCTTTTCCTGCTGTTCATAACAACTAAGTGGTTGAACATTGTGAGTAATTCTGTCTAACTCATGCTAGTGCAAGGGGAGCAGCTGCTCTGTATTTTCAGTGTTCCAAATAATAGAAGAAAATTTGCATGTAGGAAAAATAGATTTAATATTCTAAACCCTTTGAATGCAAAAAGGGAAAACTACACGCAAAGCATTACACTTTCAAAGTGGCACAGGCAGTTTTCAGCTACTCTTACATGCAACCTGTTGGAAGGTCTCATGAATCAACTGATGTGTGCCTCTGTCCATTCATGAATGCAGGAGGGCACAAAGGTGTCATCTAATAGCTGTAAAAATCCAAGATAAAATACCACTGGTAGATGGGAATTACATTTTGGATGGCAACAAGCAGGGCAAAGCACATTTTTTTTCACCTCCTCTGACCTGCTGATAGCAAAGAGACTGTGGACAAACTTGGTCAGTTCTGTGAGATTTCCTAACAAGGCAAGTTCCTGAAATGTAACCCGGTTTAGACCCTTTTTCTTGCATGATTGAGGCTCAGCAAAAAGGCAAGAGCAAGGCCTTTTTATCTCGCAATATACTCCTTTTAGAATGCAGCCCTTCTGAAAATACAACCTCTGGTATGTGGGGCTAAAAGTACCATGTCCTCTTATCTGAAGGGAGAGAAGCACTTACTGGCTGAGCTAAGGCTTTCATATTTGCAAAATGATTCAAGAGTCTCACTTGGAAAGCTCTACAGAAGTGTCAGATGTTATTATGTACCTCGTTGTTCCAAATGACAAGAAGAAAATTACAGAAAGTAAGCCATCATTTTTGTGAATCAGAGCCCTCCCACTTCCTTACCACTGCTTAGCAATTTTTATGCCAGAAAAAGGAAGGATTTATTTAAAATCACAACTGTCATGAATGATGATTCCCAGCCCACACCTGGTTTTTGGAATGCTACATTTCTGAAGCTTTAGGTGCATCTCTCAGCTCTTTGCAGGGAAGTTGTACAACTTCTGTAATTTTACAAAAAAAAAATTACTTTCTAAAGAAATGCCTTTAGAAGGAACAAAGACTACCAAAGAGTTAAGCTGGTTTAGTTCAAAAGACAATCTGAAAATGTGGCTTTTTTCTCTATAGTTGCTAATGTGTGATTGCTTCAGATGTCAGTTTAGATCTATTCACCTTTCCACTACCAGCAGATGCAGATACAAGACTGAATAACTAACTGTGCCTCAGTTACAAGCTAAATATATCTTGCCACTCTAGATAGCCATGGAAATGATGAATACAGTCTAATTTTTTCTATGAGCTATGTGGTCGGTCTGATTTCATCTCTGTGTGAGAATTAGCTAAACACCTCTTTAATTTAAGAGAATTTTTCTCTTTTATTAAAAACGTGTGGAAGTGGCTCCCAGCTGCCTTCAGCTTTGAATCTTGGGTATGCATGTGATTCTTATTTTACAGAAATGTGCAAAAACTCCTTCTGGCTGCTGATTGCTTTGTCGTTGCACAGGTTAAATGCAGTTAGAAGGCCAGGGTATTTCCATGAGTGATCCCAAGTACATTTCTAACTGTGCAAACAGGATACTCGCCATGTGCAGGGTTTTAAGTACTGCTCCCTTTTGGACTCCCAGCACCAGTCCAGCCAGTGGCAACACCTGTGTGGGGCCATGGCTGCTGCCACGTGAACCCCCTTGATTTTTAGCACAGAATTTTTTTCCAGCACTTTTGGTAATAGGATCTCAGAAACATTTGCACGTCCAGTAGGCACACAGCTCCACTGTGACAGAAGATAATCTTATCAGGGGGTAAGCTGAGAGGAAGGTGAAGTGACAGGCAGTGCTGCCAGCTGTGAATCTAACACCCAGAGTCAATTCTTGTTTGCCATGGGCTTTGCTTGTAGGCTGGTACGTCAGCTTCGAGGTGAGGTTTTTGCATCATCGTGATTCCATATATAGTCAGCGGTGATCTGTCTGCTCTCAGAGGAGGATTTGGGAATATAAGGAGGAGCCTCCTCTCTTTATGGCATATACCAGGAGTGTAACATGAGAGGGCTAGAGCTAGACAGTGTGACGGTCCCACCTCCTCTGTCTGTCTGCATCCATTCTGCTTTCAGAAAATGAAGAAGACAGCACAGCTACACCTCCCATCTGCGTTGAGAATAAGCACAATAAAATTCTCTAGGTACTTCCGAAGGCCTCCTAGTTATTAGTAGGAGGTTTGGAGCCTGTGAGTAATTTTTCCAAGTTTACATTGAACTCTACCATAGAGAGCAAAATGTAAGGATCTAAAATCCCTGTTCCAGAGCCCCCTGGCTGAGCATTTTGCTGTCATGGCAGTAGATTAATGAAGGATCTATGTACTTAATCTTCAGAGAGAAGGTGATTCTAGTTTTCAGTAATGAAAAAAATGTATACATTTAACTTGCCATCTTCAGGCTTGCTCTGTCTGGTCCTGCTTCAAGCAGATACTTGAAGCCTGGAATGATTCCAGAGGTTAGCAGGAGTTTGTCAAGCAGCACATTCAGGCTATTTTTGATTTAAGGAGAATACACTGGGGGGGGGGAGGGATGGGGGTGGTTTTGGTTGTTTTGTTTTTTGTTTTTTTTTAAAAAAAGTATTCTTAAATCCAAAATTTGGATTTTTTTCTTTAAAAAACAACAAAAACCCAAACCAGTTCCTCTACTGCTGTCTCGCTGCCTTTGCAGTGTCTCCACCACCTCTTGCCAGTCCGTGCTGCCAGGCCTCCACAACACTTCAGCTGTGTCCTTTATAGGAACGTCTGGCCTTTAGGCGAATGCTGCACAGGCCATTCCCTGTTCCTGCCTGCAGCTCCCGGCAGACAGAATTAGCCTTGGAAACAGCTGTATGGCAGACAGAGAGGGAGGCAGGGACTGGATCTTATGCTGTAATTATCTACTAAAATATTAGCACTTATTTCCAGAGATCTGGAATGAACCAAAGTTAGCCTTCATACATATGAGATTAATTCCGACCTGCAGTGTATGATCTGAACTGAAATCATGCAAAAATAAATATTTCAAAACCTAAAGATCATGGCTCACTGCTCCTGTCTGCAAGCTCTTGGGTCTGGTTGCTTGTTGTGTCAGAAAGAGAGAATGTCTCTGTCATTCACAGTTTTTCTCTTTCCTTTTGAATTATTTTTCTGACCAGCGAAGGCTTCAGGGTTGATTCCAGCCTCTTTCAGCAGCTTGACAGTGCTGTAATTCAGCATCAGCTGAAAGCATATGAAGGGTGTAACAGACTCAAGGGTTTGGCCACTTAACTGCTGTGTACCATCTCAATGGATGTGTTCATGTTTGCATATCATCTGAAAATTTCTCGACAGCAAACACTCCATTAGGTTAGGACTCATAGCAAGCGCATCTGCTTTACAGATAGTTAGGAGTTCCTTCAGGAGGTCCTTTGAAGAAAAACTATGTATTTCTCGAAGAGAAGTCCAAGTGAAGTTTGTTCCTCTGGCCATGGCAGAGAGCAAAAATGCAGGGCCGGAAGCAATGGCACTGCAGCAGCATGGTGGTGTGGCGGAGAGCGTGTCCCTGGTGCTGCCCCGCCAGGCCAGATCGAGGCGGAAAGGTGAGAAATGTGAAAGGCAACAAAGGAAAGAGAAGTGGTGCACAGGGTGTGGTGCTGTTGATGGGCAGTGGGTCTGCAGGCTTTGCAGGTGTGTTTCTAGGTTTGAGCAGCACTTGTTGGCATGGAGCCTCGCTATATTCTGAGTGTAACTTGTTTATTTACTGACCTACAGGAACTTTGTTTTTCTGAACAAGGCAGGTAACTAAGGCACCGCAGAACTAATCTCTCTTAGCAAACAGGGAGATTCATTAGCAAAGAAAATTACTGGCTTCTGGTAAGACATTTTCTAATAGGTTGAACACTTTGGGTTTGGCTGGAATAGCTGGGTTTTGAATCCATCTTCAAGACAGTAGAGCAGGCTGCAGCTGTAGCATATCCCTTTCACCCACTACCAGAAGAGATTGGCACATGGGATCAAGCTGATGTAATTTAGCTGACTTTAAAATATTCAATAGCCAAAGATTGCTGAAGTAATCACTCCTCCTCTGCTCCTGATTACAGAAAATCCCTACAGGGTTTGTCCCCTTCTGCTGCTCTTGTCAAATTGCAGAGCAGGCAACACTCAAACTCTATTAATAGGTCTTTTGAACATGCTTAATTGGGTTTTTAAGTGTGTTGGTTTCTTCCAAAATTTCTCACTTACTTAGTTCCACTTGCAGCCATCCACCTGTGATGCTTTGTTTTCGTGGTATCCTCTGAAACTCTTTTCCCATTTGGTGCACTGTTGCGATAGTCTGCATAAGGTTTTCAGTAGGAGCCTGTTTTCTTCCTCAGTTTTCTCTCTCCTTGCCTGTGCAGCCATATCATCCAGTTGCTTTTCTGTATTACATGTGCGAATTGCTGTTGAGCACTACAGATCCTTTACTAACCTCCTGCCTCACAAGTGACACAAGTTACTCTAGAGGATCCTTGAGTTAGTTCTGCAGATGGGCCAGTCTTGCTGCCTGTTTGGGTAGTTTTGTTTGGTTTATTTTTAATGCTATCCTAAGGTGAAATATTTTTTCATGGTCTGTCAAACAAGATTATGGATTTGACTGTAAAACTATGACTCATCTTGGCCTTCGTTTTTCTTATTAAGAATGATCCTGAAGAAAAGTGCAAATGAAAATGTCAAATCTGTCATAAATAATGTAAAAATGACAACCAGGAGGAGAGGTCTCCCAGACCCTAATTCTATCCACAAACACAGAAAAGAAATCAGTTTTGGAGAACTTAGTTCATGGCTTGTGCAAAGTTTTATCATCCTTTTGACTTCATTGAGTTTAAATGTTTACATCATCCAGGTGTCTAGTCCAAATATCTAACTTTTGCCTTTTATTTTGGAGGAATGTATGTCATATTTTTTTATTGTTTACCAGGAAGCATTTGAGTGTATTAAGCATTTGAGCTTATAGCTCCTATTCTTAGTTGATTCTATTTCATCTCCCTGATATTTTATTTCCAAAAGCAATGTTATATTCAGAGTGCAATTAAACTAATAATTCTTTGATCTATGTTTTGTCAGGAAGACACTTTAAAGATTGAATGTCTCAAAAAAGAAAAATTATGGTGGACCAGCAGTAAGAAATTAAATCCTTGACAGTTCTTCAGCACACAATATGTAATGGTGCTGATAAACAGTCTGGTCTGTTGCAGTTGATAGTGTGGGGACACAGAATTGTGTTGCCAGTTACAAACATCTGATTTCAAGGGCATGCTCAGATACTAGCCAGTGCTAAGGATGAAACCTTGAATTTAACGTCAATGCCTGTTATAAAATGTAATGAGAAACTAATGAAAACAAAGATTTCTTCTGTCATCTTTTCTCTTTTAAGGAGGAGAATCTTACTGGGGAAAACCTTTCAAAGATGAATTTAAGCCCAATTTGTCTCACACTGGACGTGGTGTTCTTAGTATGGCCAATTCAGGACCCAACACAAACAAATCACAGTTGTAAGTAGTCACTTGCTTTTTGTGTTTTATTGTTTCCCTCTAGATATTGTGTCTTACTCTGTTCAGAAAACAAATACGACATTTTGCAAGCTACTCTTTAAAGTTCAGTCAATTGAAATGTTCTGTCAAGTGCTGCATATTGAAATCAGGGTAGCTACAACTGCTGTTACCCAAGCTAAAAGCAAAGTGACACACAGCAAGAAGACCTGTGGGTTTATTGTATCATCATTAATTTGACTTTTCTGTTTCTATGACCTGAGGTTTTTGTTCATTTTTATCAGTGTCCCCCCAGTTTTATCCCCGTAAGATCATTACACCTCTCCGCTCTGTTTAAATTTGGCCCTGTGTTGAACTTTTTGAAAGGGCTTAATGAAATGAAACATATACTCTGTGGAAATATTGCTTCTTTTTACTCACGATTTTAAATAAATGAGAACAGTTCTGCACTGTTGAAATGTGTAGAACCCAGACGTGGCAGAGTGCAGAATCTTGGATTGGGAATGACTTGGCTTTCAATGTACAAAAACAGAATGAGGACTAAAATGAGGAAAAAATGAATGAAGAAGCAGGAAGAACAACAGATGAAATTTAAATATATTGAAGCTCTAATAACCTTCTTTATGTGTGACATCAGTATTGTTTGTCTGCAGACTTTTGAAAATGTTCTGTGTCACTTTGAGCCAGCTATTGGCTGCTCCTTAAGTACTGTAATAGAAAAAAGTTTTACTTTTATTGAGAACCCCTGGAAAGAGAGTGAGTGTGTGTGTACAGTACTGTGTTGGGAGTGGGGAGGGAGGGAACGAGGGGGTTCTTGGTGTTGGTCTTCATGATACTAAGTATTATTACGCTTGTAAACTATGCAGTACTGTGGTTAGCTTTAATTAAACACAAGTGCTTGTCTCAGGGCCTTTAATAAGCTTAGTCACGTACTTAAAGCTCAGCACGTGTTGGGCAGTTTGCAGGATCGAGTTGCTGTAGAACTTATTTTGGATTTGGATGCTATTGCCAGCACTCAGGTGCTAAATTAGGGTAAAGTAGAGGCGCTTTTTTAATTTAAAAAAAAAGGGGGGGATTCTAGAAACAGACATTTCTAGAGATAGTTCATGAGTGATGTGCCATATTGAGTCACATCATCTGCTGCTGTAAATGTGATCATATGTTTCCCTAAAATTTGCAAATGAAATATGAAAACCCTTTATATGTGAAGTCCTTGAGAGACTCCAGCTGCCCGTATTTATAAAGCTTCCTAGGCAGTGTTTAGACAACATCTGGCAACTGTTGTGACCGTAGGAACTGAGTGAATAGCTCTCCATGTAGGTGATAGCCACTGCAGTACAGAGTGAGCTGGGTCCCCTGTGTAAAGTGATGCTCAAATAATGCTCAGGACTTCTCCTCAGGGATCATCCTGAGTTACATTAATTCCATTGTCCTTTATTTTATTTGACTATGGTTATGGATGAGAAGCTTTCTCTGTATATTTGCTACTGCTCAGATTTTTTTTATTACAATGCTACATAACTGACCACCTGATAATCTTAAATACTGGATATCTGGAAATAAAGTGGTGCAGAGAACCCATGCACGGGGCTAAGTTGTAGTGTTTGCCCTGTGTAGGAGTTTGCATTCTGCTCAGCATCTCAAAGCTTTCCTAGGGCAAGCTACGTCTTAATAGATTGTCTGGTAGATTGCAGCCCCTCCTATTTGCAATCATATAACTTCCTGAGACTGTTGCTTATATGGAAAAGTGCCTTTGGAATGCTTATATATTTTTAGCTGTCTCTAATGTAGTGTAACAGATGGAGACAGGGAGGAGAGCCAGCACTGCGTGTCCAGCCAAAACGGGCCATCGTGGTCTGCAGATCACAGCGTGGAAACCTCTGTCTCATACGCTCATAGTCCAAGTCTTCTAAAGAAGCATTAAGCTTTCAAGAAAAGTTTTAGTAATAAAGGTGGATTTGGATTTGTTATTTTAGTTCCCAGGTTTAAGTTTAAAAATGCAACCTCCAAAATTAAAAGTCCTATTAATTAAAAAATAAAAATCCAAGCTTCACAAGTTTTCACTACTTCTGACACTTTAAAGTATTCTTCTGCCATGTTTGTATGTGAAGCACAAATTTGCTCTGTCCAGAGGAGAAAGGGATCACTGACAGGCCAGTTTAATGGAAGAGAAATGAAAAAGTAATTATCTTAAAAGACAGAAGTTTACACTGGCAGAGACCATTGTGTTATATAACTATATTTGCTGGATACAAGCTCCCAACCATGCACATGAAATGTAATTCCCAAGCAGGATGCACATCTCCCTGTCCTGCATGAGCTTCCCAGGGCCTGCATGGCCAAGGAGGAAGATGCTCAGATTAATTTTAGACTTTGTGCAAGTCACCATTCTTAGAGTACTGTTTAGGGATGTTAGTAAGGTGTAAAGATGAGAAGTCAAAACTCCAGAAATCTAAGATGAAACCCATAAAACAGAGAAGTTAAAGGATCTTTGGCCAGTGGGCCTCTGAGAGAAAAGCCAGAGAGGGAGAGGGGCTTGTCTTCTCTCAGAGAGCTTTTGCATACACTTTCTGTTTTTAAGCATTACCGGCTGTTGTTGAGCGTCAATGAGATAATATGCTAACTGTTATGTCTTTATTCTTTCCAGCTTCATCACATTCCGGTCTTGTGCATATCTGGACAAGAAGCATACAGTTTTTGGAAGGTAAGAGAAGGATATTATGAGCAGCAATATAGCAGACGTTCCCTCCTGTGTGTCTGATGCCTGAAGAGGAATCTAGTGACTCTTGCAATTAAACTGGAGCAAAATCCTAGCTCACAATCCAGTTCTCCTGGTCATGAGTACGTGGCCAACATCGTGCCAGTGCCAGTCATCAGACTGTGCCCTTTTTTCCTCCTTCCATCACTGTAAGTTGCCTTACTTCCCTTCTGTGGGTGGCGCTCCAGGGAGTCATGAACAAAGTAATCATCATCCTGCAACCAACCATGTTAATATTTGTGCATGCTAATTTCTGGGACATGAGAAATTACCTCTTCAACACTGCTTTCATCCTCTTATGAGCTGTCAGCCAGGAAATTAGTCATGACAGGGCTGCTCTTCATCATGGCATAGAACATAGAGCTTCTGCATAGGCTGGGTCTTTTGGCCACTTTTATTCGGTTTTTATTTTATTTTTATTTTATTCATGACAGTTATTGTCAGTATAAAATTTGTATGTCTATGTGCATGTGTGTACATACATACATGTTTACGTGTATGTATATTAAGATATTACCAATGCCAAGACAGCAAGGGAACTTCATTCTTTATAAAGAAGTCTCTTCCAAAAGACTTTTCCAGTCAAGCCCTCACATGAATAAGATCAAGTTGTTTATTACAGAAGATAGACCAAAATCTTTATGTTACGGTTTGTTATTTGCTTCCTCTGTTTCAGGTACATGGTATTTATCAAGTCATTCTTAGCTGTTCTATCAAAACCCTCAGCGTAAGGTAGTTCCTGAGGATTTTACAGTCTTTTTAAAATGAAGATTTATTTTTTATTCTTTTCATAGTTTTACCTGTTTGAAAGGCAGCAATTGAAAAGAAATGCATGTACTGTTTACTTTGATTGGATGTCATACAATTGTGCTGTACAATGAAAGTGATACATTTAATCCATCTTCTCTGCCTGTGAGTTCTTGAGGCAGTAACTAGCTTCGTTTTAAACAATTATTTTAGTGCCCTTAGTTCCAGTACTGATAATGCAGTTTCCTTTCTCAGGTCTGTCCTAGAAAAATTTAAAGTTCCTTTGTCATTTGGTGAAAGCAGATAAATAAAGCAAATTCTAATGCTAAAAGCTGAGAGCAAGTATATTCTTGGAGGAGTTACACTACCCCTATCTTAAGACTATTTCATTTAAGCTACAATTTGAGTCCTCCTTGAAAAAATCCCATATGGTACTGCTGTTAACCTGAGCTTGCTGCTCATCAAATAGTATTTGGGTTAGGACACCTCAGCTGAAAATGTGACTGTTCTTCAGTTCTGGATGCAGCATGGCTTCAGTGAGCCGCCTGTATAGTCCTCCAGTGTCTTTGCTGCATTTCCCCAGTGTGCTCCAGTTTTACCATAATTCACTGGGAAGGAATTCAGAGAGTAGCTGAGCTTCCTGTGGAAGGGAGTGTGTTCCCAAAAGCCTTCACATCGTGCGTAACGTCTAAAGTGCCTTATGAGCAAAATAGCTCAAATGATGTTTCACACTCTATGTTGCCCCTTAGAGGGGAATTACTTCAGTCCAAGTAAATCTGGTTAATCGTACATATCAGAGACTTATGCAGTTTTAGCAAAGACTGTTAAGTTTTTAACTGTCCTTGCTGCTACAGAAACCTGAATTTAGTTGCCAGAGTAAAGAAGTGGTGCTGCTTTCTCAGCACTGCAAATATTCTCAGCTGCAATACAAAGGAAAAACTTTTTTAAATTACTGGTTTAGAATCAGATTTGGCTTCCTGTATGAAAAATGAGTGACGTCTTCATATGAACACACAGCAGGTGAATTTTACTCTGGACTCTCTTGCATGTAAATGAAGATTAATTCAAATAATGTAAAAAATGAAGATGCTGGGATAGGTGCAATCCAGTAACTATATTATTCTATAGTTTGAATACTTAAATAATTGAATTTACCTACAAATTTAATATAACAGGCTGTTGTGTGCAGCTCTTGAGATCTATATGTCATCAAAATCCTTCAGATGTTTTTACCTGCATTTGTTTTTTAAAAGCCATAAAAGCCAAAAGACTCCAGAGATTGTATCTCTAGTGAAACTCCAGTTTCAATTTGCTATTTTAGATCCTGGGTGTTTCCAGGATTTGTTGACTGTATCTGATCTTAGACTGTATAGCACAATAATAGCTGGGAAGCATATCTAGGAATAATATCTAGATTTAAGAATAGAATGAACGTATAAAATCAGAATTCTTTGTTTTCATGAATGTTAAATTTAATTGTCTTTAATTGGATGCTTACTGGCCTGTTGTGACTTTCGTATAGATCTGAGATTACTTATTTCAGTTAATACAAAAACCTAAATACTCTGATCTCAACTGTACCCTCAGCTATTTCTGTGTGGCTCTGGTTCATGTTACTGAGTGTCATGTATGTATCTTGGAGAGAAGAATCTGACCTTTTTGTAATTTATATAGAACTTTTCAGCAGGTTTTCCATACTTTGGAGGACAAAAAAGAGTGAAAGTGCAACTATTCCGCACCCCTTTCTCTTTTTGTCCTGTGTGGGATGGAACATTGAAAAGTTCCTTCTCTGGAGTTGCATCTTATTCATGTCCCCACTAGTTTGAAAAACAATTTTTGAATAGTAGCAGCTATTAATGTTGGATGTTTGGCTGATAAGTATCTTTGGAAAACACACCAGCTGCAGGCAGTGGGACTGTGAAGAGGTGGCACATGTCTGCCTTGGTGCACTGGAATTTTCAAGTCTCAGGAGAAGGTTGTGGCTGGAGGACAGGAAAGGCATCTTGCCATGAATGTGCTGCCCACCATGGCAATAATGAGGACAGGTGTTCCTGAAAGTAAGGGAGATAAGTTGTCATGGATTGGGAGCAGAAACAAAGGCAGAGTGAGAGAAGAATGCCTTCCCTCGGAGGTGTGTTGCAGGCTGCATGGATTTCCTGCTCCAGCAGAGCTGCAGAGATTAAATTAGTAATTACCATTTCTAGTAATTACCATTTCTCCTGACTTAGAGAATGCTGTAATTAACATGAAAACTAACTGGTGGCTTTTGTTGGCTTCTAGCTTGCTGGTAAGAGGTTTAATTTAGAAACTCAAATAATATAAACCAACCAACATGCATTTGCTCTGCACAGAGTGGATGAAAAGCATTTTCAGGAGACTGCTGCATGGGGAAGGTCCATGGAGGACTGCTGCTGTCATGGGCTGTGTGCATGGGAGCTCCCTCTTACCCACGCTACGACTGAGAGTTCAGCTGTTGTGTGAGCTGCATGACCTACAGGGATGTTACAGCCAAAACACCAGTATAGGCTCACGTTCCTGTCTTGTGTGCTTTATGAAATTTAGATGCAAGCATATCCCATCCATGTTGCTATTATATTATTTATTGCTTCAGTGGCTCACAGCTTGTGTGGATCAGAGACCTGGTACATTTGTCCTTTATAAGCAAAAATAGAAACATAATCTCTGTCCCAGAGAGCTGGGTAAGTAGAAAAGAAACTGCATAAAACAGGGTAGTCACCATAGTGACCCCTTTCAGCCTCCCTTCCACCAACAGTTTGCATTTTATTCAGAACCAGGGAAAAAGAAAACCCTAGGAGAAATGAAATGGCTTTGTGGATGTTTTGGGGTAGCCTGTTCCAAAGCTAAAGGGACACATAAAAAATTGCATGTTTAAAATAATAGTGGAAGGTGATTGAGCCATGCTGATCGGCATGAGGAGAGAAATGGTGTCTCTGAATTTTGGGTGACTTAGGACAAGCAGGGCAAGATGAGCTTGAAAATGAGGCCAGGTTGGA
Source organism: Athene cunicularia (assembly GCF_003259725.1). Lineage (NCBI taxonomy): Eukaryota > Metazoa > Chordata > Aves > Strigiformes > Strigidae > Athene > Athene cunicularia. Next base: position 6,625,137 of record NW_020799121.1, on the reverse strand, counting down.
GGTATGTGGTGTGATAACAAGAAGTGCTGTGGTCAGAGTGGCAAAGCTGGAAATGATCTGTGTGTTTATTAGAGCATCACCTGTGTTTGTCAAGAATGGAGAACAGGATGTGGCAACTGAGACAGGAGATGAGTATATGGAGGACAGTTTTCCCTTTTGTACGTGGCTGCATGTATCTGTTTACACAGATAACTTTTAACTATCTCTTGAGGTTTCTGCCGCTCATTCTTCAATTCTCTTGTTCCCAGAAATAATGAACAAGGTGATTTGGGAAACTTAGTCTTCTCTTTTCTTCCCTCCTTCCCTTGTCAGATGCTTTTGTGGAAGATAGTTTCTTTCCCTGGATAAGTATCACTGTAGTAAGTATTCCTTAACCTGTTTAATGATTGCTACTGTAATTCAGTACAGTGGGGCAATGAGAGTAACTCTTGTTCTCTAAAGTAACTAGCTACATAAAACAACCACCAGGCGTTATTCTGTTGCTCAGGTATGGTTAAGTAACACACAGTGTCTGTTTCCACTTGTAACATTCCTGTATGATTTGAAACAGTGAACCCTAATGGCTTCTAAGCTGGGAAACTCTTGTTTCTCTTCTGCTTTAATAAACCTGAAGAAGGGAGAAGTTGTGTGACAGCAGAAGAGCTGATTCTGTTATTGAACCTGTGTTGGGAGCCTGACCTAATTTTGCACTGCAATCTGCTCCCCAGGCACCAGGATAGGAGTGAAGAGCAAGGTGGGAAAATACGCCAGGCCTCCCCGTGGAAGCCGTGGCTGTGATTTTGTGTAGCACACAAGGACTAGGCTGTCAGAGCTGCACGAGGGCTGCTATCATTTCCAAAACAGTTGTATGAGCTCTGAAGAGGAACCTGTGCCAAAGCAGAGAAGTCCTTACATGCCAGGTTCATTTGTTGAGTCTAGTTTCAAAATGCTTTTTCCAAGTTTTTTTTTATTTTTTCAACACCCTTCATTACTGCGTCTCGCCTGCTAGATTAAGCCCTTATTAGAGATGGAGATGTTTTGACTGCATCCTTGTTGCAAGTTCAAATTGCTTGCTCCATTTCAGATTGGGTGTATATGTAGAAAACATTTTGTCCTGAGTATACATGTTTGTACATGTATGTATTGTTCTCTCTCTGTGTGTATATAAATGTATGTACTCCTTTTTATAAAAATAACCTTGAGGGCAGAATGTGTTTACAAAACAACAATGTTTCTTTCTGGTTTCTGTTTCTAGTTTAAAGGGTTTTTTTTAAAAAGACCAGACATTGTTCCTATATCATCTTCTGACCAGGAAACTATCGTCTTGGACCACTGCCATCCACAGCATTGCATAAAGCTTAATTCCTATAGTTCTTCTAAACAAAAATATGAGAAATAGGAAGTCCGTGTATGCATGTCTGTGAGGCTGCTAGGGAGTTGCCGTTTTCTTTGGGAGCAGCACTAACTAATGTAGCAGCAAGTCTTTCATTGGCATATTGCAATGGATAAAGCTTGCTCCAGATATTTCACTTCATGCAAAGGCATTGGCAGTGGTTATGAAGCAAGGTTACTAGTTTGCATAAAGGAGCCTTAACAGGAAATAAGATTTTAAATAACATCTCTAAATTTGAAATGCAAAGATTTCCAGTGCTAACTTAGTTCATTTTTCAAGAAAACAGAGTTGCATAAACAAGGGCACATTTTTGTTTTCATTACTATGCTAACAGAAGAAAACCTAAATGTACCTACCTTGTCATCCATGCTTAAATATAATGCAACATTTATCAAGCTCCTCTAAAAATACAACAAGCTGTCTCAGGGATGCTGAGCTAAATATATAGTTGAGATCATCATTTCTCTGTTCAACATCTACTGTAAGTACACAGCAAACCCTCGGTTTCACTGGTTGTTCTAATGTAAACGGTGTCTTGAAGGTCCTTTTCACTGTAGGATGTCATCTGAACATCTGTTTAAACCTCACTTTGTCAATTTAGGACAAAGCATGTGTGGCACCTTCTAAAAGGAACAGAGCCAGAAACAGTGGGAAAGGTTAAACTTGTTTCTGCCCTTCTGCCTTCTCTTCCTTGCTGTGCTCCCAACTTCAGCACAAATGCTGTTGCATGAGAAAGGCTGTGTCACCCTCTGTGTAACGCTCTTAGCACATGTGAAGAGTATAAAGGCTTATTAATCTGAACTTCTAGAGTTTGCATTTTCTTGTAATGAAAATTATGTACAGAGTTCCTTATGCTGAGACTCAGATTTATTCATAGAACATATTTTATCTCTTTTTTAGTTGAAAATTAGAATAATATTAAGTAGTGTCACTCTCTTCAGAGGTTTTTTTTAAATGCTTTAATGTACTGATCTTATGGCGTTCTCTACATATAACTTGTATGAGCTCTTTTTCTTGGCAAGATGTCTGTGAGCTTGAGCTTTTCTTCTTACACCCAAAATACGTGTTGTCGGACAAGCAAAGAATCCCAAAACTACTCTGGTGTGTTTGTTTTCGCTTTCTGTGAGGAACAGTTGTTCTAAGGGGTGCCAGTGCATGGACTTAGACACATTATATCTCATCAAACTGATTTTAGTGCTGCAATGTAGCATCATGAGATTTGACAGTAAGGACATGTAGCGGTTCCAGAGTCTGCATGTTCATGGCCTCTCTGCTTGCACAAATCAGAGGAAAGTTCACAAAACCTTTTACAGTTTGAGACCTTATGTTGAAATATCCACTTTTCTACATCCAGGCATGACTGCCCTGGTAAGTGTGTAGTTCAGTTTTTACTGGACAGGTGATGTTTGCAATCAGATCTTGTCTTTTTTTGATTTTAATTATTACTGATGAAACACCAGTCTCAGCTGGGCCTGATCCTTGACAAAGCTTCCAAGTGCTCCCTGAGCAAAAGTGACTAGTAAAATATTTCCCATTCCTCTGGTCAGAGCTCTCTTCTCTGAGCTGGTGGTTTGTATTCAATTTTTTTTTTTTTTTTTTACTGTTATTATGGCAATGTCTGAAGACATAAACCTATATTGAGAGCTCACTGTGCTGACTCTGTAAATCCATAAAGATACTCTTTCTGCAAAATGTTAGTGAATGAAGGAGCATAAAAGAGCAATTTTCCATTTTAGAGACAAGAAGCTAAGAAAAAAAGACAATTACATGCTCTACAGGCATAACAACTTTGTCTTCTTCCCCCTTAGCTCTTTATAATCATGTCAAAATAGACTATTTAGGTCATTTACTGATGACCTGTGAATGCCACGTCTATCACAGTCTTTTAAAATGTACAAGTGACAAAGTGTTCCCAATAAAGTTGAATTAGCATAGGGACTGAAGATTCGTGAGCATCGCCAAAACACATTAGGGCTAATATTGTGGGAGGTCTAGCTACGGGCTAAGGGATTACTTGGTTGAGATTGCCAGTGCATAGCTGATTTGGCTATTTCAAATTATCAGAACCTAATTAAATGAAAACATACGAGCAGATAATGAGTGGAGCTGTTGCCTAGAAAATCCTCCAATATTAAATCAGAAGTTTCCTTTAGGGGCAATTAAAATACAGTGAATATATCTTAGGCTGTGTGTTAATCATCAGTATTACAAGTGAATCTGATATTGGCCTAGAGGAGGATTTTAAAATTGAGTTTTTGTTATGAACTTTCTAAAGTTCATACAGGGTCTTCGAGCCCTGTGCAGCTTTCCCCAGCATTCTACCTCCAGTTGCAAATGAATGAGGCTGTTCTAGCCTGCATACATGTTTTTTAATTGCTCTTAAAAGTCACAACTTGATTACAGAATATCGACAGGCCCTTGGGGAGTACAGGGGAGAAGTTGGGAGCAGCGAAGCAGCAATGAAATGTTAGCAAGGATGATTTTCCTCGGGGCAGGTGCTGAGCAGCACCCTCTCTGACTTGCGTATTTTCTGTGATGGGGTCTGTCTTTTTGGTTGTGATTAGTGCCTGTCCCAGCCCGTGGGGCAGCAGTGAGGGGCAGTGGTGCCACGCTAAGGACAAGGGCTGTTGACTGAGAAGGATCAACTTGCTTCTCAAACCACAGGGTCAGCCTGTTTCGTTTGGTTAGTGTGGCTCTTGGGAGGAGCGCGTGAAGCATGTAAGGAGTGTGGTGTGGAGTGGTAAGAGGAGGTGTTTCTGTGTTGGATCAGCTGAGCCCGTCGCAGGTGACAGCCAGGCGCTATCCTGGTGCTGGCCGGGCAGACTCTCATGCCGAGACTGGAGAGGGCTGCCTGGCTGTGAGACACCTGCAAGAGTGAGATATCCTAGGAGAAGTGTATAAAGGTGAATGTTAATATGATGTGTGTTTTGGTTGAGGTATGGCTTATTTCTTTGATATGAAAGCAGAGTTAGATGATAAAACGTTCTACATATTCTACCAGTTTGGGTTTTTTGTGGGGTGTTTTTTGGCTTTTTCCATCAGTTTCATTTAATATGATTTTCCTCAATTTTGTCTGCCTAGGCCTTGACAGCATACCTGTCTTGGTACAGCAGTCCCAGTAATCCCAGCAGTTTCCACCCTGCAAAGACTAGAATTGCTGGCTCTCAGGTTGGTCCATGCCATGGGCAGCCCTGGGCTCCTCAATGGCCAGCTCCTGCATTTGCTGCTGATCTCCTGGCCCCAAACATCCCTGGCTTCAGAAGCAGGGTTTTTGAAAATTATGGCTGTTTCTTATTGTCCCACAGCCATTAATATGGGCTGTACTTTTGGTTCCTGGCCATGTGGCTTGTCTCTATTAAAACAGATGTTGTCCAGCTACAGCCTGCTTTTCCAAGGGGTCTGGATCACTCAGCATCAATGGCCTGTCTTCATCTTTATTTACTGTTCTTCTAAGTATAGCTTTTTTTAACATTTAATTGGGGATGATGATGTGGATGAAAGTGTTAAATACCCTGGAACCAAGATCTGATCCCAACAGGACCCCTCTGGAAATAGATTGACTCTGTGGTTCTTATTTAAAATTAGATTTTGACACCTGTCAGCCCATTTTTTATTTAATGTGTGCTGTGTTCACTTCATATAGTTCTGGTTTCTCAATCAAAATATCAGCCGCCTTCCAGAAGTCTGTTCCATGGATGCTGTTATCCCTGTTAACCACATCTGTTGTCTCAAAGATAGAAGGTTGTTTGACAGACTCTGTTTTCCACAAAACCTTGTTGATTGCTGTTACTTATTTCCTTTCTTTCTTAATCATGTCCTGTCTCCACTATTCCATTATTTTGCTGGGATAGATGCCAGGATGACAGGCTTATAATTATCTAGGTCACCCCATTTATCCTTTTCTGGAACTTTCCCATTGTTCCACACTTTTTTTGAAAATGAACATGCAACAGTCCAGAAAGTCTTCAGCCTTTCTTAGACATTTTCAAGTAAGTATTTGGACATGTTGACTTGAAGAATGAGAGGTCAAGGGTCTAACATCCTCCTAAATAAAAACTGTGGTGAAAAGTGTCCTGGTGTTATCCTGTGGCTGTGACTTGATGTTCTGCTGCCCTCCCAGAGCTCTCATGAGCTCATGGTCATGATGCACTTCTAGAGCAACCCTGCACTTTCTGCATTACTGGTGTTGTTACGGACAGCTCTGTCGCCACGCTCCAGTAGTGCTGTAGTTACGGTTCCCTTTCTTCCTAATAACACTCTTTGGTCTGACATTACAATAAAAAAAATATATATATAATTAAAAAATCTGAAGCTAATGAAAACATTTGCTTTCTGGACCAAGTCTGTTGGTTGGTTTTTCAAAACTCACGGGAGTCACAAATGAGCTCTAAATTTATGAATGTAGCATTAGCAAGCGAACCCGTTTTGAAATGGGTTTGTGCCTTGCACAGACAGCTGTCCACAGTTGCTGCTTCTCCATCTTGCTGATTTGTGTGGCTACCAGTTTTTTCAGCAAATGGCTTTGCTTTTCCTCTGAGTGTTTGACTTTTCCATGTTCTGTTTAATTTTAAATTCAAATCCCCAATTTGAGAAAAAATTCTTACCTTCCACGCTGAATGACGTTATTTTAGGTCTTCCAAATACAGTTGCTGATTCCCCTTCTCCCAGACATGATGGTTTAAAAATCTACTAGAGTAATGGGCATAAATTGGATATACTACATGTAAGGGTATGTGAATATTTTGAGTGCGTTGTGATAGCTGGAAGCTGTGTCTTTCCTTTTTTAGGGTGGTTGGTGGCTTTGAGACTCTGACTGCTATGGAGAATGTGGAAAGTGACCCAAAAACAGACCGTCCCAAGGTACATGCAATGCACCAAGGGCTGTGCATGAGGGAGTGAAAACACACGGCCTCACGTGGCACTGCAGTTCACCCCACTGATGCTTCTCTGAATGCCAGACGTGGGGGAGATGGCGCAGTTTCATCAGCAGATTGATTTGTTCTTTTTCTCTTCTGCTCCCAGGAGGAAATACGAATTCAGACAACAACTGTTTTTGTTGATCCGTATGAAGAGGCAGATGCCCAGGTGAGGATAGCTGGTTGGTTGTTTTTTCTGAAAGGCCAGAGCTCTTCTTTGAAGAACTGTGTAACCTAATGCCTTTTCTCTGAACATGGGCAGCCCCCTGGCCCACATGGTTGCAAGCTAAAATTAAATAGCTGCCATCTCCATTGCCTTGTGTGCCAGGATCACCGCCACTCTTTCAGCGGAGAGGTCTTGTAACTGAGTCTGGCACGGCTCCCAGTCCGTCACGCTTACGATGGCTTCCTTCCCAAATGCCCACAGTAGCTATGGGTAGCTGCAGGTGAGAAGAGAGGAGATTTGTTATAATGACTGCAGCCAGCCTGTTTGTAGTGGCCCTTGAGGTCTGTCTCCGACAGCCTGCCCTGTAATCATAGTGGTGCTGATTGCTGTTTTAGAGTGCTTCAAAGCTTCAAAGAATTGTAGACATTTTCTCCTTACACTGGACTAGCTCTTACAACAGACTGCACTCTCTGCTTCCCACAGGTTGCTGCAGAAAGAGAGAAGGTCCAGCTAGAAGAAGAAGCAGCCAAAACAAAAGCTGAGGTGGTCCCACCAAAAAAAGAGGTCCAGACTCCTAAAACCTACCGGCAGGGGATTGGAAAATACATTAACATGGCTGCAGCGTGAGTTCCCTGCCATCTGATCTTTGTTGAGTGTTTTAGTTGCCTTCCTTGCTGGACGCTGACCCTGTCCAGTGCCATTGCTCAGATCTTTGGTTTGTGCCAGCAGGCTTTGCAAAGACACCTTCATGCAGTCCTAACAGTCAAGAGTTCCCTCTACTTCTGTTGTTTTTCAAGATTACAAGTTAACTGAGCTTTTTTTTAGCGCTTGAATGTGACCAAGTTAGTCTTTAACAGCATGTGCTGACTTCAGAACTGTAGATACATTGCCACAACTCAGAAGTCCTTGTACTGTGTCACTTCCTACACCATCTTTTATTCTTTTCCTCTTTTGCAGCTATTTCTGAAGGCGACGGTCCCACAGCTGTTTCTCTTTTAGCAGCTTCTGCCCTGCACGATATAGTTGCCTTAAGCCCATATCAATCTGCTGATCTGGTTCCCTGTTCAGCCACACGAACAGTTGTACCAGCACAACTGAAATAGCCAGAAAGGGGAGCAGGTTCCCAGGCTTGCTGTGGGAGCACAGGGCGTCTGGCAAATGGCTCCAGGGAGCCTGTCTGGTTGTACAGGCTTGTCCTGCAGCATCCTCTCCCAGACACCCTTTGTAAACCTGTTGGCATTGGCAGCATCTCTTGCTTTCCTAAGGATGGTACAGAATCCCACCTGAGTGGCAGCTTTGCATAAGTTTTGGATAGATTAAAATAAATGCCTTCCACTTGATTTTTGCAGACTTCTCTGAAAGCATTTACAAAAATGGTGTTGTCTGTCTGCTGCATAAAGGTGTGTATTTAGGCATACACAGATCTGGACAGCTATTTAATCAGCTTGTGTGTGCCTGTGTGACTTAGAGGCATTTGCATAACTGAGAACAAAAATATGTTAACCTGTGTAGGTCAGTTTGGTGTGTCAGTTAAGTGTTTCAATTACAAAATATTGCTTGTCCCTTAAAATATTATATTCAGCTTAAAATTGCTGCCATTCTGCAATGTATTTACAGAGGAAACCCAAGCAGAATTTTTCAGCTCTCTGGAAAGGGCCAAGTAGCATAGAAAACACTTTTCTTTCTTAGTCCTTCTCTCATCACAGCCTTGAAACTGGGAGTTTGGGCCATAGCAGCCCCTTGGCAGGTTCAGGGTTCTCCCTGTCAGCTACTGATACCTGACAGTAAAACCACAGTATGTGAGCTGGCTGCGTAGTGTTTTCATGGGGTTGCAAAGTCTGCTTAAGAGAGGTTGAGAATAGCGGCAGCGACTGCAACAGGCTGTGCTCAAGAAACAGGAAAGGATCTGAAAACCTCGCCCAGCTGCTTTACACCTAATTCCCCATAAATCCTTTTGCTGCCACAAATGCAGGTGAGAAGGTGGGGAGAGAACTTGTGGCTCACATTTTCATCATGACTGTGCTGAAAAAGTACAGCTGTTAAATCTTCAGCTCTGGCCCAGAGAACTTGTTGAGTTTCAAACACGTTCCTGGAAGTGTTCGAAGCCTGACTCAACTTATCCCCACAGACTGACCCACTCTTCCTCTTTTTGGGTATGCCAGAGGCCCCCAGCCCCCTGTGGTCCCCATGCTGGCATGGAGCTTGCACTCCTCTCTGATATGGGATGGGCTGGCTCTGGTATAGGCGGTGCTGGGAGAGGAAAAGCTGCCCTTGTCCCACCAAACAGTAGATAGTCCCTGAGAGTTGTTTTCATTTTGGCTCCAGGAAGCGCAGTATGGAAGATGATGGGCCTTCAACCAGCACAGCTGCGAAGAAAGAGAAGAAGAGTACAGGCTTCGGGGACTTCAGCTCCTGGTAGCAGCGCGGGGAGCCTAGCACTGGAGCAGCACAGCAAAAAAAGAAAAGGCATCCTCCCACGTGTCCCCGAAGAGCCCGAAAGACAGTCTGTCCTGGGGAGGGAAGGCACCAGCCTGCCCTTCCACTGGGGAAAAAAAGAAAACTGTTGCTTTGTTAAGGCTGTTTAATGTGGCTTTGTTTTCTAGAGAGCTGTGTTCCCCCCACTGCATCTTCCTCGAAGGCCTTTTTGTTGTTGTTTTGCTAAGCAGGGAGCAGGCAGCCCATCTCCGCTGGGGATTAGCGGGAGCCTCTCTCTGCTTGGCTGGCAGCAGACCAGGCAGAGCCCAGCCTCGCAGGACACTACTCCAGTGAACAGCTACGTTGGTGAAAGAGCTCCTTTCACAGGTAACCGTTTCCAGACAAGCCAAGTCTGTCAAATGAAGGAATGAATTAATGTGCTGAGGAAGTGCCCGTGCTGCTGCAGCGCTTTGCGGAGGGGAGGGGAGGGCTCCAGCCTGTCCTGCCCTTCCCTTCAGCTCCTTTTGCTAGCTCTCAACAGGGACCAATTCTGTCCCTTGCTCTTTGCGGGACTGCCAGGATCCTGGCTGGACTGACTGCTGTCAGTCTCCGTAGGGCCTCGCTCACTCCAAAATGAGCTCTGTACCCATTGAAGTCTGACAGCCTGGGAAGCAGTGAATCTAGATGGGGAGCCTGGGGTAGCCACACCAGTCGTTTCCTCCAGTGGCTGGCATTCCCTGAGCCACTGGGCAGCCAGAGGGGCACCACTTCTCAAACCTCTCCTCAGGTCTCAGAAAGCACAGCCTGGAGCAATTGAGAAGGAATAGAAACACCTTTTTTTTTTTTCCTCTTTTTTTTTCTTTTTTTTTTTTTTTTAACAGTCCCTAAAGCCTGCTCCTTGCAGGGGAACACACACTGTAGTCTTTCTCGACATCAGTCCTCCCATCATTAGGGAAAACCATATAATATAGCTGCCAGGCATCTCACATGTTACTGTTGCATACCCACAAATTATTAGAAAGCTTAATAAAGGCCTTATGGAGTAAAGATATATCAGCCTGTGACATTTTAATCCATCTGTATGTGTGTTACCATCACTTAGATGTAGCAGGCTAGATCCCAAACGTTATTTTTTGGTTCATCTTGGGTGTTTTCAGATGACAGAAATACCCTCCCTACCTCTCTATGTGGCTGAGGAGATCGTTTTGTAATCAGCTTTGTAACAATACATTTATATAGGTGGTTTCATGTTTTAAGAGAAGACTCCATTTATATGAAATTGCTGTAATAACTTTTGGTAAAATGTTTTGCATTAAATGCTTTTATTTTCTTTTGAGTACTTGCCTTTGACTGTTCAACTGTCATTTCCAAGATCATGGCATTGCAAAGTTGATTGTCATACAAGGAAATGATTCATTCCTACTTTTTAAGATGCTCATAAGGAACTCTGGGATCTTTGCGGATATGATTACATCTTTGTTAAATCATAGGAAGTTCAAACTGGTCTGAAAAAATAATAGGGGGTTTTTGTTTTGCAACATTTTGCAGCGTATAAGTTTGAAATAACATGTTTGATTCCTGGAACGGAGGATATGATGGAACTTTCCTCAAGCTGCATTTCTTGTGTCTTATTGAAACCTCTTGCTTCTCCTGGGCTGGCCTTTTCCTGATAAATTGTTATTGATACCTTCTACCTACCATTCTGCTTCAGAATGTTTTTAAGTCATCAAGTTCACAGTGTTGCTAGAGCTGGAATAGGCAGTTTAATGAAATCCATAAGAGTAAAATGCTTTTCCGTACTAGATTAAAATGGAGATTATTATGAGAGAAAGGAGCTTTTGATTACAAGGAAGGCAACAGAGGTGTGACAAGGACTCCTGTTTCAGCAAGAGTCCTTGCTGCAGATTGATATAAGGGACAGTTTCCTCTTGCAGCAGCAGGCTGCAGAGATAACTGACCACTTTCCCTTTCTACTCCAGCCTTTTGGCAGCGCTCGCTGCAGTCCACGCAGAACCACTGCCCTGCAAAGCACCGACAGGCCTGCTGCCCTGCAAAGCACCGCCTTTGCCCTGCCTCTTTCATTAGAGTTTCCCACCATAACATCAGACACAAAAGAAAGAGCAATTTCCTGGCTTCTAGGAAGTGCTGAGCATAAGCCTTTTAGTTTTTCTCCAGGCAGGGATGAAGCTCTTCAGTCTCCATTCACTGCTCGACCTGAATCCAGTTCTCAGGCTGGTGCTGGTGCTCCCTGCTGCTCCCTCCCAGGGTGGGAGATGCTGGCTCTGGCCGGTCCCCGGGGTGCCACGGGGGGGTGCAGGGGTCAAGCCGTTTGTCCGAGGCCATGTGCTGAGCCAGCAGCCACGCTGGGGTTTGCACCGAGAGCCACTGCAGGGCAGTGACCACCACTGGTGCTCTGGCAGCCAGACCCTGCAACTAATTTTTCTTCTGAATTCCCACCTCTCTGCTCCCTCCCACACCTGTATGTCTGCATAAGGGGTCAGATTTTTTTAACTTCAGCTTTTCTTCTGGTCGGCAGAAGCACAAGGACAATGTGACATGGGGAAAATGTGAGCGGTAGTGACAGGGCACAAGGTAGGTGCCCAGAGAGCAGGGCAGTGTGCTGTAGCCCTCATTTTTACAAAACCTGGTTCTTTGCTGGGTGACTTGCAGAGTTACCATTACCTGAGTTGGGAAAGGGGAGGAAGGAGGCTTTGCTGAAACCTTTTCTGCTTCTTTCATCTCTTGGTTCTCCAGCAAGGACAGTGTGCTAAAGGAATACTCAAAGCAGCTCCTGCATGGCTGGAGGGATAAGCAGGAATTGTGCAGCTTTACTACAGGAGTGCACTCCTGGGAATGGCTGTGCTATTTGTAAGCACATTTTTACATTCTTTGACAATTTTTCAGTAAAAGCAAGAGAAAAAAGGATTTTAGAGGCTGAAGTAGCATTTGTCTAGCCTTGACTAGAATAACACCAGTGCTCTCTTTGCATTGCTCCATACCTGAGCCATTTTGCTGAAAGTTGGAGGTGCTGGGTGACCAGTAAATTCATCATTTCCTGAGATCTGGCACTGTAGCAGTGAACATCACAAGCATGAAACACCCTCGAGAAGTTGGTGGCATGTGGTGGGGCTGGCAGCCGTGATGCTCCTTTCTATACAGCCACACAAAGACGTGGGGCTGGCAGGAGACTCAGCTCACCTCTGCTTTTTCAGCCATGCGTTCAGCCTGGCCCCTCAAGGACCACAGTACGGCCTGCGTGGGAAACAGCACCGACGGAATGGTTTTCAACCAAAATAGCTGCAACTGTATTTCCATATTTACCAAGAGAAAAATCCCAACATACTGTTGTTCAGTTTAATTTTGCCTGTTCCCCACTGGTTTGAATTGCTACAACCCACTCTCTTGGAAGCAGAAGCATGTATAACCAATTGCTCTGCTTCAGCATCATGTGGTAGATCATAGTGGTCCCTATATCACGTGGGGCCATGAATTGTGAGTAGTCAAACTCTTTCAAGGTCTCCAAGAAAATCCTGCTTCTCCCTCCAGCTCCTTTCAAGACAGGGACCAAGCAGTGAGCGTTCCCCAGAGCCCAAGCCACCCGAGCTGTAAGGGTGAGGAGCTCGATGGGGTGGAGCAGAGAAGTGCATGCAGAATTCGGTCCAGCACAGCTTGGCTCACTTGCCATCTGTGCTAAACTTACTCCAATTTACTACTTCTTGTGAGTTAAAAACCACAGAGAACACATCTCTACCAGGTACTGCTCCAGGATTTGTCTGTCGTATCTTCTTGAGCCTGAATGGTGGGCACAGGGAAGACATCCCGGATGCTGTTGGTACCAGAAGCAGAGCAGAGCGTGGTCAGGGATGGATGGACAGAGACAGCCTGAGAAGCCTGTGATGGTCGGTAGGAGGGGGATGGGGGGAGGAAGGGCAGCTGAGTGTGCCAGGAACTCTTGCTGGAGCCTGGTGTGAAGGTTGCAGCTACCAGAGCCTTGAGGCAGCTGCTATACCCATGGGGCAAAGGAGAGGAGCACCCGGGGCTGCCTCCCAGGGCACTCCCCACCTCACAGGTTTGGGGACTGTGTAGAGCACATCACGGAGGTGGCACATCCTTGCCCTGTGGCAGCTGCCCATGCAGGTGCCTCCACCTTGCACAAGCATCCATGGAACCTTGCAGAGGGGAACCATATACCTGAAGGGATCCATTTTGCTCTTTGGGTCCTTCCTGGCCAATTCCTGGCAGGTTTTTTGCAGAGATTTCTCAGCCCTTAGTGCTTCTGTGTGCCTCTGCCATGGGGCTGTGCCTGTCCACATGTGCCTGTGTGTTGTGTCTAATACAGACCTGCTGACCCCAGCCTCTGCTGGGGCTGTTGAGCACAATTTCTGTTTTCCAACCCAACTTGGCCTCAGAGACCTTGGGGTGAGAAGCCAGGATGAACACCTGCTTTCCCGCCCAGGCAAGGGGGGATTTACACCCTTTTGGTCTCCTGGGCTTTGGCCCGATGTCCATGGTTTGAACTTTGATGCAGTTTCTGTTCAAGAGTGGTGGTCAACCACTGCTCAGCTGGCTGAAAAGCTGCCAGCAGTAAACAAAAATCCACTTCTTGGGTCGTGGCAGGGCTCCTGCAGGTGCTCGCGGGCGCACCGCTCGCCAGTGGCTCCAGGGAAGCTGTGTCCCCCCTGCACATCTTGTTGAAACCAAGGGTGCGTGCTGAGGCTTTATGTCCCTCACCTAGCAGGAAAAGCAGAATTAATAGCAGCAAAAGCTGCTGTTTGCCCAATTCCCTTTGGCAGAGCCTGTGGTCCCATAGGAGACCTGCAGCAGCAATGCTGCGTCTGATGTGGCCGTGCGGTGCAGCTGCCTGGGGGATCTGTTCTGAGTTGATGCAGTTTGTGCCACTGGCACTCAGGCTTTAAGGCCAGCAAGGTAAAGGCTGTCTTTAGAGATAGAGAAATAGTTTCGGTCAGCTGCAGGTTTTATGGTTGCGTGTGAATGAGCTTGCAGGGAAGTATGGGGTTTTGGCCATCCTGCATGCAGGTGGCAGATGCCTGTACCATGACCAGGGGTTAAGCAAAAGCCGTGAGGGACTAAAGTGCTAAATGCTGCCAAGTCATGGCCAAACCCTCTGGAGGAAGGGGAAGTCCAAGCACACTGGAGCCGATGGCTGCCGGAGGGCTGGCGCCACGCAGTTGCACACGCAGCCATACAGGTCAGCATCGGTGGGTGCAGAGGGATCTCGCAGCCCCCTCCGGGCACAGGTGACCCCAGCATGGGCTGCGTCAGTCCCCTCGGCCAGTGGCAGAGCCACAGGCATGGCCGTGGCCACCCTGCAGCTGGTGGGAGCAGCTGTCAGCTAAAGTTATCATGTATGTCTGGGATCCCCCTGTCACCCCTCGCCAGTGGTGTTTGGAAGAAACAGGATGCCGGAAACCTTGTGCCAGGAAGCAGCTTTTGTAAGCAAGGGGGGGGATTTGCCAAACAGCCCCCCCCCAGTTTCAACACTTTGCTTTGGAGAAGACAAACAAACCAAATCAGACGGCAGGGGAAGGAGGTGGGCAGCTCCCTGCAATGGCCAGCAGTGGGTCACACCACAGCGCACAGCCAGGGATTTCTCCATTCCTCTCTTTCTTTGGGAAGTGTATTTGTTACCAGGGCTGCAGCAGAGCGTTTAACTGCCCTGTGCCGTGACTGTGGGGAAGGAGCTGGAGCCGAGGCTGTGCTCAGAGCTCAGGGAACACAGCCCCTCCGCTTTGGGACACCCACCTCCATGGCAGCGCCATCCAATCCCATTGGCTCAGACCTGGGTGTCCCCGTCCCTGCCACACCCAGGGACCCGGACCCTGGCTGCAGAGCAAGGCTGTGACCAGGCTGTGGTGCTGAGGGGGACAACTGGGTGGCACCACACCCTCCTGCCCTGCCACGCAGGCGCTGCCCTCCACCTGCCCATCCCATGCTCTGCTTTAGCTCACCAATCTGGCACAAACAGCCAGCAGTGGGTTTGCTTCTCAGGCCTTAAACCCTGCAGCAGAAGACACTTCTAAAAAAGCCAAAGTAGCTCAATAGGTGGATTGGAGAGGAGAGAGGCTCCCAGTGGCATCAGCCCTGCTGCTGTGAAAGCCAGTGTGGCATCCCAGTCCCTCCCCTACTCCCGCAGCCCCCACCTCCCGCTCCAGCCCTGACTCCTGGTGCCCAGCGAGCAGCAGCTGTGGCTGTGCAGGATCGTGGCCGACCACAGTCTGCATGTCCCACTCTGGACACCGTTGTGGGGAGCAGCCGTGTGTGAAAACGTGCATAGGGATTTTTAAACAAAAAGCATGTTGTGACGGCAGCCTGGGCACATCCCCAGGAGGGACATTGCCACTGAAGGGACATGTGACCATTTGGGACAAATGCTGAGGCAGCTCTGAAAAGCACCTCCTCAGTGATGTCTGGAGCTGGTGGTGGTGGAAACATGGGGGGAGAGCTGAGCCCAGGGGGGCATCCTGAGGTGAAGCCGCGGTGGGGCTGGGGGGCCCAACACCGCTCTGACCCCTGCAGAGCTCAGCCCTCGTGCCTCGCAGCACTGCCGCCTTGGTGCGGGGCACGGCGGGGGCTGTGGGGGCTGCGCACGCACCCCAGCGAGGCCGGCACTGACTCACCCTCCGCTGAGCTCAGGCTCTGCAGCCCGGTGACTTCATCTGCTGGAAATAGCAACTGAGGAGGAACGGTTTCTCTGTCACCGCCATACCCTATAGGCACACAGGCGCTCGCTGCTGCCTGCACTGCTGCCTGCACCCCAGCCCCAGGAGCTGCTTGAGCCCCAAGGCAGGAGCAGCCCTCTGGTCTTGCTCTCAGCCCGGACACATGCTGGAGCTGCTCTGCACAGGATGGGACAGGACGAGTCCCCGTGGCTGCACGGGGACGATGGCGTTTGGCAGCCGAGATGCTGCCGTCCCTGCAAGGGACAGTGCTGATGCTGCTGCAGGAGTCAGGACAATCAAAGGGTTTCAAGGCCTGAGAGATCACGGTTTTATCTACCCCACCTGCTCATACAGCACAGACAGTCTAATTTGCACTTAAGTCAGTAATGAGTTCTCGGCTAAAACATGTCTTCCAGAAAGGCTTCGAGGGAACATTAATCCCGCAGTTCCCCCCTAGAAAAGCAAAGCCATCACAGCAGCCTGAAGTGGCTGGAGCAGATAATGGGGACTCTGCCTGCTCCTCGCCTGTGTGGACCTCTTGCTCTTATCACGGGTGAACAGCTGTCGTGGGGCTTGTACAAGCAAAGCGTTGCTGGGGCTGCTCACAGCAATCCCCAAACAGCCCAGCTGTGGGTCTGCCGCAAAGGCCAGGGATGTTTGAGATCCCATGGGGTGCCCCCACAGGTCTCTATGCTGGTCTTCCCACGGGGACAATGCAGGGACAGCGCTCCTGCAGCCGAGGCCAAGCTGGAGGGCTGGCATCGGCACAGGGTGGGTGTCCTACGGCGCGGGTCCCTGTGTCCGGGTCAGGGCTCTGCCACGTGGCACACAGAGGGCACATACGGGCATCTGTTGCCCAGGGTGGGAGCAGGAGTTTTGTAAAATCTCGGGGGTGCTGCAGTGCCAGTGCCAACTTTGCTCCCACCAGTTGCTGTTTAAGGTCAGCAGGGCTGGGACAAGTGACCTTGGCACTCACTGTCACTCATCCCTCATGTACTTGTTTGTTCAGGTTTCCTTTCATAAAAAGGAAAGAAAACAAACCACCTCTCCTGGATCCCTCTGCTCCGCTGGGGCTCTTCCTGCACTGCTGGCCCAGGGAGTTGCATCTCTGCAGGCTTTTCTTCTATGCATGACTCCAGGCTGGTGCCTTGATATTTTCCAGAGATGGGGAGGGTGTGGGGTCATCATGCCTCGCTGACCATGCAGGGCCCTGGGCTGGCTGTGCAGGATGTGGCCCGCTGCAGCAGCACATCGCTGGCTGCTGTGGGATGTGCTGGCAGGAGCTGTCAGTGCCAGCATGATGCCTTAACCGTGGTGAGAAAAAAAAACCTCCCAAGCCCCACATCCCTGGCACAGGGGATGCCTGCAGCAAGGGGCCAGCACCTGCCCCCCGCCCCCAGCACTGCTGGGAAGCTTCGGGTATCAAAGCATCCGACCAGGCAGATTTGGTCCCTGACAGGGTTGTGAAGGGCAGAACGGGCACAGCGAGCCCCAGGAAGGGCGGGGATCGATCATTCTGCCCAAGGGAGGATGAAGCACTGGGAATTGGGGTTGTACCCACGGGGCTGTGCACGGGGCAGCTTCCCAGGCCCTTCTGCAGATCCTGACGTCATGGAGAGGCCAAATCTTCCCTTTTACACAGAAAAAAAAAGGTTCATCTGCAATCACAGCAGACTGCATTTGACAGCTCATAACTTAATGGCTTTTAAAAAATAGCCACAGCCTGTTTTAAACGCTGGTTGAGGTCTCCTCTACTCTTCCCCCTGGAAAGCCTTCGGAGCTCTCACTTTTCTGATACTAGATACTTTCTCTAATCTTTGGCCTCCATTTATTAATGGGTAATTATATCTATTTGCTTTTGTGCCAACATTGTCCTTTAGCTTGAATAGTTTTTTTTCCCTCCCTAATGTTTGCTTCCCGGTGCTATTTATAGGCAGCAATTGTATCCCCCCGCAGCCGCTATTTTGCTTGGCTACACTGGCTGCGTGCCTTCAGCCTCCTCAAAACAGCCCCGTCGCCCTCCTGCCTCCCTCAGCATCCCTTCCTCGAGCAGAGGGGTTCAGATGGGTGCTTTGGGGCAGAAACTCTCTGCCTCCGGAGAGCCCCGTGGGGTCATTTTTTAGGCAGCCCCATGGGGTTATTTTTAAGGCAAAGGCAGGGACTGCTCCAGGTTCCTGTTTGCCTTCCCTGTTCCTCCTACCCCATTTCTTTTTGGGGAGAGTGAGTGGCCAGCAGCACCCAGCAGCGTGGCCCACCAAGGCCACACCAGAAATTGCATGATTTTTATCTGCACTTTGATCCCAGGATGAAAAGGATGATAGAAAACATTTGTTTTTATGATAAAAGAAATTGACCCTGGAGGAATCTGCCTCCCCAGGGCAGCCTGCAGCAAATCACAGAGATAAGGCACCGACATGCAGCAAATGCCAAGTGCTTCCAAGCCTCTGAGCGGCTGCAGAGCAAATCCCTCCCCAGGGGGTTTCCACGCCTGCTCCCGAGCCCGGACAATGCGGCCGGTTACAATTTTAGTGGATTTTGTTGGGGTCAGGAGGACCTGCAGAAAGGACACTATATTTTTTTCTTTTAACGAACAGCCAGATTTTTTTATTACAGACATCTTTGCCACAGATCTCAGTCGAGCTTTTAATAGATGGGTTCCTCGCCAGCGGCAATTGCAAATTGATTGCAGCAGAAATGGCAAGTGAAGACAAATATAGTGCAGGCTGCCTGCAGGGAGAGCACATGGAGGAAACTTCGGATGCTATTTTTGGTGCTTTGTCTCCACCGCTTACAGTATTTCTAATCTTTGTTTCTCTTAAAACATGCTTGAGGTTGGGATTATTTTTTTGTTGTTGTTGTTAAAAAGTATTCTCTTCCCTGGAGAGAGGGTGCCCGTGCCCAGCTTTGTGGAGCTGGTGGGTGCCGTGGTCCC
Source organism: Athene cunicularia (assembly GCF_003259725.1). Classification (NCBI taxonomy): domain Eukaryota; kingdom Metazoa; phylum Chordata; class Aves; order Strigiformes; family Strigidae; genus Athene; species Athene cunicularia. The sequence goes on along the minus strand of NW_020799121.1, from coordinate 6,606,656 downwards.
AGTCAGCGTGGTGGGAGGACAAAGGTGCACTGATGGTGCTGCCTCCATTCCCTCCACTGGGACTAGAACTGGGCCCGTCTCCCTCCCAGGCGCTGTGTAGAGGCTGATGTGGAGCCAAACCCCGATGTCACCCTGATCCATGGGAACCTCGTGGGGGGTACAAGAAAGTTCAGCATGCTTGCTAATAAAAAAGAAGGACACACCACCCTGAGGGCCAGCAGTGGCAGTCCCAGCCCTGCAGCAAGCTGTACTGCTTGGCACCAATGCACCGAGTTTTGCTCAGTCTCAGGCAGCACCAGGAGCCACAGCGGCTGGATGCTCCCAACACACAGCGGGACCCAGCTGGGTGCTGCGGGCAAAGTGCTTGCCCTGGAGTGGGGCAGGCTGCAAGAAACATAAAATCCAGGCATGACCAAAAGTACAGTGGAGCCCAACTGCAGGGAGGTGGGGAGGGGAGCGTTGGAAGTCACTCAGGGTCCTTGGGAGAGAGAAAAACACTCTGAATTATTGCTGTGTTTGGGGAGCCACAGCTAGGTGACACTGAAGTGATGATAAAGTCTTGGTGGCACTGACACCCTAAACTTCTCGACCCCAGGGGACGATCAGGGAGTAAGTGGCAGACTGAGGCACAACCAGACCCCAGCGCAGAGGCATTTTGTTGACACCTGTGTCCATGGGTGTGAGAGATGAGGCTGCAGTTATAAAGGAGCAGAAAGGCTAATAAAAGTGACAAGCAAGAACAGGGAAAATCTGGGTTTAACCACAGAATAGCAAAATAAAAGCAGCTCGTGGCCTTAGTCTTGCACTTTCTGTGTCCGCCTGGAAACCTGGGACGTTTGCTGCAGCAGCTTAGGGGAGACCAGCCCCTTCTCTGAGGACTGTGTGGTGGGATTTGTGTTTGCCTCATTAGGAGGCTTCTTGGTATGAGAAGCCCAGATGCTCTTCTGCCATCTTTTTACACATCCATGTCTGTGCAGACCCCATTTTGCCGTGATTTGATCAAGCTGCAATCTGGCGTTCACAAAAAAATCCCTCTGTTTCCCATGTTTGCCTCTAAATAACATAAAAGCTGTACTCTGCCAGAATGCTGTATGGTGCCGGAGTTAAAATAAATATAACAAAGATAGGAAAAAGAAATTTTTCATCATTGAGCCTTCTAGCAGGGGGAACCTGTGGCCCCTTCATGCCAGGCCAGGCTGACATTTCATGTCCAGCACCCACCCCCAAGCCAGGGTGGGCTGTGGCTGTCGAGCACCCCCTGGAAAGAAAAAAATAATTTAAAAAACCCCAACAAACCCCCACACTTTTTAAAGGTTTTTAAGGCAGACACTAACATCCACTTGTGGTAATTCTGCTGTCGGTGCAGCAGCTCCAGCCACCCTCCCCGCAGCGCTGTGCCCCTGCTCCTGCCCCCCCCAGGCATCTGCAGGAGAAGGGGCTCAGTGCCACGCTGGGCACATGCCCTCTGCTTGGCATTTCCCAACTGGGAAGGTTTTCAGCTGGCCTTGCCGCGGCTGGTATGTGCAGATGTACCAGGGAGGAGCGCAGCAGCGCTTGGGAGCCGTCCAAGGTAAATGCGTGTCTTTGGTGCAAACACGCATCTGCCCAGCACCAGCACTGGCACCAGCACCACACCTCAGTGGGACCTTCTCAACGGTTACCAGCCAGACTCCCTTTTCTGGGGCTGCGAAGGCCGCAGGGGCAGCACGCCGTCAGCTCAGTCCCCTCCCCGAGGATATTTCGCAAGAGAAGTCAGCTTGTGGAGGAGGTTTTTATGGCTGGGGATCAAAGTCCTTGGCACCCTCCCAGTTTCCCAGTATTTAGCCGTTGCACAGCCCGGGTTTGCAGCTGGGTTTGTGGGCCAGCACCGCAGCGGGGAGAGGGGGGAGCGCAGGGCTTGCAGGGGGGGGAAGGCTCAGCCATCCCGGCACTGGGATGCTGGGGTCAGCCCACTCGCCTCTCCCGCAGCCGCTCCCGCCACCGGCACCCTGGGACACAGGGATGGGGGTCAAGCCCTGCAGCCACCCCTGGGGAGGGCAGAGGGAGCCAGGGCTGCTGGGGAGAGGGACTGGTGGTGAATGGGACTCCCAGGCTTCAACAGACAAGAGGAAGCAGCTTTTCTTTGTCCAGAGACAGAGGCATCGTGCCCAGCTCCCACAGGCATCCCAGCTAGAGGGAGAATGGCTGGGTGCTGCCCCCCCCCCCAAGTTTGGGCAATGCCAGCCTCACCCCGGACAGTCATCCTGCTTTCTCCATCCTGCTCCACCTCCACCAGTCCTGGTCTCTCTCTTGGTCCCCATGGTTCCCATGTCCTCAGCTCAATAAGCTCATTTCTTGCTGTGCTTTATGGCTACAGACCTTGTGGAGCTCTGCAAGGAAGCAGGCAGAAACACAAGGGAGACATTAACTAATTTTTACAGCTTTGATTATTTAATCACATATATTTACATAGCGAATAACCTGGAGGGTCACATTTTAAGACACTGATGTATTCTCTCCTCCCCACATAAGGCAAACAGCGTGTTGTGGGGATGCTGGGTGGCATCAGTGGCGGGGTGCGGCCCATGGGGGCAGAGCTCAGCTCACTCACAGCCCTGCACCCAGTGCAAACAAGGGAATCGGGTGACACAAATCAACCCCACCTTGCCAGGCCTGAGTTAAATGGTTCCAGCTTCAATTCTGCCCATTGTGGTGCCACCCCATCAACACGCTCATCCTGTGGGACCAAAAAAGCTGGGAACTGTCTTCTTATTTCCAGAATAAATGTCTTCCCAGAAAATTCCCATCCTGAAGCACTGGCCTGTAAGCTTTATCTGTCTGTGTTGGTTTTGCATTTCATTCAGCCATATTTCCATAACCACGTACTGGGGGGTCGGGGTGGGGGGTGGGTCGGCACAGCTGTCACCTCCCAGTGACTGCAAATGGCAGCAAAGGGCTGGGTGTCATCTGCCTTCCCCATCAGCACCCAGGGCCGAGGAACCATGGCTGGCTCACACCGTCGCTAAACCCCAGCCACGTCGCTGCCAGACACTTTGTCAGCAGACGCTGGGCTGGCAAGAAACCAGGCTGGCACTCGCCACAAAGGAAGGGTAGAAAACTGACAGTTGTGGGGCCGGGAGCTGTTCCTGCTGTATTATTGTTGGCAACCTCTGTTATAATAAAAAAAAAAATTAAGAGTAGATGTAAAGAGCAACATGTTTTTTTCGCCGCCCAGCTGAGCTGTCAAGACTAAATCATTGCATTTCTTTGCAAACACTCGGCAAGGCTGGGGAAATCTGCTGGGAGCTGGAGCGCTCAGGTCAGGGCTGTCCTGCCAAGAGACGATTACAGCCTGTCCTGGGGACGGAGGAACAGGGAACAGGGCCAAGAGCAGCTTCAGGAGGTGCCTTGAGTCCAGGAGTAAGATTACAGGCTGCAGGGTCAGCAAAACCCTCTCACACTCCGGGCGGCACCTGAAACCTTTCCAGAAAGGAAACCACCCAGCTCAGCACCGCTGTGCCCGGCAAAGGGCCCTCCCGGCGGGGCAGAGAGGCTCTGGCAGCCCCTGCAAGGAGACAGCAGATGCTCAAGGAAGAATTAATCAGTCGATACGTGGCATTTCTACTCGGCACTGAAATGAAGGGTCTTGGCTCCTGGCCATCACACGTGCCTTGCGGCAGGGTGCTCCCCAGACCCACACCTGGGGCTGGGGTGCTTAGAGAAGGGCCTCCCCTCTGCTCCCAGCCTCCTGCCTGTTGATTCACAGAGGCAGGTCAAACATCTTGGCAGTCCATGAGCTCCCACAAAAGCACAGATGGCAATTTGTAGTGTGCCCATCTTAAAAAAAAAAAAACAACCAGAAGAGTAGGTTAAACGGCCAGTTCAGCAAAGTGCTGCAGTTAATCTATAACAAAACAGGTTACATGCTGCTAGACCTTGCTCTAGGTTGGGTTTTTTTTAGCGTGTATGTGTTTTTTCCAAGGGTGAGGGCTTGCACGTGCCCCGCTCGCAGCGTCAGGACTGCTCGCTCTGTGGAGGAATCGGCGCCAGCCTGAGCTTCCTTCGGCACAGGGCCTGCTCTCCCGCCTCCACGCCCCTGCCACGCTTTCATCTGCCATTAACATCAAGCCTGTAGCGCAACGAAGCTGCAGAGAGCAGCAGCGAAGTCAAACCAGATGCCACTCGGAGCTCGTACCAAGAAGACATCGTCCGGGGTGTGCAGAGGTGGCGGCAGGGTGCTGAGCGATGGGGAGCAGAGGGGACCCAGGTCCGTGTCCCTGCCCATCAGCTGCCTTCAGCATCCATCCTGTAACCTGCCCACAAACAGGCAGGCCCCTGCCCAGCACCCCGCACCCCAGCACGCTGCAGTAACCAGGCACAGACATTCCAGCCAAGCTTTAAGGCAGTGTTGGAGCCAGGTGGTGCTGTCAGCAGGGAGATTTCCCCAGGAGGACAACACCCACCTTCACCTCTCAGTCCATTGTCTCAGGGGACCAAACATTTGTGCAGCTCAGCCTCATGGGAAAAAGAGGGGAAAACAGAAAAAAATGGGGAAGAGGGGTAACCACCAGCTCTATGGATATTGGTGCTGGTGCCCGGGAATCCTGACTGGGCCAGCCTGGGCAGATTTCACCTACACGATGTGAAGGCTGTATGGAGACACCCGCACAGCCCGGGTGCTGCCCTCACCTCTTGTACATAATTCAAATCAAGGGCCTGCTGCATGGCTCAGAGAAAACAAGCTTGGTTTTCAGAGCCAACATGCACAGAAACCAGAGACGTTTCCATGAAGCCCTTCAGGCTGACAGTGTTGGGTAAAGCCCCAGCTCTTGTTACAAGTCTTGGGATTTTTGAGTGGCAAAACTGTAGCGTGTTTAACACTAGCTAACAGGCACCAGAACTGCAGCACCTGTGGTCAGAGAGCTCGGATGTTGCACCTTGGATCAGCCAGGCTCCCTCCCAGGCAGACAGTGCTGCTCCTTCACCTGGGAAGGGGTCATGTCCCAGCCAGCAAAGTCAGGCCGTGGTATTGCTGGACATCAGCAGCTCACAAAGCCAGTAACTGCTCCTGGCTGTCAGACTCTGTCTGATTGTGGCACAGCAGAAAGGGAGAAAGAGCTGAGGAGAGAGAGTTAAGGGGAAAAAGGAAAAATAAAAATGAGAGAAGAGAGGGAAAAAAGGTAAAGAGAAAAGAAAATCCAAGAGATGCAAAGGAAAGCAGTGGCAAGGGGTGGCATTGCCGCATGGTCAGGGGTGTAGTCAGGGCTGTAGAAAGGCTCTGGGGGCTCCCACCCCCCCAGAAGAACAGCTGGACATGCTGCCCGTGTCCCATTGCTGGAGTTGCATCTCCAGTTATGTTAATTGCACTGGAATTATTTTTCTTTCAACACCACTAGCCTGAGCATCTAACGGCCCCAGCACAGCACCCAGCAGGTTGTTTCCCTGGGTTGGGGCTGGTTTCCATCGGGAGCTTCCAAAGCCTTCTCCTGCCCCTCTGGGCTTCCCGGCAGCCTGCCCCGCAGAGCATCTTTGTGGGCTCTGGGGCTCCAGTGGCCCAACACGGCTCAAACACCTGATTTGCCTGCTTGTGCACACAGGCTGTGTCCCTCTGTGCTGTTTTGAAGGGCTGCTTCGCCTCTACAGTTCAAATGGAAAAAGCAAACATTAAAAAACATCCCCCCCACCCTCTGGCACAGCTGCAAACACTTCGTCATGCAAACCTCCGTGTAATGGTCGCTGCTGTGTTGATTTAAGAAGCCCTGTGGATTGGGTTTCTGCCTGCCAAGCCAGCCACTGGATTTCTAAGAAACCAAAGGATGAGGCAGGTAGTTTTGCTGCAAGTTTGTGGCCTGATGTGATCAGACACTGTGCAGCGGACAAGGACCATGAGTGTCAGCCACGCTGTGCTATGCTGGGCAGGGAGCAAGAGCCCTTGATAGGCGAAGCTGCTGCTGCCAAGGCAAGAAATGAGTGAGACATCCACACCCAGAGCCCCGAGAAGAAAAATGAGTCACTGCCCTGTGCTGGCAGCATCCAGCACTGGGGACACGCCAGCCCCACATCCCTCTGGAGTCTTCTCAGGACAGGGGTGGGTGATTAAGCGAGGTGGGGACTCTCATTTGGCTGTTACACAGGGCTCCAGCCAGCAGGACCCACAGTGTGGGGCAAAAGCATGCTGCCAGCCCCACACCTGCCCCGCTCACAGCACCACATTAACCTTTGGATAACATTTTTTTTCCCCCTTCCACCACCTCTGTGTGGAGTCTGGAGCCGGAGAGGCTTCGGGACAGAACAGGGTGCAGGCTGCCATTGGGTGATGGGGCGTGGAGCCAGCCAGATGCAAAGGGGAGATGTGGGGAAGCAACAGGGCTTCGTGGGGCATGGGAGCCTTCCCAGGCACTGGCCAAATGATGTTAATAAGGGGAGGGGATGGGGGAAAAAAGGAACAGCAAATCGAGGCTCAAATATATGGAAAAACATCAACAGCACAATGCAAAAGCAAAACCCCAGGGGAGGCCAGCTGATCTGGTCAGGATGTGGGTGCAGTCAGGTGCTGGCTGAGGGCTGACAGAGCACAGAGGCGGCTGCAGTCTTTGCTGGCAGGCCATCAGCAGCAGGACGGGGCTGCTCCAGACCCCTCACCCCTGGGAGCTCACCCTGACTGCCACCAAAGCAGCCCTCCCTACATGCACACATAGGCCCAGGCAGATAAACAGCAAGCTCAGTAAAACCCGGAGTTCAAGACTTTTAGTGCCTCTCGGGAGGAACATGCTAAATAAAGAAACAAAACACGCTGTATTTATGATCTTCCCCATGAATGTGTGTTGCAGAGAGGCTGCTGCAGCGTGCACAGCTGGGCAAGGGGAGGCTGGGAGGCAAAAAAGGGCTTTTCCTGGAGAGGGGCACCGCTGTGCACATCTCAACGTTAGCAGTGCTTGGTTATCTGGGACTCTCACACATCTCAATTCAGCTCCCAAGTTTTATTAAACTTTTTCCCCTCCTGACTTTGGTGTTAAAGGGGTGTCTCAGTGCAGCACGTTGCTGCTTACCACCATGGTCTCAGAGCACGGTGCCTTCGAGCCTTCCTGATGGTTCCTGCAAACCCCGACTGGTGGTGGGTCTGCTTAAAATGGCTTGGCACAGGCCCTGGGGCACAGGAGGAGCTGCCCACCTGCCTGAGCTCCCTGACACCCCCCACCCTGCTGCACCCTCTGCCAGCTGGGCAGGGGCACTGGGGCACAGCACAGCCATACGGACCTGGAAGCACTGAGGCAAATCCCCAGATGGGGCTCAGCCAGGGCACCCCCCCACCCCTCCGGGCAGCCAGGCACTGCTGAGCACTGGGACAGCCCCCTGTCGTGGTGCCCCCACTGTCCTTGCTGCATCCTCCAGCTGAGCCCCTTTGGGAGCCTGGATCTCTTCAACCAGAGCCTGAGGCTAAATATCATCCTGGGACACACGAAGCCTCTTAAAGCTCCTGCAGCACATGGAGATTTAACAGCCCATTGCCTCACTAATACTGTGCTTGCGTACAGCCCTGCACCAGGATGCTGAATTGTTTTGTGAGCAACGAGCTTACATTTATATAGCACCTTTTTCCAGAGGGATCCCCATTAATACTGCAGATATCACATACTTGCATGCAAGCTGCCCACATCAGTCATGTCACCCACACATCAGGTCCTCTGAGACGGTCAGAACCACCCAGGGAAAAGCGGGCAAGAGGCAGGTGCAATTACCAGCTGCAATTTAGCCAAGGGTACAGGGTCAAAGCCTCCGTTCCCTTGAAGATGCCCAGAAAGCTTTGACTGTTACATGTGTTCAGGCTATTTCTATCTAATTTGAAAGCAATTGGACAGGACCAGCTATTGCGTTTGTTTCCAGAAAAGCAGAGATTGCTTTCAGTCCTCACAAGATTAGGAGCTGGCATTGTGTTGTATTTCTATGCAGACAAGCCTTTGGTAACCTCCAGCGGTCCCAGGTAAGGTGCAGCCAGGTGGTGGCATCAACCACTACCTCACATCTGTCTCAAAATATTTGCAGCTATTGCTGCCCAGGCAAGCATCGCTATCCGTCCCCCAACCCAGTAAATGCTGTAACTGAGCGGGGTTTCTAATAGAGGCCCAGGAACTGCAGCGTGTTACAGTACAGACAGCTTTGCTGGATTAGAAACCCGATTAACAGCCTCGGTGGAGATTAGAAATTGCTATTTTGAGAGGGGGTTTTCATAGCAGGCTCCATGCAGTGGCCAGCCTGAGCGGCCGGTGTTACCCTGCACTGGCTGTTCTGGGCGAGCGGACGCTTCAGGGAGCCGGGGGAGGCCAGGCAAGGGAGGAACATTTCTCTCTGCTAACAGACGTGTTCATGTTTTCTGCAGTGCTCGTCCCTGGCTGACCACAGCAATTACATGGGGGAGTCGTATTTACATGTTTTAGCTGTGAAACACTGAGCAAACAAGGAAAGATAATCATTAACTTCGGGAGCTGTTAACCTTCAGCGTGAGTTTTGGCCACTGAAGCAGAAGTCTGCCAGAGCAAAGTCTCTATTTTAGTAAACATTGAAAGAATGACGTGAGAAACCTTTTGTTTTTGTGTGTTATGGGTAGGTAATTAAAGGGCATTAATGTGTGTCTCCAGCCTCTATGCTGCGAGAAACTTTTCATTATAGAAGAGAGGAGGAAGGGGGAAAATTGCTGCTAAAGCAAAATCCATTGGCTTCGTCAGCCTGGGAGCAGGAGCAGAGGCGATAAAGCACAGCATCACTGGAGGGCTATGGGGTTGTGGTTCATTTGTGCTCATTTTCTGTCGATTACCATGCCAGAGAAACAGTATTTTGGCCTCAAACCTGCTGCAGGAGTTTAATCAGTAAAGCAGCGATAGGTCAGTAACAAGGAGCAGCCCCTTGTCCTCTGCCCTCGAGACGGGAGCTCGGGCCGTGCTGCGCCCCGGCACAGGGCTGCACTCCCGCCGGGCAGGGTGGAAACACGGCGCTTCCCTCTGATTCAGAAGTGAATCAAACACTGTGAAGTATCAGACTTGTGCCTGACCATGAGTTGGTAATTGCCCCTGGGATAAGGCATTCTGGAGGGGAAGGAAGAGGAAAAACAAAAAGCAAAATACTGTAGACTTTGGGCTGTTACGGGTATCATAAAGAAGTGGGGAATTGAGGAAGGAGGAAGATAAAAGAGGAAGAAAGGGAGGGAAGGTAATTTAAGTACACAAGCAGATTTATAGTCTTATCGGTTATACAAGGTAATGGAGCGCAGCGTGCCATCCAGTGCAATAGGGCTTATTTGACCATCAGTGGGAAACAGGCGAGTAATTCAGGCCTGTAAGGAGATTATGGCCAGAAGCAGCCTCTTGCCCCAGAGCGCAGCGGTTAGGAGAGCTGTGGGTTCCCCGGTGTCAGGCAGTACTCGCCCCCAGCTCGCCTGATGCTCAGCACAGGGGGTGTTTAGCCACTGAGCAGGGTGTTCGGGCAGAGGCAGAGCCTTCTCTGCAGGACACACGAAAAGCAGTTTCATTTGCCATTTAACACAAGGCTTTGGGGATGGATGGCTTTTTGGGGATCCAAATTATCACAAAATGTCATCTTTTCTCATTGATTTGCAGGCGAACTCTCTCTGCAGGGCAGGCTGTAAGAGACTTCTCTTCTACAGATTCAGCTTTTTGCTAGCAGGCAGAGCCACCCCCCAGCGCTGCTGAGATCAGTACCCACCGCTCCTGTCCCAGTGCCCTACATACCTTTCGAACCCTGGCTATGTGGCACTTAACACTTGCCTCTTGAAATGGTTTCAGCGGCAGCTCCAGATCAACAGATCGAAGGTTCACTGCTATATCAGCAGGTTTTCCCTGCGCATGGCAGAGATTCTATTTATACGTGTTTAGGAAATACGTTTGTTTAGGAAAGCCCCCCAGCCCTCAAAAGCATGTGTTTTACATCTGCAACCTGGTTCCCAGATGTAGCAATCCCCCAGGCCCCAATTGCAAAACAAGCTCCTCTTGCCCTTGGCAGCCCTTTTCCCTGTCACAAGATCCCTGACTTCTAGTGAGCTCTTAAAGAAAGTTTTGGAAAAAAAAGTTTGTTTGCACAATGCACAGAGCTCCTGCTGTTGGGTTTAGGATTTTTTTCACTTCTAGCGTTGCACCTCCGTCAGAGTGGTTTTATATGAATCAGTATGGAAACATTTTAAACAACCTTTCCTGCAAAATAAAGCTTATTTTATTTCAATTTAAAAAGGAAAAATAACTTGAATCACAATTCAAATACATTGGCTATTAGTGCCACTCAACCCAAAGCTCAAAAAATTTTAAAACTTTTACCACATTCAGTAATATACCTTCCCTGTTCTCATACCGACAAGAAGAGCTTTCAGCCTGAACTTACTGGGACGGAAGGTTCCTGTGCAGGGTGAGCTCTTGCTTCCAGGGACAAAGAAACTTGAAGAAATTTAATGTGTGATCAGAAATGGATGTAGCCTGACTCAAAGATGCTGTTGGTTGTAATCTCATGAGACGACAAGAGTCTGCCTTGTGGAATAAAGTACAAGGCTACCCGCTTTGACATATGAATTGTACAGACATGCACAGAATAGAAAGGTTAGCAAAATCAGTAGCAATCAGACTGCTGTTTACGTCACTGAAGTTTTGATTTTACAACACTTGAAACATAAGATTAAAAAAATTTGATACTATATACCATATACCATGACTGCACTGTCATCAGCTCCAGGTCCCAAACTGGAGGCTTTTGCTCATAAATGATTTTGTAAAACTAACTTAACTTCCACCAGGTGTAAAGTAAATGGGATGATCATTGCTAGTCGTGTCACAAAGGTGACATAGTGATGATTAACTAACATTTGCAACCCTTCTTGCAGGTAAAGGGCGAGCCACAATGTAACACTCCGTGATGGAATTTGAATACATGTATGTATTTTAACATCACGATGCAGACTCCATTTTGAATAAAGGACTAGTTCCATCCTGCCATTGCCTTTGATTGAGCTACAAACCTCTAAAGCCTATCTAGGTAAGAAGGGCAGTTAAGCTACGCTATTTGCTGCTGAAATACAGAAATCAGACTATGCAAAACCTCCGTATTTTCATGAAATACTGGAAAACCTATGTTGTCTATTTTCTAGAGTGATCTTTACTGAGTAATATCTTTGGGCAATCAGGTTTATACATAACACGAGTATATTAAGCTGCTACCAGGATCATAGAGCATCTCAGATCCTCAGCTTTGCCGTTTGTGACTTCTGCTCAAATCTTATCCAGCAATACTATAGAAATGAATGAGCCAAACCCTCAGATTAGCTCAGCCTTTGCTAGTGGAGAAACAGTTAATGCTCATCAATTCCATGGCTCAGCAGAGCTGCTTCACAGCCAAGGAATTACTTTGTCCAGCCTCAGTTAATCCACAGCTGCTTTGCCTGTCAGAGGTGTGAGTGCCAGCGGCAGTGCAGGTGCTCAGCTCCGCTCCTCGGGTTGGACCCATCGGGGAAGAGTCAAGGGGGAGGGTGCAGAGGAAGAAACAAAAATGGAAAGAAAACCTTGCGTGGACAGAATAACCTAACCAGAGCCCTTTTCAGAGATTAAACTAAGCCTTAATTGTTCCTGTTCCCCTGTTCAGGCTGACTGGATTTTGTAAACAGATTCATGCTACAGCTTCACCTACACGTAGGGGAAGAACCCTCAGCTGAGATCACTGTCCATTTACTGAAATTTAATGGGCAGAAACATTTAATGGAAGGTTCCCAACTTTTAGATGAGGCTTCTGCCCATCTCTGTCTATCTAGAAGTCAGAGATCCCCGGTACTTTCCAGCTGTTAAAACACAACTCCAGAGTTCACATTTTCAAAATTATTCTGGTAACTCAATTGCTGACAGTTTGCATTTTAACAGTTCCTTTGCTACACCAAAATTCAACAGGATTACTGTGAACATTTTGAATATGTAAGATATTTCTGTGTTATTTGAATCTTTATTACTTTATCTCCATGTCAGAAGTTGGTTTTATTCAATTAATAGCACTAAATATTCATCTCATAAAATGCCAATTTTTTTTTATTTTTTTTTTTTTTTCCAGATCTGGAAGGATTCTTTTTTCATGATCTAAGACAGTAAAGCCAAGAAAAGGTTAAAAAGAAAAAAAAAATTAGTCTGAGATAACTTATAAGCACATGTATAAAAGAAAAGGTAGAAGGCTATCTTTGATTTTTCTCAAGATGGAAATACTATGTTTGATCTCATATGTAGAGCATCCCCATCCCTTTGTGAAATGAAATGATGGGCTGTTGAAGAGGCACTGAATAAGCCTGCACTGAATGACTTCATTCTCGGCCTCAGGCAGTCCAAAGGGGTCATATCTGACGCACTGTTGCCAATGTTCAGTAACTGAACATTCAACTAAGCCAAATAAAAAACAAACTCCCCCCAAATCCTGTATGAGTCCTTGCTACCAATTTCCTACTTTACTCCAAGTGTTCAAATGCAAACAACTGATGTTTTGTAGCTGAATTCTATGTACCCTACTGGTTTATCATACTAAAAATAATCAAATGATCACAGTGACACGATTTAGCCTGCCTTGACGCTAGAAGTTCCAGGAAAATTTCATTAACACTTTAGTATTACCTAGCATGCACCTACATCTTCACTAGTAAACAAGTCTGATGTGAAGCACTTCCTTGAAAGTTATTTCACATGGTTTAATGTGATTATTATCACACTGACAATTCTGCACCTGTTATTATATAGAAGAGTGAACTAAATGACTGCAATAGCCCCTTGCTACAATTTTAAGAAATTCCAAAGGATATTTTAACTATCAGTAAACAGAGCTTTTTTTTTTTTTTTTTTTTTTTTTATTGGTTGAATAATAATAAAGTCCCAGTTTTACCTTTGCTTTTGTAATCATAACCATTAACATGACTATCTTCAGAAGCAAGCGTTGCTTTGCTTGCCCTAGCAATTCACTAAATCATCGATGAGTGCCATAGACTGGATTTTCAAACTGAAAAGGACCTGTGGGGCTACAGTGGATACCGGGTTGAACATAAGCCAAGTGTCCCCTCGCTATAAAGGAACAAACCACATCGTGGGACTACAGTAGGAAAATAGCCAGCTTATCACAGAAATCATCTCCCTCCTACTTAATCATCCCTTCTTAATCAAACTTGCTGTTTTGCAGAGATGTATGGGCATGATCTTTAGGGAAAAGCTCAGATTTGAGTGTCAAAGGGATCCCTTCAGTTACGCACACAGCACTCTCTGCCTCCTGCAGATACACAGGTGGAATAAATCTGAGCCAGTATGAAGCCCACCACGACCTGGGCTCTTAGATGGAGAAGACCAATCTTCATCATTCCCTTGTTACTGACTCACAGCAGGGACCTGAACTCCACCGACACATGAGAAGACTGTTAATCTCATTAGAGGAACTACAGAAGTTCCTCCCAGCCAACGCAGAAATAGATTGAGTGACTGTGTTCACAGTGCTCCTCTGGACAACACATGACCAAGATAAAGCAACAGAAAGCACACCCACACTTCCTCCAATTTCTCTGAAAGTTAGTTTTGGGGTGTGGACAGAATCATTCCCTTTTTGAAGAGAATTCCATGATTGGCTCAAAATGAGCAAAAGCTCTGAAAGCAACAACACAACTTTCTGTATTTTGGAAAGATTAGTGAAAGGAAAAAACCAAATGTTTAGTAACAGTCTTAAAACCACATAAAAGTAAGATTCAACCCACATTTAGAAGTTTTTAAGAGCAACTAAGAGCACTGGCTTTTCCCTCTGGCTTCATCAGGGGATAAAGCAGGAGAATTTAATTAGCAAGAAAAGATCACACAAAACAAGTAACTCAACAAAACAATTGAAAGCTTTTATTGTGATACCTCAAGTAGATACAATATAGTGAAACAACAAATGATGTACAGTATTGCTAGGACAAAACAGCAACACAGCCATGTCACCTGTAAAAGAAAGCATTGTAAAGAGTTTAAGAAACAATGAGGCACAACTCAACTGCCATTTACGACTCATGCTTTAGGCCTTAAACCATTTGTAACAGTCCTTTTAAAAAAAAAAACCTCTGAAGTGTCTGTCCCTTTTGCAGTAAGTGTTTATACTGCTGGTTGGTTTAACATGAGTCTCGATGAAGTACAATAGTGTCCAAAAAGTTTAACAGTAATTTGACAGCTTCTTCCACTCATCACCATTATCAAAGAATGGAGATGTTCAAAATTTGGTCTGAGAGACCGTAGGTCACTGCTGTTGCAACCTGACTGCTGAGATGAGCGTGCAGAAAAAGCTCTACAAGCATTACTCAGAGGGAAGCATTAAATCCACCAAAAATGGTACAGAGCATTCATGAACTCTTGCACTAACTTGATACACCAATAAGAAATACGGATGACCATCAGTTACGGGCACAGTAATGACTATTTGTCAGAACCTCTGAGGCCTGATTTTAATTCAAAGAAACCTCATAAACTCAATTCCCCCTCCTGTCCCATGGATTGCAAAAGACAGCAAGCATGCAAGGCACACCACTCACACTGGCCATGATACCCGGCTGTGCTAGTGGGAAATTAAGATGGAATTATAACAAACTTCATTAATACAGTTTGTCGTTGTACATCTTACAATGAACGAGGGAAATTCATATTCTGGCCCTTTTTACTGGCAGATTTGAGATTACTCGACTGCTAAAAGCATACAGCAGAAGTGGTTAGGTTGATCTGTCAGCAATCCCTCACCAAATTCTGCAGCTTATTTCACAGCAAGTTTGCAACTTAACTGGATTTTTATAGATGGCAGTATTACCTTTTATTAATCAAAAAGGTACTTGGGAGTGACCAGCCAAAGGATAACTCTAGTGTTTGGAGGCAGACTCAGTCCTGGAATACCATTGTTACAGCCATTATTTTGGACCTAGACAGAGAATGTGTGGTCAGATTACTAAAATCACATCAAATTATGATTAATTACTTTAGAACAGGCGTGGCTTTAGAGGTTCAGAGGAAAAAACACTCAATACATGTACATTTTTTGCTAGCAAATTCCTATGCATCCCAATGAACAGTTCTTCTAAGCCAGCTCATAGTCAGTTCATTTGGTCCAAGAAAGAGCCAGCAAGAAACAAAGGTTCACAAAAGCTTTTTGTTACAGTTTATAAAAAACAAAATACAAAATAAATGTTAAGACCAACAATAAAAATAACCAGTACAAGTAACAAAAGTGCTCAAGTTGGAGGGGAAGTAAACTTGCCCAGAGCAAACACATACAAACTTTAAATATAATCTTTAATATATTACAAAAATTGGTTAGAGGGAAAATGCTTTAGTAAAATTTTTTTTCAAGTAAGTTTATTTTTCTTTCAAATGGCTGCTGGAGGGTTCAGTGACCAGACTGACCTCTTCACATCAGCCAGCAGCCATTGCTATCTGGATTCTACTTTCACCAAAACCAATAACAAGAACTCTCTACATCTTTACAAGGGGAGAAAATAATCACCGATGCTGCCAAGCAACATAGGAAGAAAATTCACATATTCCCTCCTCAATAGAATGAGCCTCAAGAATTGTTACATGGCAGCAAGAAATAGCAATTTCTGTACTAGTTCTACTCCTTACTCCTTCTAAGCGTCCACCCTTAAAAGACCAAAAAGAATATTGCTTTGTTTGGTTCTCTTAAAAGCCATAAACATCACATACCGATCATTAACTCTTTATGCCAGCAGTCTGAAGCTCTATGTGCTAAGCACTTGATGAAGTCCCAACCTTTGGCATCAAAGTTAATTAAGGTTTTGGTGAAAATGTCCAGTTTGAAATATAAATAATGCACTGAAGAAAGAGGTTGAATTTCTAAGTAAGAATCAGACTGTTACAGACAGCATTAACTTACTAACAAGAGATAGCCAAACCTCCAATTTTAGAGAGAAAAATCTTTAATACTTTACATATCTTCTTTAATTTCAACTCTCTACTGAAAAGCAGCCATTACTTTTGTGTTCAGTCCAGTGTACTGCTTCAACAAGTCTGTAGCCAGAAAATATGAAAAGCCCAAAGATACACAAACTTCACGTAAGCATGTTCACAAGCATCAACATTGCAACTGGACTTTGAAGCCAACACAAACTTTTTGCCAACAGAAGTTTTACTGCCTTCTTTGTTGGCAACATATATTACAATGGAGGGAAAAAAAAAATCCCAAGAATTCCAGGTCAAAAAAGATCAAGAGACAGGCAACACCAAAGCCCATCTTGCATCATTAACATTGTTAAAAAAGAGTCTTTGAAGCCTGATGTGAACGTGAAGTAGTAAAGTGTAAGCCACAAAATCCAGATTAAACATGACTGTACCACCTCAGGTCTCTGGACTGAAACCCAACAGCTTAAACTACTTCTCCAATTCTTACATTTTAATTCGTAATTGTAGATCACTACATCTTGACTGCAGTTTAGCCAGCCTGCATCATAGAGAGTGAGTACACATAGGCAAACTCTCTTCTCTCTCTTCCTCTCCACAAAGAGACCGGAAAGCTGGTTTTAAAGATTCATATTGCCCCTACCCATTGGCATAATTTTTCATGTATGACAAAATTTCTAAAGTGCAGCAAAGTTTAGAAAGCCTATCAAGAGATTCCCAAAAAACGTAACAGCAGCAACAGCACCTATGACTAATCTTGCAGGTGCCATGTTAGAATTGTTATTGAGAGAAAGTGATTTTGTATTGCAAGGCTTCCACATTGTTCAGTTATAGTACTTACGTAGTGTTAAAGGTTTTTTCCAAACATTTTGTCCTCAAGCATTAAAAAGATTAAAATACAAAAAGTTTTCAGAGACTGTTTAATTTGAAAATAAAGATAGCAAATTTATGTAGAGCATTTCTTTCACAGTTGCTCAGAATTTGCATGCACAGATACCAACAGCTAATACTGTGCATACACTTTCCGGAAGTTTTTCTCAACTCATTCCATTTAAGAAACAGCACGAGAACAGAAGAGAAGGCGAGTTTCATATAAATTTTTATTATAAAAAGGTACTTGGGGATGATTTAGCCAGCAAACCAAGAAACCCTTTCCCCACCCCCAAGTTTTAAAAACTATCTTGTTACTTTATGAAAAACTGAGACAAACTTCCCTTCCCTATTATTACCCCTCCTTTTCCTACAGGTACTATATTAATTTTCATGTCATAGGCTCTGGCCATTTCTCACAAAAATAAATATTTTTGTTCAAATGTAGCAGAAGCAGAATACTTCAACAAGTTTCCTTGACATCAACCTCTTCGTCCAGTGCATTAGGACTATACAGTTACATGGAACCAGCCATAAAACTTTACTTATGCTCAAGTCCCTGTTACTGGCAAAGGTACAGTACCAAAACTTTATTACACCAACTAATTTTTTTTTCCAAAATAGAAGATGCATATATTTTTCTGCCTTTTTAATCTTGCAAGCTATAGTTTTATAGATTTCTTATCCAGCAAACTCCTTAGGGAATATGTTGGTCTTAAATGAAGATTTTCTATAGCATTATTGATTTAAAATCCTTCTAGGGTATTTCATTAAGATACAAAACCTCTAGCATAACCTTTCCTAAGAACTTGAGACCTGCTAACTTCAGTCAGTGCAATTGAAAAATTGAAATTTGTTTTTTTTTTTTTAAAGTGAGCACTGTACCTTTAACCAATTCACCTACAAGATGTACATAGGTTGTGGTACACTCAAATTTAAAAAAGAAATTAATAACTACAATACTGCATCCTCTTCACTGCCAAACACATCAGAAATTGCTACATATAAAAAAGCACCCCATCCCATACATTCTTTAGGACTGCTCAGATATAGAACTTCTACAGGACTGGAGTGTAGGTGTTTAGGCAAGAAGCATGCACAGCAGAAGGTAGCATTGAAGGCATAGGTCAGAGATAGATGCTAACCAGTAAAATCCGCTTTCAATTAGTGAATTGTTTCTCTAGTTTGAGAGAGTTTAGAAAAAGGTCATCCAAAATGTTCCAAAACAACTGTTCACACAATAATACATGTACAAAAGAGGGAACTTACACAAGGAGAAAAGGCAAACATGGCCTGAAATAGCCACTTACACTACACTACTCATTTGTGAGGTTTCAGAGTTCAGTGATATTCTCAGGGCCACTCTAGCCAAGCTCTTCCTTTACTTTGCGTTAGTCTTTGTAAAGCATGTTCCACAGAATATTGTCCAAACAGAAGGAAAAAGGGTTACAATTCACTCCCAGCCATTGTCTTTTATCATGTGGGCAAGTTCAATGATAAATTTTCCTTCTTTGTATTTCTGACTGCTCTCAAAAGCATGCTCCTGGGAAGAATAAAAAACAAGACATTGAATTAAGCTGGGGAAATTAATTAAGTATTTTAAACATCAAACTTGCATTAAAAATACAAATGTGGAGAAATTCAAGTTAACATCCCATATCGGTTATATCAAATCAAGGGCGGAAGGGAGGAAAAAAAGGGTGAAGAGGGTCGAGAAGGAAATAGGAGTAAACCTCCTAAGTGGAACGAGCAGATCCACTGCAAAACAAATCTTGCTTTAGAACTTCCCATGTTCTCTCACTGCTGAGGGATTTTTAACACATTTTTTTAAAGTGAAGATTAGGAAATACCACATTATGTGTGTTTAGTTTCTTTATTCCCAGAAGCAATGAAAGAGGGAACTGGAACCTTTTCAAAAGATCTCTATTTTCATCATCAGAGGGAATGCATTAGGACAACTTCTTTCCGTAAGATCTGAAGCTATACTGAATCAATGGAAATCCTACATGCAAAACCCAGAATCTAACATTTTCAAAACATCAAACTTGCAACACATCTGCTAGTGTTACAGGTAACTGTGCAAGTGCACAGGTAACTTTTCAAACAACAGAATCCATTTCACATTAGTTGTAAGCAGTGTAAATGTGCTCAGTACCACTTACTGTAATTTGTATTTTTGCTAGTGAAACAATTTTTGCAACCCAAGAAATCAAAGACCCACTTTGACAATTTCTTCCATCCAGTTTAGTGTATGTGGTTGGCAATCTTGTAAAAAGGTATTACAAAAGTATTACATACCTGTCATAACACCTATAGTTCATGCCTGTTTTGCAGTCCAGAATAAAGTTATCTGCTACAGCATTCCAGCAGATGTAAAGCAGGAGAGCTGCATTACAGTCTGACGTACGCAAAAGCACTAGAGCTAGCTCACTGAAACTGTCAGTATAGGTGCTATTCAATGGCCTACTCAAATATCTGTGCTTCAGCATATAAACATTTATCAAAGACTTAAGTATATTGCTTACGTATTTCCATCCAAGAGTGGTTTTACAGTTTTCACAATAGATATCTGCTACAGCATGTAAACCTGTCAGAAGAACTCTCTCCTCTGCTGGACCACAGCCCACATTTACCCTGAAAAAAGAGAATAAATTACATCAACTGCACTAGAGTGTTTCTTTTCTTACCAGTTACCCACCTTTTCTCCAGAGGACAAAAAATAGTTTAAAAAAAAAAGTGCCTAATGCTGTAAATGTAACTTCCTCTGTTACACTGAGCTGAAGGACAGGAAGGAAAATGGGGTTTGTGTTTTGTTTTTCAAGTGGCTAGTGTTGGCGATGCCCACTTACTCCCATCAACAAAGGTTAAATATTTAAACTTTCAGAGAACAGAACACTAAGCAGTAACAGGGCACAGCTACAGTTTCGGGCTTTCCTTCAAAACCAACTTGAGACCTCTATAATGGAAGTCTGTACCAGTAAATTAGCACCAACAGCTGAATTTAGAACCAACTCCAAAATAGCAGCAAGGAAAAAGGCTCATAAATATTTCTTTCCTACAGATCAGCAGAGTAAGCCATGATGAAAAACAGCAATATCAAAACTAAACATCCTGTGAAGGACTGCATCAAACTTGGTTTTTTCATGAATAACAGTCAATGCAGAAAACATAAGGCAAGGCTAAACCAAGTTTTTAGATAGTTGTATATACAAGAACAAGATTTTGCCATTTTTTGGTTGTATTACCATATTCTTACTACTACAATTATACTAGAAGTCCCAGGTCACCACTGAATGACTATATATAAAAAGAATTTCAAGGATCTGCAATCAAATCCTCTGCAGCTACAGTTCCATTATCCTGGTCTAAAATAGACTAAGACACTTAACTGCATTTCTTTTTCCAAAACGCTCCAACACAATAAACTGCTGAAAAATTAAGACAAAAATGCAATCCTGCATATTAGAAACTTAAAATAAATCCATTAGCAAATTCAAAGAGCCTTATATCATGGCTAGAACGTGCCTAAAATTGCAAATATTAGGCTTGATAAGATCAGAGACCTTTTGCCTCTAGCACATTTGCAATATTCAAGGTCATTTAAGATGTACCAAGTTTACTGAAACATTAACCTGTACATGTATCTAACTATCACACTGGAAAATTCTTCTTTAGACTACAGCAGAGTTGTCTAAAGCAAATTTACAATCACAGTATTTATTTTTTGACTTCTGGAATATCTCAGAATGGCAACTCTTACTCAAGACAGCTACCATTACATGCACAAAAGGAATTTCACATTAACACCCTCCCCTCAACTTTCAGATAGTAGCAGAATTACTCAAAATATAAGATAAACTAATATGTGCAAAGAAATACTTACGAATCAACTCAGCAGCTCTTTAATAACTATTGCTGGCGAGTAAAGCCAGCACTAAAAAGAACAGGGCAAAGTGCAGCAATATTAATTCCTACTGTTCTCCACTTATGAAGCATACCAGAAAAATTACACTCTGTAGGTAGTGTGCATAACCATAACAATGTACTTACACAGAATTAAAGAGGTAGGCTCGTCCCTGGCTTCCCTGGAAGGACTGCATTAAGAAAAAAAAAAGTTGCACTTGTTAAAACAACACGAAAACCCCTACCAAACAAAAAAAATAGTCCCACAACAGTGTGTTAGTAAGCATATAAACATAATACAGACATAAACTATTTCAGGCAAATTACTTTATACCAATTCCTGATAGGAAAGCCTGGTCAGCAAAGTTTTTACCCACAACTATTTTACCCAGCAGCTATTTTAAGTTGTTAAGGATTACTGTTCAAAAGAAGGCATCCATAATGCAAACAAAACATACTTTTTCCTACCCCTCTGCAAGGTATCAATTCTCATTTTCTTAGACATCCTTGATGCTATTTAAATTATTTGCTTTTAACTCAAAGAGAATTATTTCCATCTCCTCTGTTCTCTCCTGCTGCAGTCAAAAGATGATTTATTTCAATTTCATTGCATCATTTGATGTAAGACCAGTGAAATTCTGGACCAAGCATAAAACCAGCATACTCTGTTTGGCAAATGCATCTGATCAGTTTATAAGCTCAGCTTTATTTTAATAAAACAACTGTTATCATCAAATGCCCAAGCACAGCCATATGCTTTCAAATCTCTTACATTCCTGATAGACGATGGACAAAACATGACTGTTAGACTTTCGTAGCTGGATCTAAATTAATGTTTTAGTTCAGAGCAGTAGCACAGTTTTGTAGTAAAACCCCTAATCAACCACGCTTACTGGGGGTTGGTTTGGCTTGCAGAGCAGTTTCAGTGCCTGTGAACTACATCTTTGTTCCTTCTGTACCAAACTAAACCAGAAGCTCTCCTACTATGCATTCTACAAACGCTAATGAAGACATAAAGGCTTGAACATTATGTTAGATCAAACATGATCAAACAGCCTTGAGCTACAAACATACTGGCAAAACTTCTGAGCAGACTAGACTCAGCCATAGGTAAAACATTCAAAATGTATGTTAAGACACATCACTGCTTTCATCTGTTGATTTGCTCCTTCTGTACTGAATTACTTGATAATTTAGACATAGCCATTATTTACCATTCAAACAGGATCACACTGAGATGGATTTTTTTCTTTTTTCTCTCTTCCATACTAAATTCCATTTTTAAAAAGTTCCTGGATTATCTTTATTTTTTTCTAGAATTTCCCTTCCCCAACATACTTCAAAACAAAATGAACCATTTTATCCATGCTGAGGAGCAAGCACAATAATTTTTAAGAATTCTCGCAGTTCTAGTATTGAAGACCAAATACCAACTTTTCTGAAACCTACATTAGATCAACATGGAAGGTTTTGGGAAGGAAAAATCTCACCTGGAGTATTTTTGAATGGTTTTAGTAACATGGAACCATAAGGCAGATTGACCCTTCTGCAATGGATATTTAGTTATACCATTAGAAGTCACTTGACACCAAAACAGATATTTTGCCAGTCTAATGATTAGCAACACACCACCAATAACTGTCGCATCTTAACTACTTACTCAGACCAGTTTGCAAAGAAAGATGTAAAAGGGAAATGTATATAAATGAACACTTTGGACCAACATTAACCAGATTATGTAGTGCAACAAATAATATTAAAAGAAATCCATGACTCTGAGCTACTGCAAGTAGAAATTATGGCAGTGTAGTTACATACAGCCCTTAGCTACTCAGAAAAATCTCACCTTAAAATGAGAAGTTCTACCTAACAGCTCACAGCATTCATATTTTAGTAACAATTATTTTAAATGTTTGATAAAATAATACATGGAGATTTTTATTGACAGAACATATTTCTTCACCTCTAGCAAAGACGAAAGAAAAGGTAGTCTCTCTCCATTAGCCAGAACTGCAAGTCTTATTTTTCACAAGGCAAGGAAAAAAAGATAGGCTATGCAGTACAGTGAAAGCTAAAACTTCAGGTAGGACTGACCCTGAAAGGAGAGACTCAGTTGAGTATAGTCTGAGCAGCTCTGCCAGGAAGTAATCCTTACACCTACCTTTAAACCAAACAGACAAAAAAAATCCTCACTAGTTCAGTTCTCAGATACTTGAACATGCATCACAAAACTGGCAGAGTGGTACAGAACCTACAGTCTGTAGTTTCTGTAAAATAAGCAGCGCTCTCCAAATGAGAGCCAGTGTCTCACGATCAAGAACGATGCAGAGAATGCTTACTGAAGTTGAAACAAAAACTAGTCAGGTATATACTCTCAAAAACTGCCCATTAACAAATGAGTAACTAGCCTAAGCCAAGTACATCCGAATTTAGAAACAACTACAGTTGTGCAACCCCAAAATTTAAGAAAAAGGCAAAGGAAACATTTTAAAGCTCCTCCTTCCTCTTATTCTTTATGTAGTAAACTTAAACTAGAACTTCCTTTTTCCATGTACACAAAATTACAAAAAAAGAACGTTCAAAGCCACGATGACCATTATTTTTTATTAAGCTATTGTAAAAATTCTTAAACTAGAACAGTTGCAGCCATTTATCTTTGCTTTAAAAACTCTTATGCTGTGAATCAGAATCCTTAAGTCCTTTTTCAAACTGCACCAAGAAATACTATCTCCTATTAATCATGCGCTAGTTTCTCTATTTACATGTAATTAGACATGATAATCACATACAAATTAATGTGTGTGTGGGGGGGGGTTGTCTGGTCCCACACAATCACTTTTTAAACTACTTATATGTCATACTTGAAGTTCCTCACCTAGCTGGGGAAGAAAAATACTCCAAAACAAATCAACAGGCAGGAGACCTTTTGAACTACATCATGCAATTATTTCTGCCAGGTTTATGTTTAGTCTTGACTTAATATCACCTAATAAAAGCTCTCCCTTGACCGTGCATTTCTCAAAATTAAGCAGAGGCCAGTAGCAGGATGCCAGGAATAGCAGAAAAAGCAGCTCTTCCCTTCTCTTGTTACATAAACTGAAAAATTCTAGCCAAATGAAATACAAGCTGCAGGTTGGAAAGTATTGCTTTAGGAATACATAAGGAAAAAGGGACAACTAAAGATGACTCTTCTTTCTTGCACCCTTTGCCTTGTTGACCTAAATATGCTGTACTCTCCTAGGCTTTTTCCCCCTCAGAAATGGCTGTCATCATTACCTTCTCATTTTCAGGATTATCAAGGTAGAGTGGAAGGAAAAACAACACAAACCAGAACCTTTTCCTGGGAAGTGGTTTTAGATAGAAAATCTGTTCACAAACATTCCACTGTGAAAAGCTCCTCCATTCCCACCTTCTCTAGCTTCCTGCTAGCAGTTGATTCATTTGATACCATCTTTCTTACCTACACACATGTTTAGAGGCTAAATATTACATTTACATGCCATAGAACAATTGTTTCTCTGCCCAGCTGCAAAAAGTAAGTTCCTCCATGTTTATGTCACCCACAGATAACAGCAACCTGTAGCAACTTGTGTTAGTGCATTCTGGAATACAGAACTTGGGTCTAGACAACTCAGACTTTCCTTTAAAATCAGTGTCCAGCGACAACATCAGTATGACATTGAGCACTTTCATGACCTGCAGTCCATCCATGTGGAACTCATACACTGACTGAAGCAAATGCACTGTAAAGATATCAATTTTTAACATGTGCCTTTCAATTCTTCTTGGGAATTTCTTAACTTGTCAGAGCTTGGCAGCCATAGTTTCTTACTCACATGAACAGCTCAGAAGATATTTTTCCAAAACCTGTATTCAAACAATAAAAAACAGTATACACCTGTCACATATACATTCTCTTGACCACAGCATACTGATTAGCATGTAGGGTTCCACCTACGAGCAGGTATAAGAAAGATTTATTATCAGAGCTCTACTTCCTGATGCATCCTATTACCAGACACGAAGAGGACAGTCCATTTCAGCACTTGAACTGCCTGCTAAGCTTGTAACTTGGCTAGAAACAGAGTATTCTGCATAACCAGAAAAAAATTAATACTGAACAAACATTTGTTTTTACCAGCACTAAGTTTCTCACACTCTGCTCTGTATGAATTAGTTATACTGATACGAATTTTAAGAGACTGACAGGTTAAACGCCTTGTGTGTCAACTCCCCAAAGGAAATGAGAGTATTTTAAATGGCAGTGTCAAGGACTAACAGGCATAACTGTTCAAACCAGTCTCCAGAAAAACTACTTCTACAGAACAAACACCACCTATGCAAACACAAACTTCTACTTTGCAGGATTTGTTCAGTGCTTCCAAGATTGCTAGCACTATACATAAATCGCAACTAAAACAGAACATTGTACTGAGTCTTAAACACATGCCTTACCCAGTAGAGAGGAATTAGAAGATAGTGGCAAGTGTGATCAACTCTCATCAATAATGATTCACATCAACCAGGATTTTTACTTAGAGGCTAGGCAATTTATTCACAGTTAAAACAGTTTTAAGTCTGACTTTTTATGATCCTCAATTAATAATATTGGTTTATGAGTTAAATTTTTCCCTAAAAAATTCTCATATTTGACTAGCTGTCCATTCCTACAGGAAGATCTACAAGATCCATAATTTTTTCTTGTTTCAGCACAGTTGTATCTAGAATGTCTGATAGTGTAAGCAAAACTGCTCAGTTGCACTTAGGAACTATGCTATAAAGTCGACTGAAAGAATAGTTTGGTATTATGATCTTTTCAAATCATCTGACAGACCTCAGTCATCAACACATTTTGTAGTAAAGAAACTTTATAGCTGTTTCACTTACACACTAGTACCTACCTGCAGAATTAGGTATGATCTATGCTTCTAACCTGTCATTAACTCTAACCCCAGGATTAGCTGGTTTACCCAGGAGAAAAGGAAGTATCAGTTAAGCAGAAGGTGTATTTACTGCCCCAAGGCAAACCTAAGGGCATGGGTGGGGGAAGGGAAGCTACAAAAAAGTTTATGTAATTAATTATTCCCCACAGATGGGATTAGATTGCATGGCTAGAGATCATGCTCCACAGAAAACATCCAGAGAAAGTGCCACCTTCGCATGTATTAAAGTTATGGCAAGCATTATTATGAGCAAGTCAGAATGGCATTAACAGTAGCATTCTTAAGCACAGCCTGCAAGCTACTCAATACAAAAAAATCATTTTAAAGAATGGAAATGAAAGGAGTCCATAAGTGGGTTTTTTGTTTCATTTTCTTGAGTTTCATTTGCTAGAGTTCACTTTATAAGCTAAGATAGATCAACCTGAATTAGTATTGTGAACCAATATGCAGTTCAAATAAATACTACTAATACAGAAGACAGCATTCTTAGGGGCAGTATTGTTAAGTAAACCAGAAACATGTACAGGTGCTCTGATGACTGAAATGATCTTCTCAGTAAGATGCATCAGAGACTGTAAGGATATCCTGTCACTTCAAGGTTTGCAAAATTAATTTAGAAAATTGAATTCAACATAAACTACCGACAAAAAAAAAATTATTAGGGAAAACCAAGATGTGTTCCATTTGATATTTCTCTCAGATCCAACTCCTCAATACTCCAGAGAACTAGAGATAATGCTGTTCAGCTGCTTACTAGGTAAATTCTAGATGACTCCATAAGTATTTTAAAAAATTTTTCAAAGTATATTTTTATTCAATTATTTACTGATTTTAGTAAAGCAAGTTATAAAGTTCAGTATGTAAAGAATAACCATAAAAAATTCCACCCCAAAAACTGCATGCCTGCAGATTTGGCGAGTGATATTTCCTGAAGTGAAGACTTTGTCAGGCAGGACAGTTATACAGCATCTTGAACATATTTCAGAAATAATTATGTCAAAACACCCATAGAGTAAAACACTTCCCTTGCACATTTTCCAGCTCCTTTAAGCCTTCAAATCTATTCTTGGATGTTCTCCAAAGATTGCTTCTCTTCCAAAAACTAGATTGTTCCCCAAGAAGAAAAAAAACAGAACCCAAAAAACTGGAAGCCTCTTAGATAAAAAAATTATCACCAGAATATTTATGAAATTAGGCCCATTCTCAACTTTTTCAGCAGGGAACAAAAATGGCCTTCAAGCATACAAGAGGCCCAAGTATCTTTCCAAGTACTCCTTATAGCATAAGCAAAGGGGGAATTACCAAACTGAATCAAGCTAAGAACAGCATTTTTTACTTAAAGACAATAAGCACTTGAAAAAAAAATCCTCTTGAACTCATCAGCTAAACAGTGGAGGACAAAAACATGGATTGCTAAGCAAGGCTAAAAATGCTATTTAAGCTGAAGACTTTTCCTTCTCATCAATAATATAATAGCAGACATACCGAATGCCATGGAGAACTAAATTTAACCACCAAGACTGTTCTTTTACCCATAAGGTGCAAGGATTTCCCAGTGAAGTCAATGACAGTTACATATATATATACATACACACACACACCTTTATGCAGAACTTGTTCTTGAAAATATTGACACATCTAGTCTTGTCTGTGACTTCATATGACTTTTTCCTCCTCTGATCAGAAATGCTTTGCAATGAATGAGACAGAAGAAAGTGACAGTATTCCTACAGGCATCTATACAAAATAATTCAGATTTTCCTCCATCCCCAGCATTAAGGGACATTGGAAGACAATTCAACAGTCTTTCAAGCAGGTCAGCCTTGAGTAACAAAGCATTATGCTTCATAACATATCCATTAGGTTTTGAGATTTCTATTAGATATTTGTATTTTTGTAATTTGTTGGACCATGCCTGAATTTCTAAACAGTTACTGGAACTTAGTGGGTACATTGTCAAGTGCTTTGGAACTTACACTCTTCAAGCAAAACTTGCCTCCTATAAAATTAAATAGCGCTAATAATCACTGCACATTTTCTACCATTTACAAACAAATCCAAAGAAAACTCTTTCAGTTAAGCCTTTCACAAAACTTATTTTAGAATCACTTTAAGAGCCACACACAACTTTTTTTACAGGCCACACAAATGGCAACTTCCCCTGGTCTTCAAAGTGTCTTGTAGAGGTCTCTCCTCAAACAACTGTCCATTTTTTAAATTGTTGGGATTTTTAAAAGTTATTATTAACATATACTCTTAGGTTGTTTTTTGTGCGCTATTTGAACATTTTAAATCCAACAAACACCGCCTATGGCATCAATTTTTTGCCTTGCTCTTTATTAAAGCCCGTGATTACTTGATAGAGGTTAATTTTCTTCTGTGCTTGTAGTCATAGTAGGATATGACTAAAAATATCCATTTGATTCTTTAAAAAAAAAAAAAACAACAAAACTGCAGGTTCTTCCCCTGTTCTCTGTCTCCCAGTGCAGTAAAGACTGCTATACTCCTAATAGTACTTTTTAAAAGATGTTTAACATTCACTTTGTAGTCTTCGCCACAGAAATCAAAAATCCTGCACTTGCAGACTTGTTAGACACTACTGATTTGCACTGTTAAGATCTACCTTACATCACTTCAAGATCAGACATTTCAATTAAGTCATCTACAGTTTGTTACTTCTCTTATTATGTATCCTTCAAATCAGTGCTTCCCCCAGATGATTTGCATTATAAATTAAGGCAACTGTTCATTAATGTGTGCATGTGTTCAGCTGTATAGACTAATGTTTGTCAACATGTCTACTGCTGGTGACCTCTTAGTTTGGGACTTGTTTTCAATGGGCCTTCTTCCCACTCCTCCCCTTTTCCCCAAGTTCCTCTCTCTAGAGGAAAAGGTTATAGTGAAAACATCTAGAAATAGAAAAGGTTATAGTGAAAAGAAAAGAAAAGAAAAGGTTATAGTGAAAAGAAACAGAAAAGGTTATAGTGAAAACATCTAGAAATATACATTCTAATCGCCAACATCCAAGTTGATTCCAACACTAGGCAACACACTGAGTCCTTTCATAGCTGCAAACTAAAGCTACAGACAATGAATTCACTTGTGCAGGTAGCACATTTTTATACTCTTATTAGTCTGCATTCTTATTTCTAAGCCATTGCCAAGACTCTCAGTTGCCATTTTATCACCAGCAAGGGCATAAGAAAAAAAATAAAGAGCCCGATGATTAATCCTAAGGCAAGAAAGAGATCCTGCTACTCAAACAGAAACGAAATAAAATGAAAAGGTGACTCGTGTACACTGCCATCCTTGTCAGACAATTGGCATCAACAGTTCTCCAAAGCAGAACTGTGAATCTGTATTGAAGTCTGGTATGCTGAGGACGAGAATCAAAAGGATGATTGACAGAAATATGCAGCACACTCTACTTTTCCATGACAGACCAACATTTAAGAGAAACACCACTCATTTCATAGCACAGCTTATCTTTTCATCTTGGAGTTGGAAACATTATGGTGTCAGGCATAACGACTGCTTATACCTCAAAGCACATTAGAAAGCTAGTTGTAGCTGCTTTAAATTAAGAGCGCACCATGTATTTAGGCTCTTTTCCCCAACCACACAGAAGGCAGCAACAGCAACCACCACATACCCAGGAAAGGTGGGGTGGGGGACAGCAACCACCCACATGAAGCAGTTACAGCTAGGTATCAAATAGTGTTTATCTGCTGACGAGTATTTGTGGCACTAAGGTTCTGGAGTGAGATTGTAGAGTAAGCATTTGGAAAAAAGTGAGACAATCTTAACCAAAAATTGTATTTAATAAGTGTTACACAGAGCTTAAGTAAGGTGGAGGTGGGGGAAATGGTGGTTGAGCAGTCCCATTCTCTACTCCATCAACAAATCCCAAACAGCACAGGAACTGCCCTGTTCTTAGTTAACCTCAGATGGTATAGAATCAACCTCAGGTTATTTTAAGTATTGCTACCTTCACGTTATTTTAAGTACTTTTGCAGCAGCTGGATAGATATAGTAACTAGGATTCTATATAGTCAGTATAAGTAAAAAACCCACCTCTCTCTAACTTAAGTTCATTGCACATAATATACAACAATGAAAGCACTTTAAGAGAACTTCAGAAAAGAGATTAATATAAAACACCAGTTCTGAGGTACACTCATCTGTTAGTCCTTTCACAGTTCTGTCTACAAGTGTTGTCCAGGATATTTCTTCAGTTTATTTTCCATGTTAACCTGTGTTTTCATTTAAAACAAATCACATCTTATTTCCTCCCAGCACTTTCCCTGCCACCCCCCAGGACAGCACTAATTTTCAGTCATCCAAGTGTGTCTATTGCTTTGCAGTTGTTTCCACCAGAATAACTTCTCCAATGTTGGAATACATACAAGTTAAGCTTAAAGAAGGGTGAGTTTTTTAAAGCTATGTTCCAAATACAAGTACAATAGATGAGAAATGTTCTTTTTATTTTACAAACATACAAAAAGATACACCTCAGATTTAAATATATTTCTCATTATCACAGGTTTAGACAATAAAACACCATCAATAAATCTTGAGTTGACAGAATATGGATCAGTTGTCAAATAAACACATGGTCGACCTGAAAGTACAGAAAGTTTTGTAAGGTGTCTTCACTGAAAATTATGGAAGCCGGAAACAAAGCAGAATCCATATCTAACACGCTTCCCCACACCATCAGAAACAACTTAGAAATAAGTATTTGCATTTACTAGATGAGAGTTCTCCACATTCTTTGAATTTAACATGTTTTTTTAATGTTTGAAATTATTTATGAAGCTGTAATAGGAACATGCAATTTGCTTAAGAACTTAAAATACTCTGTTGACCAAGATTCCCAAGACCTTGGATAACAGCCGACTCATGTGGTAACTGTGACAGTTTAGTCAACATGCATCATCTAAGACCATCAAAAGAAGAACTTCCTATTAAGTATGTGTGCTTGGATTACATTGTCTCAATGAATCTATACATCAAGAGACAAGAGCTAGGAAAGTTTAATTCTTCCTGTAGGCATCTACAACCTGAAGTTCAGGAAAGATTAACCCCTCCCACTAGTTTTTGGCCCAGAACATGTAGTGAATAATGAAGCTATGATTGCTTGTAATTTAGAATTCAGCGTTTCCAAGAAGATCCCTTATATTCAAATTCTGAAGTCAACATGGAAACAAACGAAATTCAAATGCATTCACATTACTATTTGAATAACACTCTTGCTTTTGCTGACCTTAAAGTAAGATTAATCACTACAATGAAAGTGAGGAACATTCTTCAGGTTAATACAAGTAAAACAAGGCCTCCTTAATTTCTTCACATCACTCTACATATGTAGGTAGCTCACACTTTCACATTTCCTGTCACATTTGCAGTTCCATGCCTCAATATATGTACTAAGCTGTGGGAAAAAATGGTTTATGGGGAAAGACTAAAAGCAGAGCAGAAGCAAGTAATAAACAACACTTCCAAGAACCATCCCCAATTTTACTATTAGAACCAAAAAGTTGTCTTGTGATCTAAAAGATCAAAAAGATCAGTAACAAGAAAAATGGCATGGGGAAAACCCCGTATTTCCTGACAGCCCTCTAAGGGATAAGCAAGCAGGTATACTCTCTCCTCACCCAAAGAAAACCTCAGTTCAGAAGTAGCAGCATTCTCACACCCTCCCCGTCATCTCTTCAGCGCTGCTGAAGATACAAACAGGCAGAAGCAACAGAAAATTAAAGAGTTTGACACTAAGCATTTTATTTGACATAACAGTTATATAGAAAGCAATTTGTATTAAGAGGTTCGAAAAGTAACTAAAGCGTTTCCTCCAAGACACCGTTAAGAGCAAATTCACCAGAGCTTATTTGAAGCAAAGAATTAAACAGTCTGGCAAGTATTTAGCCCAAGCTTCAGGTTTTTCTACAGACTCACAGAATCATCTAGGTTGGAAAAGACCTTGAAGATCTACGTATTACATCAAAAATCTTGGTTTCTTCCAGAAACAGGTAAGGATGGGCCTAGCCTGTTTCAAGGATCTGCACATCCTCTAAGCTTAAGTTTAGAGAGTCCAACTATTTTGAACATCTGGAGCTAATCATATTCCTTAGGAACTGGTATACAGCAGAAGTAAACGTGTTTACAGCTTCCATAACAAAAGTGGAACATTCTGGAAACAGCCAGTTTTGTGACCTTCAGAGTCAAAAGTCTTTATCAGAAATAAACCTAACCAGAATAATTTCCCTACCCAGAGATTCATGTTTTCTTCTGACAGTATTCCTTAGCAGACTTCAGATATGACAGCTCACAAATAGTACCTACCTGACAGCAGACAGAGGTTGTCAATATGTGGAATACATTAGATCAGCCTTTATGCCACATTCAAAAGTTTCCAGAATATATCCAGTCCTCAGCACACAACATGTATGACCCAAGAGTGAACCCAGGGAAGATGCTCTGAAGTATGCATCAATTTGCATCCCTTATCTACCGGGAGCAGTGATACAGTGATAACCATTTTGGTTAAGAAATAATTCATGAGGTCTCTAAACAAACCACTTGCCTTGGAGATCAATTCATCATGATTGGCTAGATGGGCTCTGCAGTGGATACAGCTGTAGGTTCGATGACAGTTTGGCAGGTAAGCCTGGAACGTTTTTGATTTTGTCATTTTTACCATCTCTGCTGGTGGCTCCTCACTCAGCTCAGGGCTGGCACTTGAAGAATTACAACTTTGCTGAACTCGCTGACAAAAGAAACACTGGAATATGCAAGCAAAAGCCGTTGTTGTTCTGGAGTGTGTGTGGCACTTTCCACACAAGTGACAGAAGAGAAACAGTCACAACCTGCAGGTGAAAAGAGCAGAACAATTAGCAGATTACAACAAGGCCAGAATAAACTTGTTATTCAGCAATTCTAGACAAAGCAAGGTGTTATTTGGGGCAAGCTACAGGCCCCTTCTATGAAGCTGCATGATTCAAGTTCCATTCAACACAGAAACAAGCAGTTCTGTTCCACTAGTGGCTTCTACTCCATCACGCTTCTAACAAAGGAGATTCAAACAGTCCTCCAGGAAACATGAGCACTTTCTAATATATCAGGTATACTCTAAGACCTCCATGCAGAAAATTACAGCAGAAAGCAGGGGATTAGAGAAAGTGAATTGTCTTTAAAAATCCAGTGGTCAGTTCCAATATAGGAAGTGACAAGGCATCTTGGAAAACACCTGCCACATCCAATAAACATACAATAGATACTCACACTTCAGCTTTCAGCAAAAATCTTGCTGTATCACATCTAGCTTTAACTGAAATAAGTAAGATGATCCATGCCTCCTCATTTGAGCTCAGGAGAACTATGCCTTTAGGCAAAGACCTTTTTGACTGGTGTTTTGATCAAACCTAGTTAGATACTTCCCCACTCTACCAGAATAGTCTTAATGGATCCTACCAAAAAAAAAAAAAAAAAAAAGCCAAATTCTACAGAGAGAACACCCAATTGCGTTCTTAATCCTCCAGAGTGCCTTTAAGAGACATTACATGCACAGAGAAGGCCAGACCTTCCTGCTATGCTGGAAAGCAAGCCTTTTTTAGAGTTTGCCTCAAAATTACAGATTCTAAATATTCATAACACCATCTACTGATCTGTCAAAGGCCATCAGTTACCACACTATATGCGTCAAGCTAATGAGCAATCCAAACATGAACACTGCACAGTCACTTATGTCATCAGCTATCAGATGACTGACAGAGTAGGTCAATAGCACAAACACAGAAATGAGAGCCAGTATAAAGAATTTACAGTATCTTGATCCAGCTATTAAAACGAGCATGCAAACACTTGTCACAGTTGTAAACTGTGTGCAGGGCAGCAGTTAACCACTCTTCTAGCAGTAGGATACTAGTAATACAAATAGAGCAGATAATGAAAACCACATAAATTAAAGACTGTTTGTAGGAAGCCCTCACTGTGCTTCAAAAGAAGTCTTGAGAAAGTAATCTGTACAACAACCCTAGCACAAGAGACAGCCACAGCAAGATTTAAAGGGGTTTGGGTTTTGTTCTGGTGTTTTTTTTAATCTGGAGATTATGACTGCAGCAGAAAAATAGATTCAAGAACAACTAAAGGACTTGCTACAAGAAAATTTCTTAAACAAAGGATTACAAAGACAGATAAAGCACAAACAAGACATATAGCAGAACAGATGCAATCCAAAAGAATAAGCAAGAATGGGAACAAGTTGCCATCCAAAGCACATATCTATGCCCCAGAATGATTGGACTTCTGTTAAGACACCGAAAAAGAAAACAATTTTGATACGGAATACATGAATATATTTCAGCTATTAACACAGTTAGCATGAAGCATAGAACTTTACTATTAATACAGTAATTTAAATATTATATCCTTATTGTCTCAAGATAATTTAATTATAACTGCAAAGGGACAAATGATTTCAGTGCTTGGAGAAAAGATCATGCTTCTGTAGAACAGCTGGATATTAAGTCATTTATTAGGTAACAGATTATAGGAGAAAGACAACACAAGAAATAAAATCCTGGAAGTTAAGCAAGAGGTTCCTTTTAAATTCCCCAATTGACCTCTTAATGTTAGAAAGATACAGATTCTATTTAGGTTTGCAGAAATGGAAAAGAACCCCCAAAGTTTCAGAATGAAAGGCACCTAAAGCTAAAACGTTTGGATTAGACCCTTTTGATCAGTAACTGAAACATGAGTTCAATGCTTGCAGGAGTTCAGCAAGTTTTAATTCACACTTCTAAAAGCAATCTGGGCTCTTTCAGGCTCAACTGCATAAACTAAAGAATTCCAACGCTCTTTTGACAAAACTGTATTTGATACTGCTCTCTTCAAAAAGAGGGCAATCCTAGGTGTTTGATACACACTGTAAGAGCCACAGAGCTTGTTGCTTTGTGATGCTAAAGGCAAGATTCAAAACATGAACCATTTCGTAGTTGTTCTAGTAATGGTGAATAATTCCAGTCTCACTCCACTCTTACGAGCAGCAGCAGGTTCACAGCTGCTGTTCAGTATCTTGTGGAAGGCTGCGTAGAAACCTGAGGCAACTATTTTGTTCTTACTCCCAGACAACAGCACAGGCTGTGCTTCGGTCATGCACATGACAGCTGGGTTTCCTTAAGATTTGAAAGAAACTGCAAAATTAAGCATACGGGTTGCTGCCTGCCCGTGTCTAAATGGCTGCTCAGACCCCGTCTTCGGGTGAGTTGTATTTGCACCCACCGCTCCGGAACCAAGAGGAGCCTCTGAGGCAGCACCGCCCGCCGAAGCAGCCGGCTGGGTTATGGTTTCGTCCCGGAGTGTTTTCAGAGGGGTTTTCACGTGAAGGCGCTGTACTAAGCAATGTGAGATTGCTCAGACTTTTGTTTCTCGTCAGGGAGTATTTGTCTTCCACATATCTGCTGAAAGTAGGTAAAACCCTGGAAGATGACACGGGTCTGTTAAAATTTCAGTGCCGTAGGAAACGCGTTAAGAACAAACGCCCAGTTGGAGATCGGAAGGTAAGTAGGATAGGTCGGAACACTTGTTTCTGGAAAGGGAGTTTTGTGAAGAGCTCATTGCTTATAAAGAGAAAAATACACAGGTTTTAAGGTATAAAAACAATTTTAAAAATTAAGGAAACCAAAATACATCTCACATCCAAGTAGTTTCCAAAGCATCTGAGTTCTGTCGGCAATGATCATGTTTTCCTTTAAAAAGTAAATAAAAGCTAGCCGCTAGTTTCTTTTGGCTGTACTCTTCTGTTTCCAGGGGCAGAGTATAGAGATACAAACCGAGGAAGCCTGTGACAAAGCTGTCATTTATACTTTGCACCCCGAGGCAGGGCTCTTTTGTCATGCTACAGAAATGCAGCATCAGTAAAATTTTCTTCGCCTCCTTTTCTTGTCGGTACTGGCATATTTTTTTTTTAATCTTTATGAAGTGGGTTTTTTTTACCCAAGGGGCCTTGGTACTTTGCAGAATATTAAAGAAATAGAATCCATTACAATTCAGCTAGTGGCTGTAATCAATAAACCATGTGCTAGTTGATTTTATTCTGCCTATCCATTTTTTAACTACAATTCATAAGTTTATACAGTTTTTGTCATATGCTTCTTCCTTCTTAATAGCAAATTAATGGCCATTCTTGAAGAACAGTACAAAAAAGTCATGCTTGCACAATATATTTTGGCAAAACATCAGGAAACAAACAACTGTGAGCATATTTCCAGTAGGACTTTTACTGCAATTTCCCCATCATCTCTCCAGCTCCAGTGCTGGTAGCTGTAGTCTTGTAAAAAGGAGAAAGGTGATAATCCTTTTGATTTACTTAGTTACACTTCAGAGTGCACCAAATCAAGCTTCCTAATCCAGTTCCCACAACTGAGTTAGATGAGGCGTATGATAAAGATGTGCAACAAGATGACAACCGGACCAGAGCAGGCGGCAGGGATGTAGCATAGGTGAGCAGAGAAATGACATTAAACCTGATACAGTGCAGAGAGTACGTAAATCTCGACATGCTTCTTGAAAAACAGCTCCAGCCTGTTAAAAATATTCTGTAAAAGGTTTTTACAAATTTTTAACAAGCTGTTTCTTTTACTTCATTTTGAGAGGCCTATTACTACTCTCCCTCAACAGGATAGACTTCTTAGTCTGTGCTTTATCTAGCTAAGAGATTCCTGACTAGATGGATGGCTGTTTCATTTGGTTTGGCTGATCCTAGACCCTATTTGCACAGCTGCCATACAGTTGCCTATAAAAATACTCATATATGTATGCTTTAGAAGTAATTGCTTTGACCTTTTAGTAACAGTTAAGTTACATTGTATTTTACAGGTTCTAAGTACCATACCACAGTATGTTTACCATAGTTCAACTTTTAACCTCTTTTTGAGGATTAGGAAGAAGGAATATTAAGCAACAGCCAGAAAGTCACAATAAAAATAATTGATCTCTGCAGGTAGTCCTCCCAACTCATGTAGTGAGGTGCTGGTCCACTTAAGTCATGACTGGCTGAAACCAGTGAGGTGTCAGTCATGACTTAGGTGGACCGACACCTCACTGTTTCACCAAAGCTGGCAACAAAGCTCCCACCACAGTACCCAGCCCCTGCACCTCGAAGGCAGTGCTACCCCACATGCACAGTCCTCTTCAGGGATCATAGCTGCACAGGGTCCTGATGCTGAAATGCAGCAAATGCTGCAGTAGCTCTCGCACTCTCTAAAGTCTTGCTGGTTCTCTCATTCAGTACCGACTCAAAGAAGAGCAAATTTGGAATCACTGGTGCTGCTGTACAGGCTTTTCTACTGATGTGAATGCAACATCAGGTTTCTCTCTTCTGTTTGCCTTGAGAGACATGCTGTCATCTTGGTTTAGGTGTTAGGGACTGACCAGGTTACACAGAATCAGGAATGAAACACTACATGAGAAATGAAAAAATTAACCAGCAGTCCAATCCTGAATATAGAAATGACTCTCCTTTTCAGAGATGACAAGATGGACAAGGGAGAGAAAGAAGTGTCTGTCATTCAGCAAGGACAGCAAAGGATCCTGAAAGCTGAACAATGTTTCCATTGTTTTAACACAAGCTCTGCTTCTCCACTGAGAGATCCAAATGACAAGGACACTGAGGGTTTCTTTCTCTTTGCTGTTTGTTTCCCTAGTAACAAATACACAAGCTGCACTGTTAGAATACCATCCTTTTCTTTTTTTTTTCTTTTTTTTTTTTTTTTTTTTTTTTTTTTTTTAGATAAAGACATGTCAAGGATGTATTCAGTGCTTTCAGTAGCAGGTTAAGGTTGCTTGTATGTATGAACCTCTCGTACAGCATGATGTACTTGAAAGTACTGCATGTAGTCCATTGAGACAGTGAAAATAAAAGTGTGGAAGAAATAAAATGCTTGCATCTGAGTTTCTATACTGTTTAGATTGTACACTCTTAGGGCAAAGTCTACCTTTCACAGTGGAGATCTGATCTTGATTAGGAAAGCAGATGGCATACTACTACTACTACAAAATCCTGTGTAGTGTCCTAATTATATTGCAACCATATTATAATCAGTAATATAATGTGCACCATTTTAATGGGACCAATTTTGACGCCGAGAAATCTTGCCTATGTTTTTGTTGTGAGCATCATGAAACTTCTCTTCAGATATAATTCTGTAATAGGAGGGGGTGGTGTTGCTGTTTCTCATTGGGATTCTAATCCAGGTTATGGATCTGGAATTCACTGGGTTACAGGAATTGGAGGGATGGCAGGCAGTCATTGCCTGTGTAGTTTAGCACATTAGAAATAGAACTGGTAGGTGAATTGTATCTGAAACCATCAAAAGCCATTCTGAAAGCAAGACGAGCTCAAAACATGATAGGTAGAGGCAGGAAAGACCATTAAAGGCAGCTAAACAGAGAAAGAATGTCAGGATCATTTCTTCCTTTGCTTCTTCAGGCTATATTAAGTCTCAAAAGTTTGGAGACATTAACCAAATTTATAAAAAAATAAATCAGTTTGTCTTAGAATTGTCAAGCTCCGTGTTCTCTGTTTTAGCTGAAAGAAAACAACCGAAAGAAGGAAAAATATATTTTTTTAAAGCAAAAATAATTTATTTCCTGTATGTTTGCCATAAATGTGAGCTTAATAATGAAAAGAAAAAAAAGTTTGCTCTTCCCAGTTACTCAAGTTTATAACACTGTGTTCTCCGAGGAAAAGAAATACACATTGATTTCTTGGGACATGGCAGCAGCCAGCCTGAAAAGTATAATATAGAAATAACTGACAAAATTTATATGGAATTTCTGGTTATATAATATGAAAATATAACTATGCATTAATTGCAAACCAGCTTGTTGCTAGGTCATAAATTATACTTGTTTTTGTCACAGCATATTTTAGTTGCTTGTCTGGAATGCTGTGTGTAGGGAGGTATTTCAGATGAACAAATAATTTAGTATCTTTTCATTTGGGATGTTTTTTGAAACCAGTAGGAATAAGTATTAAATTGTACTACATATGCCAACATAAAACCTGCAAACCCAGAGAAGATGCAGTGAAGCTATTGCTTCAGTGGATGAGTGAATATCAAGTGATACGTTCAGCTGTCCTGAAATACTTTGATGTTTCAAGCTATCCTCAAGTGGAGAATAGGCAAAGGAATTTATTTGGGGGCTATGAATCAAACAAATTTGTATCATGATTTTTATATGATGTAGACATCTGCTCATATACATATAAATGGATGTGAGGTGGAAAAAAGTCTGTATCACCGAACTCCAGATACCTAATTCAGGAGTATATATATTCTCTCTAATCAGAGGGCTGAAATATACACCACTAGAGGGTGATTTGTCATCTGCAAAATCTCAAGTGCTCTTTTTTATCCCCACCATCACTGTGGAAGCTCTACTTTTATCTCTTGTGTGACTTTTGAAATAGCAAAGCCAGATGTTAACTAAACTTTTCTAATATTCAGACTGGCAGATATACAAGTGTCTATCTAAAGCAGAGAAGTTCACCAGGGAATAAGCCAACATACAAGCCCTTCAAGCTTCAGCATGCCCTAGCAGCTAGGTTAAACTTGTATTTTCTTTTTTTTTTTTTATTTTCCAGAATTTGGTTTTATAATACTTAAATATCTACTTTCACTATAAAATCTAGACATTTCACTGTAGGATAACAGTAATAGGAGCTTATAAGAGTTCAGGTTTTGTTATATACTCCTTTTAGTCTTTAAACAAAAATATAAGGCAAACAAAATAATTATCTTGATGTAAGCATAGTAAATGAAAATGGTGATGCTAAGAACAAGTGACAGCCATATTTATTCCTGAAAATTGTTTCCTGTACTAGTCAAGCTGTGAAAGGAAAAAGATGCTGGATCCATGAAGTTCTGACTGTCCACAAAAGCAGAGTCAGCTGCAGGGACTGCGAGCAGCTACTTGCCTGGTTGGGTAAACAGGGAAGACCTGCAACTGGTTGTTTCTGCTTTTCCTGCTAGCTGTTATTGGATTCGCAGAGCCTTTCAAGAGACTCCAGAGCACAGCAGATAATTCTAGTGTATGAATACATATGTATATCTCTCTATATAAAATTAACAGTATTTTTCTAATGGGAGAATTTATAACTGTTCCATTTGTGTATCTATCTGGCACAATCAATTACAACCTCTGCAACTGTAGGATTTGTAGATCAAGACCCAGAGGTGAGATACAGTAGAGCTTAAATCCTAGTGTTGTGACTCATTCTTATATGCTTTATACTGCTACAAAAGAAGATTCAAGATCAAAAAGCAGTACCAAAAGTATAATTAGAAGGTCTTTATATTTTAATTAAAACTGTAGATCTCAAATTCCAAATCTTACTGTCTATGGGCAATGTACTCCAGGTTTCTCTTTACAGGAAATAAGCACAAGCATTTTATCTAGCAAATACAGACTTGTTTTGATAGTTAATGTTGTGAAAGCATACTAGGGATGGAAAAGAGGATGAAAATGGTAGGCAGTCTTAACCTCTGTCTGTGACCTGTTTCAGAACTCAGTATTTGGATTTAATTTCTGATTCTGAAAGTGCATTGGTATAGATGACTGGCATGGACAAAATCTGTCAGTGAACTAGAGCCTAACCCAGTAGCTCTATAACCTCCCCCTCATCTCTGAAAGAGTAGTAATTATTTTTAAACCCACCCCCCCAAGCTCCTTTGGGAGGGGGATGTCTAGATCATATCCAAAGACTGGAAAAACAGAACTATTCAGAACCCCTGCCAGTGGCCAGGTAGTTCTGAATGTGGAGAGGGCTCTCTCACTTTACCGTGAAACTGGAAATGGTATCATCAGTTTTGCAGCTATTCACTCATGGTAAGTAAATTACACAACACAGTGGAACATTTGAATCTCAATTTAGCATGCAAACAGAAATGGCAACACATTAAACCAGCACACCACCACATACAAACTAATCACACTTTATGAGGACCATAGTATTTTAAAGTGCAAAAGCAAATGCTAGCATGTATTGTCTGCATTTAGCAGCAAAGAAAACATAAGACACATTTCTCTAAGGCAAAAGGAAAAGGTAGCAGAATAAAAAAACTGCATAAGCTTTTCAATGTACACATACATATTATAAAATCCACCTTTATATAGGATTGTCATCTGCTTCATGCAGCTACAGACTCCTTGGCTAATGTTGGCCAGCCATGACTTATCTGAGAAGTTAAACCTGTGTTTTGTGAGCTGTAGAAAAGCAGAGATTAATTTTCTGTTGATACATGTTTTGTATAAACACATTCTGCATATGCTTGCCTATATATGCAAAACAGTTGGCTAAAGGCAGGGATTCAAGCTTTTTCTGTTTTAGGTTTATTTGATTTCTTTCTTCTTTTTTTCCCCCTTCCTTCAAGAGGTGTGCTTCTCATCTTAAAACCTAGACTTATATATCCATCCTCATTTTATATCCTGACCAGATTAGGGCATCCAGCACAAACACCTTCTATTGTTTCACAGGTAAATAGGGCCAAGGGGATTACTGGAATCATGTGGTACAAGTCGCTGTAAAATAGGAGCCATGTGACTTCTGATATTACTTGTCATTTAAACCAGAACATCCCTTAGGAAAACATCCTAGAACATCCTGTCTTTACAAATTGTTAATTCCTTGTTCCAGTCATTTATTACTCTCATTGACAATTATATGCATCTTATTTCTCCCTTGGATGTATTTAGTTTTATCGTTCAGCTGTTTTTACCTTCATCTGTAAGTCTGAGGAGACAATAGGACTCACTGTAGATGGAAGAGCAAGTGACCCTTTTGAGTAATAGCATTTTATAAAGCACATTTTTCAAATTCTGAATTATTTCTGTATCTCTTCTCAGATCCTTCTCCAAGTTATCAAATGATTTCTTGAACTGTGGATCCCAGCAGCAATTTTTGTCCCTGTCAAGCACAGGACTGTTCTTTTCCTATTTAGGTAGTCTGATGATCATATCTGTTTGGTTAATTGCCAGGCATTCAACTGATTCTTCATTAGGATCCCCAAATGCATTTCAGAAATGCTGAATACCTGCCTGCTCCCATCTTTCATTCTAAGCAAGGAGATCTGCAAAGTTTAAAGCCCAGAGAAGCCTTATAGAGAGGGAAACAAAATCTTGGTGAGTCTGTTACCTTCTTTGAATTATAAGCAGCATTTTGGATACATCAGAGACACTTGGTTAAATTTACTTTTTTTTTTTTTTTTATTGTAACACAACTTTCAATAACTTACTAGGAACATATAAAGTTTCTCTAACATCTTACATGCAAACTAGATTTGAAAATCATGGATGTTTAAGAGCATATAAGGAAAATGGACTTCTGGGAAGAGATGACCTGTTAATTCGTCTAATAAAAATGTTAGGGCACCCCACAGACCCTGTCATATAGCTGGTTTTAGACAATGATAGATTATACAATCTTAAGAAAATATATTTCTGTTACCATTATATTTTTGTTACCATTAATCCATCAGCCTCATGGCAACTATTTTAATATAGTTAGCTGTTTGAATAAACAATATATGAATGATAAAATGAATACTACAGATGTTTAACTTCTGTCTTTTCTACAAGCAGTACAGGTGTGCAGATCATATGTTATAAAAACATATCCATTCTTAAGCTGAAAGCAGTGGAGGTGTGACTGACCAAATACACTGACACTTTAATGAAGACTTTGGCTACTGAGAATCTTGCTATAAGGGGAAAGAAAAAAAAAAGAAGTTAGATAATTGATTGTAAAACATTTTCAGCTTGTTAATATTTTGTCCTGGATTGGTCCAGACATACCATACAAGTTAAAATCCTAGCTACATTCAGGAGGCATCTCTTGTCAAGAGTAACCAGTGGGTCATTTGGATTTT
Organism: Athene cunicularia; assembly: GCF_003259725.1. Classification (NCBI taxonomy): domain Eukaryota; kingdom Metazoa; phylum Chordata; class Aves; order Strigiformes; family Strigidae; genus Athene; species Athene cunicularia. The sequence continues at coordinate 6,564,098 of NW_020799121.1, read as the reverse complement.
TTCAGAGGTGAATCAGAACACAGGTTTCCTTAGTACAGCTATGCTCGAGGAAAAAAAGTAGATCCCTATTTTGACTAGGAGGATTGACTTCCCGTGGTAGCCAGCACATTGTTTACAGGGCAAAATGTACCAGGACAGGGTAAAACTTCAAGGCATCACACTGTTCTCTAGAATTGTAAAAAGACACGTATTATTAAAGAGCTTATTCTTTTTTGCAATTTCAAGATCACAAAGTAAAAAGTGATGTTTGCCACAGAAATTTTCTGTCGGAGAAGGGCAAAATGAAAAGCTTTTATTGTAATTAGTATGGTCTAGTGTAACTCTGAATGAGAAGAAGACTGACGAGGAGAACAGTAGTAACATGAAGAAAATATAGATGCTCTTTAACTGTCAGAACACAGGATTGTACACTATAACTTGACACAGCAGGCAGGCCTAACTGATGGATTTCTTTTTAACAACTCATCTAAAAAGTGTCTAAAAAGATTGCTGGAAGGAGAACATACAGAGCAACCCTGTCTTCCTGTCCTGCTCACTGGGATTTTCACTGTAGTAAATTCACTGTGGTAGCTGCTAGAGCTGCCTCTGCTGTTTTATTACTTACAGTGCTACACGTGGTTCTTTAAGATTAACCCAAGGGCCCTATCTGCCACCCTTTAATTTTTCCCTCCTCTTAATATTTCCTTCTTTCTTTTCCTCAAGCCACTTAATTCTGTAAACCCACAGAGAATGCAACTGAGTCTAAAGACTAGTTTTAATCAGAGTAAAGAAAGAAGCATCACTGCTTCTTTCCTCCAGTGCTATCTCAGTAACTGAGAAGCAAACAATCCTCTTAAAGCTGCTGAAGGATTTAGAGACAAAATAGCATGTAACATTTTCTTCAACCCGGAAGATGTGCCTGGTACTGTACTGGCTCCATCTTGTGGCTGAAACTGTACTGATTGTTTTAGAACAGGTTGAATCTTCTTACCATCGTCCTTACATAAATATTGACAAACAAATGTGTGAACTTCCTTTATAACTTTTAGAACAAATGGGTTCTGGTAATAGAGAAGTGGGGAGACTGGTTAAACACGAGATTTGCTCAAGCAAGCATTGCCTGTTTCCCTGGGTAACACTATCAGTCATGGTATTTGATTACATCCTCCTCCTTACTGTTAGAGAAGCCTCAGCCAGGCATAGTGAGAACAAGCGTCTGTCAGCATTTTTTAACTCCAACCGGCAGCAGTGTTGCTGTTCACTATTAACTAGGTGTGGCCAGGGAAGTAACTTGTCACTTACCTTCAAGAATTGCCTAGAATTTCTACCAAACCATAGAGTGTTGTTTATTTTGGGATCATTTATTTTTTTTATCTCTAAACCCAATATTTTTCAGGTGGTTGTCATTAAATAAAATTCTAGCATTTGAATAGAAAAAAAAAAAAAAAAAAAAACAGATATGTTTCAGATGAGCTCTTCCTGCTATCCCTGAACTAGAAGTGTATTCAGTAACTGCCCCGGTTTGACTGCTTGACCACCAAAACCATCAACTTGGCATAGGAAAGGGCAAAACACAGCAGAAACTGCAGAAATTACTTAGCTCAGCAAGTCTCGTGGTCATATCCTGGTTATGTAAGTTCATATTTTGGTGCATAGCATAACTACATATTTTCTTCAGACTGCAAAAGTAAGTGTTTCACTTTTAGCACCTTCAGTCTTGGCAGCAGGAAGGCAGCGAGCTAACAAGGTATGCTGGATTTTCTGTTTTGTTTGTATATTAGCTTGTATTTACTGGATAGAGCTTCTAACAGTCACGTTAGAAACTGCATTCATCACTCTAAAAATATTCAGAGATGCAAGATTGCAGAGAACAAAAGAATATAAATTATGTTCCCAGAAAGTGGTACAACGTTGGTTACTGGGTATGTGACAAGATGAAGCTAGCTGCACACATATTTTGGCAGTCTTAATATGAAAGATATATCCCCTGATCCATGTGACGTGGAAACAAAGAAAGTGCCTGTTTCCAAGGAGTCACAGGCCCCAGCAAAATGTGCCTGGCAAGAACAGTCTCTCTTGCCATGTCACATAGAGCATCCACGATATCCAAAGGGGAGTGACAAAGCACCTTGTAACGTAAGTGCCAAGCCAGAGCACATTCCATATCTAGAATTCTAATTTATATCCCCTGCAGACATGCTCAGAAATCTGAAAATAAATGCATGTTTGCAAGACTGACACATAGTGAATTAATAGTATCAAAGTCTTAGTCTTTCTGCTGTACATCATATGCGTTTCATAAATCAAATTTGCTCATAGCTGCACTACAGTTTTATATGAAGAATTTCTTACTAGATTTTGCACCAAGAAAAAACATTTGCATTAAATAAGCATGTCGCTTTGTCAGAAGGCACTATGCACACAGTACCTACATGCTGTGCTCTGTACTGTGCCATACAGCCACTGAACGCTTATTCTGTACTGACATCTTTGTCAAAATGTTCTCTGAGCCTGGCACAGTCACCAGCATAGCTTGTAGCCCAGTGAGGTAGCACAGGGAAGAGGATGGGAGAGGAATGGGGTGGCCAGGCTGTTGCAAGCGCAGCATGGTTAGCACTTTACGTGACTGGAACAAGGGTGGGAGGAAGCTATAAAAGAGTATCTTACATCTGCTCTCGACAGCAGCATCCAGCACCACACATCAAAGTTACCAGGCGTATGTCATAGTATTACTTAAAATAAAGGCAGAGGTAATGCTGCTCCGTGTTCTGCAGTGCACCAGGACAGAAAGTTGACTGGCAACACAGGGATGAAATGCACATGTTGCAATGGCATCTCAGTCGGTATCTGAGTTTTGGAGAGGGTGGCACTCAGGTGTATCTCATCCACACTGCCTACGGGTCACAGCTCTCAGCATCCTTTTCTGCATCAGCATGTACAAGAAAAGTTGTGTCAGTGCTGGCACACAGGCAAAGTAACTGTCAAAGGTGCGCTTGCGTGCTTGCCCTTTGATTTTTTTGATACACTCGCCCTTTGCTTTTTTGAAAACCATTTTGCATCCTGGGTTTTGATATCTCCCTGGTATCTTTGTCAAGACCCTGTTCAGCCACCCTTTTCTGCAAGTGCTTCAAAAATATCCATATTCCTGTGCCTCATTTCTGGGGTATCTCAAACCTTTAGGCTCAAAAAAAAGTCACCCGAGACCTCTGCCTGACTCAGTGAAGCACAGGCCAGGCCCAAAGCAGATGCTCTGGCAGGAGCACACAAGCACAAATCAATGTCACTCACATTTAATCAGAAAAGCGATATCTGCTCTTTTGTGCACTCAGAGAACCCCAGAGCAGCTAGAGTGCCTAGGTGAGCAGGGTGGGAAGCAGCGCGTGGGAACCACTGCAGAGCCCCAGAGTGACTGTTGGAACCAGCAAGATCCCCCGAGCATTAGCACCCAGAAACTTCCTGCAAGACACTTTGCTTCTGCTACAAACAAGATCCTGCAGTCCCTCAGATATCATTACAAGAGAGAAATGGAATCACATATAAGCAGTTTTAAAACATGGCAACAGTTTGTTAAAGTTAATTTTTCATGTTATCAAGGTACAATACTGTTTTCTCCCAGTTCTTTATCTTGAATTGCTCCTTTGATACTTAGATCCGTATGTATGAAGAGGCGTGGACAGGTATGGAGACGGGAAGAACAGATTGTACAAAGTTTGACAATCATAACCAGCATAACAATCATCATTAATATTTATATTAAGAAAGTACCTGATGCTTCACCTTGCTCCTGTGCTTCATGCCCTAACACGGTGGTGAGCTTTATTCGTCAGTGGTTGGAATTGCTTGGACCCATACCAGAAACCAGGGAAAAAAGGAAGAATGATCAAACCAGTCTCCATACAACAAAATTTTCTTTTAATTCTCATTTCTACTGCCTTGACCAGCCATACTGCACACTCACTGTGAGACTCAGCCTGCTTAAAAAAAAACAACACACAAAAAAACCCAAACCCAAACAATCCCCAAACCTATCACCTAAAAACATAAACAATTCATTAGCAGTTTCAGAGGTATGTTGGTGCTCTAAACTGTTGCTAGGTTAGCTTCTGGAGCTAAATTCTAGAGGATTTATATAATATATTTCAGAATGCTGTAGGTATTATTGATTTTGCTCTTTAATGATCAAGTTTAAGTGTCTCTCAGTGAGGTTTTTATTTATATAAACGATATTCATGGCAACTTTCCACCAGCAGATGGCACGAGTACAGACCATAATCATGTTCTACAGTGACTGGAATAAGCTGGAGAGCTTTGAAACACATAGGCCTGAGCTATGGTTATGCTTTTCCATATCCTTTAACATCTTTTCTTTGGATTTTCATAGAGGCAAGGTTTCTGGTGGGAGCCTGAATAAAAAGTATTATTACATCTTTTCTAGGGCCAATTTTATCTGTGCTGTTTTTCCTCTCTTGGAGACCATATAGCCCTGTTGCTGAAAAATTTGACCTGCGGACAAAATTAATAGTGAATGTTACACAAAACAGCTTTTGATTTCTAGAATATAGATTGTCTTTATGTGTAAAATCCAGTGCTTGAAACGTGCAAGGGGCAGCACAAGAGGAATGAAAGCTTAGCCCGAGAGCAGGAACAGCCCAAACTATGGTGGTGCTGGGAAGAGCAGCGTGTGCAGCAAGGCAGGTTCATTGTTTGCACCTCTGGGCAGCTGAAGGCTCTGTACAAAAGTCACATTCTTTGCTCCCAACATGTTCCAGTCAACACAGAAAAAAGGATGTTGTGAGGGGTAGCACTCTGTATAGCCCACAGGCAACGTGACTGAAGTATGGATGGAAACAAAAGTGAAGGGAAATTCCATGCCTCAATCTTTGACTTTATCACTGTATTTCTTAAAAACTGCAAAAACTAGCAGTGTAAGGTATAAGCAAGTAAGAACTAAAGATCTACATTCTCCACCTCTTCACTGCTGTCAGCCAGGGTTGCACCAGGTGACCCTCAGGGGTTCCTTCCATTTTTCTGTGGATCCCTTCATTAGCTCGGCCTACTGTTGACAAAAGCTAATGTATGATTAATTGCAAAGAATTACAGAAAGTTCGCATGATGGACAGCTAAGGCCAGGCATTAACCTGACCCCAGTTCAACCTTTGAGTCTTCAAGGACTAAAGAAAAAAAAAAAAAAAAAAAGAAAACAACTGATTACAGGAGACAACAAATGGAAAAAGGGAAAAATTTTTGCAAGAGGATAGCAGGTAGCCCACCTCTGGCTGCAGCCGTTACCGCCTGAAGGAGACAGGGCACTGGGTTTATTCATTGTCTGGACTGCTGTAACAAGCCAACATGGCATCGGAAAAACCACCCAGTGGCATCGTAAGTTCAGCTGACTACCAAGCCCGGGAAGCTGACAGCCTGTGGTTCAGTCACCAGCAGGAGCCAGGAACTGGGTTTATAGGAGAGCACGAGCTGGGTTTGCATTACCTATTTTCCTCCAGCTTTTGGATATTAGCTAGCTCTTCACTGCCTAAGGAGGTGCAAAGGGTATACGGATGTATTTGTTATCCCTGAACAGGTCATACAGAGAGTTTGTAATTTTTACTAGTTTACCTGAAGATGATTTTATTCTAAAGACATTCCAGGGCATGGAAGGGTGCACTCTAAAAGAAAGGCAAATGAAGTTTCCCCCTACTCCTAATTCAAGTACAGTTGGCAGGATCCCTGAAATGCAGTCACACTTCTTTTCACAGTGAAAATTACTAGGTGTTCAAGTGATTCATACATTCAAATAAAACCAAAATATACACATGCAAAATTTCAATAACGTAACACAAAAATGTCATCATGAATCCATTCTCAGTGCAAGTGAATGCCACGGCAAGACTTAAATATCCTGAATAAGCACCTTAAGAGCTGAAATGCGCTCTCCTGGTTAATTAATTGCTATCTTCGTTTGAGGTGGTGTGTGGCAATTTGTGGATAGAAATGTTTATACAAGAAATGCCATGGGCTTCGTTGTTGCTGCCCACCCACAAAAAAACGCCTGGGTTATAATCACCACCTTCAGACAAGCTCGGTTGCATGCTCAAATTTCATCCATTCAGGCGCATTGCTTCCAAGACATTTTTGTTTTCTAGTACCTGGGGTTTTTTTTGATCAGAGATTCCATTCAGTAGCTATCATGGACATGACATTTTATTCTCAAAAGGGTTGCATTGGTTCGGAGTATGTTTATTCTTTGAACTAAGTGTTTAGTTTAATATGCTTGCCGTAAATAAACTCAATTACCCCTTACAGTAAAAGGCCACAAGCTCCTGCTTTAAGAAGCTGTTTGATCCATGTTAAGTGGAACTGTTTCCTGATAAATGTTTTCATGTGGTATTTGCCTGTTAATTCACTTAAATACCTTGAAAAGAATCAGGCTCCCAAAGACTGTACATAACAGTCGCAGGGAAGGAGATTTAAAGGGAAGAATAAGGTGAAGAATTACAGGAGTAATTGACAGCTGAGAAGCAGAAATATTATCCTATCCAGTCACTGAAAGTAATGAGCAACACTGAAAGGTCATTTCTTTCTCCTCCGACTTTAAAGGATTGATTTGAATGGAAAGCAATTTTCTTAATTACTTAATAAAGGCATGAAGGGAAGGTGTAGTCAAAAATACACACGTTAATACAGGCACTTTGATCAGACCAACTACGACTGGCAGTATCTGCAGTAGGGTGATGATGGAGTCTGGCCCAACGGTTGGTTATCCACATCTTGAAAGCAGAGGGCAAATCATATGTTCTTTGCTCATTTATTTGGCACTATTTAAGCCCTGAACACAGCTAAGGTTATCAGACAGCACCACATAGCATTTTCTTGGCTCACCAGCTGCTTTTAAAAAGAGCTACAACTCGTCTTTGCTTTTCCCCTCCTGGGCAGTTTCAGGGGAACTGCAGACTGGATGTTGTGCAAGCGCTGCCTGCCTGTCCCCAGACCTCTGCAGCTCGTCCCTTCAAATAACAGTACTGGCACTGCAGATCATTACAACAATTATTTTTAAAAATAAATGCACAAAATGCTTGCTAAACCTGAGCGATTCTCTAAAAACTGTTTCTTCCAAATTAGCATGCTCTTCGTAACTGTCGCCACAATACACAAGGAAAGCAAAAAATCTGTTCTGATTTATCCCTCTGTCAACTCCATTGTACAAAACAAGCACAGGCAAAGGTGCTTGCCAAGGTTTTTATTACTGTCTCACGAGGAAGTGTCATTTGCCTAGCAAAACACTCAGCTCCGTAATAACTACCAACAGTTCTCACCAAAAAAAAGAAAATTACTGATTTCAGTATTGTAGTGAATGTTGCTTCCAGGGGAACCGAGAGAAACGGAGTGGAAGAGGGAGGAAAGTCTCATCAGTCATAGACGAGGCATCGACAAGCAACATCACTGAGCCTGCACCGACGGGACGCGGCGGGGGCTGAAGCCCGAGGGCCGGGGCAGGAGCCCAGCAGGGGCTGGTCCCATGCGGGGCCCAGCAGGAGCAGCGGCAGGGCCGGGGGGTCCCAGAGCCGCCGCTGGGTTTCACCTGCGCACCAGAGGCCGCTGCCTGGAGCCCAGGTACCGGGGAAGGACAGGCGCCTCATCTCTCCAGCACTGCAGCAAATTCAGCCATTGGAATATTTTCTTATTCCATAGGACTAAAACATTCATCCCCAGAGAAAAGCCATGAAAACCCTCAAGCGTTAGGTTTTATCTACAGCTACAGCAACCAATGACAGGCTCCACAGCACATGGATACACGAAGGCAAATTGTTCTGAAGAGCTTCACATCTGACTGCTAATTACATCTCCTCAGGACTGTTTCCTAGAAGAGAAAGGGGCTATTGTGCATAAACACATCCCCACCAGCTCCTGGCAGTGCAGGCCGTACCTCTCCTGCCTGCGCACCCCTGGAGCCAGCCACGCAGCGTTTGTTGCTCCGTTTCTGACAGCGTGCCACCAAGGGAACACAGCAGAGCAGTGTATCTGTTTTTTTAACTATAACACAGCACTGTGTTCTCTGCACAGGTCAGACCTCTTCCACTTTTTTCCACCACCCTCTCAATTGGATAGGAAACAGTCCTCTGCTAGAGCCGATAGGCTCCAAGGACAAAACACTACCACAGCAATCAGCTTCCAACCATAAATAACCTCACATTCTCTACTTGCTCTACAAATTGTTAGAGATATTTACATAAAAACGTATTATTGCTCCACTGACAATGTGTTTGACGTGTTGATCTGCTGTCATCTAGCAAATAACGTTGCAAAGTTACTGCTTAGAAATAATTGCTGTCAATGCTGTAGTTGCCTGGAACTTGTTACTAGGACCAGATTGCTGTGGGGGCTGGTCACAGCGAAAGGTTTCTTGTAAAAGGCACAGACATCGGCTCTATAATCTCCAAGTGCAATGTACAGGTCCTTCAGGAGACCACAGTTAAGATTTACAGCTAAGGTAATGTCACACATTTACCGAGCAGCACCACAAATAACTTGACCATGTGTTTACAGTAATTTTATTTACAAGTTACCACATGACACCTGTAGTACTACAGTTTTTATAACACCATTAGCAGTAAAATAAGTCACATCTAAGAAGAGTAGGAGGCAGCAGAGAAAAATGTGCGCAGAGAGTGCAGCAAAGCTGTTCAGCTATAACTGAAAGTAGGTATTTTTCTACAGACTGAAAGCGAGGAGGAATATACATGTCGAGAAGAGCAAGTTCTTCAGCCCTGTTAGTTCTACAGCATTAAAATTTTTGTACAGTGACACTTTAGTATGATGAATACTACACACTAGCAGTCAAACGCAAGTGGTGGGGAGAGAACGGTCTTAATATCTTGCCCTTTTGAGCACCCAGAAAGGAAAAACAAAGCTTCCGTCTTTGAAGGGAAAGTTATCCAGGGCTGGTTTACTTGCAGAGCCAGTAGTGCAGAATTGCTACTGGGGGGGCAGGAGGGACAGAACTTAGAGTTCCCATGCATTGCATATTGCCTGCGCGGTCTTATCTGGTCTCGAGTTAAGTAGCAGGTGAGCAAAACCAGTTGCAGCATTCCACAAGTCTTTTTACAGTGCTGTGATCTAATAAGGCTGAGCATAGCTTAGCAGAATCCCAAAATCAAGCAGAGAAAAAAAAGCCCTTCCGCTCTCTTATAATCCTTGGCTCTAACGATGCTGGTGCTGAGCCTGGGCCTTTCTCAAGAGGAAAATGTGGAGGAGCAATTCCGGAGAAACGCTCTAGATCTAGATGTATTCTGGTGATAAGACTCAGAAGAAAATAAGCTTAATGCAGCATCAGATGCAACCCTTTTCTGTTTCAAAGTACAGCAGCAGCTTCCAGAAAGCAAAAAAGTATTATTCAGAACTGTTTTTTTTTTTCCCCCCAGACATCTTTAATAGCCTGGAGCAACTGTCAATGCACACGATCCATGCTAGTGGCTGGAAAGACAATGAAAATAAAAGCTGCACAGTAATAATTATTTCCACTACTAACTACACACAGGATATATTGCTTTTGGTACAGTGCCATGTATTGTCACAAGAAGAAAACCAGTGATTAAGTTGAGCACACATGAATTACGCAGACCTTTGCCATGCTGGAACAACAGCGTATTATACTTTGAAAAATGTCACCAAGTCAGCTGTAAAAACAGCTTAATACAGTTCTCTTAAAATACCAAACACACTCTCAAAAACAAGTTTATAAATTAAGTTTAGCTACAAAAGAATGCTTAAGAAATGACCAGAGGTTTTTTTTCCTTAATCCCCACACCTTTGCCTGGAGTGCTGCACTTACGCTGCATGTGACACCAACCACAGTTTTAGAACATGTAGCTGTAGTGACATCAACAACATGCATTTAAGTATTTTTGAGTGCGTAAGCTGGCCTGCAAAAATTTGTGTTTCTTCCATAACTGCGGCATACCTATTCAAAAAGCCTGCGAAAGTATATACATGTACAAAAACTAACAAAAAGCTTTTTAAGAACACAGAATGCATTAAAAAGTCTAAAGTTTGAACTCCTGAATCTATGACGTCTCAACTACAAGTTAGAATATTTGTGAGTTTTAACACTTCCAGGAACATAGAAAGGTTTTTTTTTAGTCAAAATTACCTTTTTAAGTACTAGCTATTGAAATTAAAGGTGAAATAGGAGAAAGACTTGACTAAAAAATCTTCCAGCACACTTAGGATATAATCAGTTCAGTGAGTCTCAAGTGAAAATACTGAATATTCAACATTTTTGCATTTGCAGTTTTAAGGCAGAAAAACATCTTCAGAACAAGCTATTTAGTCCTGGATCTAACAGAAAAAAAACCAAAACCACACACCCAACAAAACCGTAAGAGATGCATCTCAAGTCTTTTAGTAATAGCAAATTTTAAAAATTCCTATGGCATTCTTTTACAGCTTTGGGTTTTATTACTTTTTTGCTAGAAAAGCCTGAATTTTGAAACAGTTTTCAAACATGCTGAAGCATGCATCATGGCTAGAGAGACTAAACTTTTCCATTGTTATTTCTGGGTTGTGTATTCAAGGTCAGCATTAAAATCGTAAGGTGGAATGAAGAGATCACTCTCCTGTGCAACGCCTCAGCTGGCGCCATCCCGGGCACTGCAGTGACTGGCCGCAGGAGAGGAGCTGCTCCGAGCTCCGCAAGCTTCCTCCCCAAAGCCAGCGGCCGTACCCAGAGCCCAGCTCTGTGAAGCACAGCTGTGTCCTTGGCTCAGCTTTACAGAAGGAGAAAAACCAAAATTCAAACAAAAGTTAAGCTGTGAGACTGTAGATAATCTACAGCCAGGCAAGATAAAGTAAGAAGTGAACTCACTGAGCCAGTCGTAGTAGACAAAGGACTTTGAAGAAAAATACCAACATGGAAAATGTAAAACCCTGAGGAAGAAAAGTGTCACTGGAAGACAGTAACTCAGCAAGATCAAGGGTCAGCCCAGTCCAAGCAGCAAAGGAAGGAGACATGGAAGAGCATTTCAGTCGAGAGCTTATACAGTTGAGTGTCACGCAAACTCACAGAAAGATTCACGAGATAAAGCATTTTTTAACTCATTTTTAGATAAGAAAATGCTGCAAACCCAGCATGATGTCAGGGTATTTCTTGTTCTTTTCTGGGAAATCAGAAATAGAATACTTCAGGGCTTCTTTTTTCAGCCTCCATGTACAAACATAAGCTACCTCTGTACCAAGTAAAATGAAAAGCTCGAAGGATCACACATTTCTCTACCACACCCAAAAAGGGAAGGAACTTAAGGAAATGAGCTCTGTGTGTTGAAAGATGAGGGGCAATTTTAGGGAAACAGCAGGGAGCTTTCAGTATTCACAAGGTATTTGAAGATTTAGAGTCAAAAAGAAAAGTTGGAACCAGTGACTGTTGGGCTTCAGGCAGAAGTTCCCAAGAGCAACGTGCCACATCTCAGCCAAATGCATCATCATTCTTTGCTGTTCCTTATGTCTATTTTAACATTGCCTTCCCAGAAAACACAGTTACCACATCACACGCTGTGCTTTCAATGGGAAGAGTCTTGGGAGACCTTCCAGCCTTCTTGCTTACCTCCTCACTGCATCTACATCAGTTTAACTAACGGGATCAATAATCTTTTGTCATCAGAAAGCTCATGAGTCCTATAGAAGAAAAATTTTGGAACCACTGGAACTTGTTTAGACTTAGTTGGAACAGGAAGACAAAGAGAAAAGTAAATTGTCAATAACAAGATATACTGAAAAAACAGGCAGAGTTCTGGAAAACACCTGAAGGAAAATCATCAGTGTAACTTATAAAGGGGGGAAGATAGAGGGGTTACAGAACAATTCTGGTATCTAACTTCCAAGATTGGCCTTCACATGAACACTGCACGAGCGGGACCCCGTTCCTGATGAGGGACATGACCACCGGCCACCTCTTGCACCCGGCAGAGCACCAGGATGTTGCTTTGCAGACTCACCAAAGCTGCCTTCGGAAACAGAGTTCATGCTCTAGGGCTCTCCTGAAGCCAGCTGAAGAGTTTCACATGTGGTGAAAAGATACCTCAGAGTAAGATAACCATCAACAGACATGTACTGATGTGCTGAAGTTTCTAAAGTCTTCTACACACCTCAAATGTTTTCTGTATTTTTCAAGCTTGTCAAGCATTAGGTATATGCAATGTACTAGAAAGAATAACTGAAATTGAAATCTGCATCTTTGGACCGCAGAGGAAGTCCTGGGCTCAGAGCTCTACAAAGCTTGGTGCCATCCAACCTACACTAGTATCTCTTCCAAAACAGGGGGCTTGTACTCCAAAGTAGTTCCTCGCAAACCGTTGTATCCGGGCACACCGTCTGCCCCCGCAGGGCAGCTCAGCTTCCAGGGCACCGGGGGGCTCCCACTGACACAGGCCAGCCCACACAAACCACAAGCCCACACCCAGACCCAAGCGCCCATCTCTACAGTCTCTGACTCCAACAGTTGAAGAGCGCCCGCTATACTTTAAGCTTACAGATAGAGAGGATCAGTGTCCCGTCCTGGTGAAATACAGGAAATACGCGTGGTATTTCAAAGTAACCCTACTTAAACAAGGATTACAAGAGCATTAAGTCAGTCAGTAGCTTGTCAAAACCTCCACCGAGACGAGCTGCAGCGCAGTTACACCTTGAAGCAACCACTGAAGTACACGCCGTGTGAAAGCAGCATTCTGCTAGGGGGAACAGAGGGAGCCAGAGGCAGCTACAGCCAGTGAAAAAGTAAGAACACTCATAAACCTGTCTATGGCAAAAATTAGATTCTGTAATATTCTGGGGAAAAAATGACACACTCCGCTGTGAAAGCCAAAGAGGGGATGGAGAGATTAATTGGGACAAGCCACTTCTCAGAGTCTTTACAGACCTGTCAGTTACAGCTAAGCTCTCTTCAGTTTCAGGTCACACTTTCTATTTTTATATTATTTAGAGAAGTTTCTAGCTGCCATTTTCCAACTACATCTTTTAAGAGTTCAGTTCTTTGGCACAGTCTGATTCTAGGCTAAAATAAATTTTTTTAATTAATTAAAAGCCCATTACAGTGATGTAAGCTTACTTGCAGTGCTCCCAGAAACCACATTTCAAAACCTTGGCCTGAGAAGAACCTTTTTGTAGTAAAATGAAAACATTTGGTCTCTAAGGATTGCTCAAGTAATTATTTTCAAGATTTCACGGGAACAGTGCGATAGCTACATGAATATCAATATAAAGAGTGTCAAAAAAGCCTGTGAATCATCAGATACACTGGAATCTATTTGCATTACTCTGTGTGCAACAGTTCAAAATACTGATTTCATAACTTTCTTGCACCACAGATTTCTGCCTGTCTATAAAGAAACTTCACCTGTGGTTTTTTGGATGGCTTCCCTAATTTAATTTCAAGCTGGTATAGTCATACAGTGGAACAAACACACTCAAGTATTTACAAATATAAACGTAGGCTGCTCACTACTGCAGTGTTCAAGTGACAGTCATTTTTCAGATAAGTCAATGTAACACATCAGTGTATTTATGGATTAGAAAACAGCAGGTCATTTTAAAGCACAATTCCATTCATTCTATATACGCACAGTACTATGCTGATTTGGTAATACAGGGACACAATTTAATGATTTTCTTTGCATTTGTTTTTACAAGATTCAGATGCCAAAAACAAAACAGAACATTAAGTTACCTGATTTAAAAAAGAAAATCACATACGTTTACAACATCAAAAGAATAAGACGAAATATAAACCTTTGCTACTTACAATTGATCTATACAGATTAACCAAATCACAAATCTGTCACAATATAAACGTTTAATTGTTACAATGAATAAGAACATACAGAAAATGATTTATTTATTTTTTTAATATAAAATCTTCCTTTGCTTTTTTGTTTTAAACTTACCATTAACTAAATTAGCTATGCAGGACTTGTGGGGTACATGACTAAGAAGGCACCAACAGTACAAAGCAAAGACAAAGCAGTTTGAGTATTTTAAGAGTGCTCTACACTGATACAACACAAGAAAAGGCAACAATAGTAAGTAAACCAGCTGCAACCTTTAGAAATTTGTTCTAGATTTACAAAGGTAGTCCAACTTTTACATTTCCTCCAATGTTTCACTTAGTTTGATCACAGCACATGCTACAAAAACCACTGTAAGCTTCACTTTACTAATGTGCACTTTTCACTAATTTAGTGTCTTGATTTCAATTGTTAACTAAACCATTTTGAACCACAAATGTATTTAAAACTAAGTAAAAGGATTGTTTGGACTTTTTTGTTTAAACGGCATTTACAAAAATATTTCCCCTAAAATCTGGGATTACTTGAAGACATTGCTGTACAAATATAAAAGTACTATGCAAGGGACCAAATTCATGAGTATACGGTGTGTATGTATAAACCTATATTTATACCATATCACTGTGCTGTAACAACACAATAAATTTATCAATAACCAAGGACTATATAAACTACACTAACATAAGCAAATATATATTAATAAAGTTTAAATCTATAGTACAGTTGCTCAGCAAACAACTTCGACATGGTATAAATATATTGTAGCATATTACAGTGGGCAGCAACAACAGGTTTTTCTTTTCTCGTTCTGTAAGGAAAACCATGCTCAACATCTTGGGTTTCATTTGGCCACTGCTGAGTTATGTCATCACTGCTACTCCTGAAAGCTCATAGCGCACCACACCGCTCAGCCCATGTAGTGTGTTGGACACTTCAGATTTGATATAACGTGTGATATTGATGAGGAAGAGTCTGGCGACAGTCAGGACAGCAGAGCAAGATGCTCATTTGCCAAAGCATCCAAGAGAATTTTATCTTTGCATATTTTTCTTCAGCTGAAGGTTGGAATGTTTTTGACAGTGAACTGTTTACATTCCTTATTCCCAAAACATCTTTACCATGAAATATGCATGTTACTTCGATTAAGAGTTGCTGTTCTCCGCTCTAAAATACAAAAACCACATAAAGAAAAACAACCCAATGTAAAATGATTAAATAACTGACCTAACACAGTGTTGTTATAGGCACCTTCTTTTAAACTATTTTCAAAGTCTAACCAAAAAAAAAATAAATCATGATTCTGCATTTGACGCATCAACAAATTCAACCCAACAACGTTTACTGAATTCAGTAAAAGATTGATGAATGTAGTTACTGATACTGATGGATGCCAATTGGATTCAGCAAGAATAGCTAAGGAAGGAAACCCAAAAGCACCAGACGTTAGGTAAAGCAAACCCTCGGCTTCTCACGTGGAGAGACAGAATGTAAGTCCACACCTCCCCAAAAATTCCAAATGAAAGGAAGTATTAAAAAAAGAATTGGGAAAGAGAAGGGTGAAGCAAGCTGCCGAAGTTCTTCCTTAATAAATTAAAACCGAGGTGTTACAGACTAATTTCAGTAACAGTCATCTTTCCAACCATGCCAAAAATGATTCCTGTAGTAATGATGATCTTACAAGTAGCAGAGATTCTAGAAATATTTCAACTTTTCAAAACTGAGCGAGAAAAGCATTTTGGTAAAGATGTGTAGAAACATCAAGAGAAATTTCTACACTAGTATCAACAGTCAAGTGCGTATTTCTATAGAAATGTTTTTAGCATAGGTTCCATACCACAATTCAACGATCACTCGTGCAGTGTCCTGACAATGCTCCTAATATGTTCCCCGCAACAGAGATCTATGTACCACAGGAACTTCCTAATAGAAAATGCCCTTTAATGATGAACCCTTGCTTATTAAAAATTAGTTTTGGCAGACTAACACTTAAACTATAAGAAAAAGAAAATTTGGAAATGGAATCTTGTAAGCACCCTTATCTATTGAAGTCTAAGTTAATGGCTTTCTAGATTTCTTTGAAGAGCAGACTAAATGGTATGAGGAAGCCTGGAGTTATTAACCAGCAAGCATCCTTATATACTACAGTAGCAATTGAACCTGATTTCCATTCAAACACATTACCCAAGAGGAAACCAAAAACTAATCCTTAATGTTAATGTGAAGATATAAGATTTAAATTTATTTCCAGGAATTACAAGTGCATTTTGTTCATATTAGCAAGCAGTCTTTATACAATCCATTCTTCACTGCTGCCAAAATAAAATGAGAAAAAGACAGCAGAGATATGAAAAGCTAAAAATAGAACTATTTTTCCTAAGTTATTTGTTGAATAGCATTTCAGTTGAACACAACTCAGAGGTAACAATAGATTATTTTTTTTCTCAATCATAGGCATGTGGCACTTAGACAATCATCTTTGCACAGAAAGCTTTAACAGTCATGCGAGGGCACAGTAATTATTTTAAACAAGGCAAATTTCTCACCACAGAGAGCAGTGGGGAAAGAAAAGGAGGCACTGCACTGGAACATAACACCTAGTAAACTCCACATTATACAATTTCAGTAACAAATACTTGAAAAGATCATTAAAAGGTATACAATTTTAAACATTATTTAGTGCTAGCTTTGTTTGGTTGTCCTAACTCAGCATTATCAGAAAAGTTTGATAGTACTTGACAACAGAACAGTACTTCATGTCACGAGCTCATGGAGGCTTGATTACAAATCACCATAGTGTAGGTTGCAAGAAATGAACTTGAGATGCTGACATGCTGTAGGAGCAAAAGTAAAATCAAACTTTCTCATTTAAAGATGCAGTGTTCCTCTCTGCAAGAATTCTGAATGTCAGTGATTAGATTCAAATGTAAAAACTATCAATCCTCATTTGAAGCATTTCATTGGTATGCAGGATGTAGGCTGAGTTTATTAACATCGTATTTTGGTTTCTCGCTTGCCACCACATATGGGTGCCTTCCACAGAGAAAAGCATTCACCATTAGGTCATCATGCCATTATGTTCTTTGTTAATCTTCCACCACACGGTGAGTAAATATAAGTTGGCGAGCTGCCACTCACTCTCTTTGCACAACTCTTATAAACAATATTACATGGTATGAACTTTGGAAGTACTATGCCTCCAACATGGTTAAACTTTAAATGATCTCTTTTAGAAAAGGCAGGGAGAAATAGGTACAAATTTTGTCAATACATGGAAAAAAATGTTTCTCAGATGAAGTCAATTAAGTTGGGTTCCTATGTGGCTCTTACGCTGTATAGAATACCTGTATGTACAGCACAGGACACCCAAACAAGTGCATAAGCAAGATTAACATGAACACGACTTATGCTGTAATCCGTAGCATAATGGTATAAATTCCATTGGATGCTAACCATTTCTATTTAAAAAGGAAGTGCAAAAAAAATCTGGGATGTCACTGACTTAAAGTGCCCTGAATAGTAGCTTTTCTAAAAAAAATGCCAGCGACTTCAGTAAAGTCAGAAAAATATAGTTCATGGTGTAAACGTCTTACAGGTTAATGAATTATCTTCTTGGATATTGATCCAGGAGTGAAAGGAACCACTGCATCTTTCAAACCAGAAAGCAAGCAGTTAAAATACGGCCAGCAGTAGGTGCACTTACAGTACAGTACTGCAACAGGTCAACAATGGGCATTACGCATAGGAGTGTCAATTACAATTCTTCAGGCTTAAAAGATTCATTGAAAGCATGAAAAGCCAAAACTACCAGGAACTGCCCTCCTGAATGGCTCAAAGGAGTTAGTGGATAAGCTGAGAGAGGCCACAAGACATGACCAACAATAAAGAACTGGGAAGAGGAACAGCAACGTTTGAGCATGCCCAGTCCTTTAAGTCCTTGTCCTACAAAAAAGAGCAGAGACATATTTCAGTGAAGGAGGTTTAAACATTGCCTTTTAAAACAAGTGTACTGTCCTACTTCTATGCTCTATGTACACTATGTTGACCATGAGTCAGACACAGCTGTATCAATATGTAAGAAAAGTCAGAGACAGTGGATATCAGTACATTACATTTTAAATGAAAATTTAAAATTTTCAAAAGATTAGGAAGATTAATCATAACTAATGAATCAAGTAAATTATTTGGTTGTCTAAAGGATCTGTTATTTTCACATTTCTTCTCAATTCCAAAAACTACAGTCAAGGGGAAAGTTTCCAATCTCAGGAAATAACACACTGAGAAGAACTGCTGATAAAGAACAGGGGAGTGTGCAGGGGGAGCAGAAGTGCATGGGAAGAGACTCTTGCTGTCCATTTTAAGGCAACTCCTGGGGACTGGCCCTCACTAGGACGTCAACTACTTATGTTTGCACTGTTGTGATGGGGAATAGCTAATAATTCTAACCACAAATGACTAGGACAAGTTACCAGCATATCATTATCAAGCAAAGTACCATATTTAAATTTCAGTATCATGTCGGCCAAATCAACTCCTCATAGTAGCATTTAAAGGTAACATTTTCAGCAAACCAGAAATGTCCGCTAGCACTGGATCACTGATATCTTTATCCCTAATCCCTTTATCCCTTAATCTCCAATACAGCCCAGGTAAGCGTGGTCTGGGCAAAGAGGCAAGCAGGGAGATCATAAACCACAATTTACCACAATGTTAACTACTTGCTCTCCCTTCCTTGATACTACGGCCTCCTAGCAACAGGTTTCATTTTAATCCTAAAAATTTACGTAATTTTCTTCCAGAAAGCATACATGTACTGCCAGTGCCTCTTGTACAGAATTAGCTTTAACAAACACAGGTGGGAAATAAGCACCACGTGTGCTGTTGTGTCCCAGGTCTAATTCTACTGGCAACGCCCAACTAAGAAGAGTCAGATGTGTGAACCTCAGCCTTACCTAACTTGTAATTATTAAAATAGTTTCAAATGTTAGCTAGTAAGCTTAAATAAATAAAATACAGTATTTTTAAAGATGAAAATTACTTCATCTGTGAGCTTCTATACATTTGAATATTCAAGCCACTGGCAACAGAAGTCACCCCATTTAAGTAAAAACTGTATTTTCAGAAGTTTCCTCCGCTTTTCTTTTTCTTTCTTTCCTATGAATTCATTGTTAAATAAAAAACTGGAGGTATATGCAATGCAGAAACTGAAATCCCATTTTTAGTGCAGAAAAATTTGCTTTTAACAAAGCAACAAAGCTTCCACACACTACTATCAGAGCCATGGACTTCTCGCAGTGAGGAAGTTCACTGGTTCAAAACCTAACCTTTCTGCTGGAACTGCCAACAAAAAAAATGGTGATTGTAGAATGCCGCTGTTAATGAAGAATAGAACAGAAACAACCTTAAAGACCATAAAACAGGCACTCTAGCTTAGGCTGTTGTCTTTGGTTTGTTTTTCTTTTCCAGTCACAAAACTTTGATACTTTAAACTATTAGTATCACAGAAGTTTCATAAATATTACAAAAATTATTCAGGTCAGTATTTGACCACTTTTGTTTGAAACTACTGAGACTTGTAAGCCTCATGGTGTATAAAAATCAGTTAAAGTTCATGGATTTATTTTTTTTTTTTAAGTCAGAGACAGTGGATATCAGTACGTTACATTTTAAATTAAAATTTAAAATCTTTATAAGATTAGGAAGATTAATCTTAACTAATTTATGAATATTTAGATACCTATTCTTATTTACTCATACTATTTCAGAGGTACTTAAAACTGAAGTTAAATCATACTGAAGCTTCATGTTTGTTTTTTTTTTCCCTTTAAAATAATTTAAGAGATTTTTTTTCCTCTATTACATTTAAGGAAGATTTTTTTAAAAAAGCATTTGAAGCCATATGACAGAATAGTCTGTAATACATGAAGAACACTGCCCCCTTAAAATATTTTTGAATAAAATTTGCATTTCAAAGTGTTACCATAGTTTTTATTCTGAGAATTACTATTTAAATGTAATTCTTATTCCTTAAATGTAACCTAAAAACTAGGCAAACATCTCAGGCAATTGTGTGGATTCCCTGTAGACACTTCAATGCTGTAAGCAAAACTAAACCCTTTCTTTAACAACAGGGCTGAGGTCAAATGAATAAGCATAAAGCTATCTTTTAGCAGCTAGTTACTGTGTCAATAGAAAAGTGAAGTTCTACATTTCAGTAGTGGTTAACAAAGTTCCAAAATTCTTCCCCTGCCCAAGTGGTTTCATATCGCTGTGACTTTACCTATGCACAATTTAAGATCGGTATCCTGGCTGGAATCTAGCAGTTTCCTCAAAAATCAGTTCTTTCAGTTTTTCCTTCGGCAAGTCGTCCAACTCCATATCAAACTTGAAGGGTGCTTCAGCTACAGGCTTAATAATATAAAGAAACATTATTAATTTTTTTAATATTACTGTTCTGTTGAATTTCATGTAGCCCCTGTAGAGGGGAAAAAATCTGAAGATGTGCTTCATGAAAATATCTCATACTGTCCAGTCTTCAAGGAAAAACTCGTTCTGTTAGTCCTCTATGTGCTTTATGTATCAGTTTACCAAATTTTAAATCAAATCATAGTAAGTAGCTATTCAAATCTAAACCACAAGTTAAAATATTTGTTAAAGGCTCATAACTTAATAACATTTCTTCAGGTAGATATCTAATACATGTGTATTTCTCGGAATAAACATGTCTGTCCTCTAAGAAAAAACTAGCTTATTTCCTCCTCCTCTACTTCTTCACCACAAGTAACCTGAAATCTCATCAGACTTGTGTACTAAACCACAGGAAGTTCAAACTGGGAGGTTCTAAATGCATAATCTGATGGCACACTCAGTTATTCTACTCCTTTATCTCGGACATTATGAAACAAGACCACAGTGAGCTGAGAAGTTCCATTTTTGAAGAGTATCCCTTAGCATCTATTTATTGTGTTGTGCCTCCAAAACATTGTACTAGAACTATAAATTTTTTATAAATTGATGCAATTCATTCTTCAACTCCATGAGAGCAGCAGAAACACTGTCCTTAAACTAATGAAGAAAACCTGTTGCATCATTTAATCAACATTTACATTTTAACCATGTCTTTACCTCATCACTTGGATCATAATACTGCTCCAGATATGGATGGGCTAAAGCTTGCTCCACTTCAATCCGCTTATGAGGATTAAAGGTCAACATTTTATCCAACAAATCAAGTGCTAAGAGGGAAAAAAGTGAGCAAGAGTTTAATACACGCTCCAGAGTACAAAAGAGTTATAAACACCAATATTACACAGAAAACACATGCTACCCTAAATTTTGCAGTAATTTTAATTTACATCTGGAATTCCCCAGCTGCAGTAACAGCAACAGCAGGAGCAGATTGCTTCCTGTAACTTGGGCAGAAGTATTTGTGCCTGCCTGTGTCACTGGCACTCCTTGGTTACAGTTTCCTTTGGTAGGGTCTGGTCTAATGGAGGTAAATACCCTTTCAGAGGCTCTTGGCATCAGACAGTGTCGAGGGAAGAACCCTATGGTACAATCTGGTTTTAACTACAGCAGAAATTGAATAGATCAGGCTTTTTCTTCACTTAAATAAACACTTTGGATTTTTGTGCCAAAAATCCAAACCAGGATGGAGCTTTTCTGAAATGAGTTAAGTAACCAAGAATATGTTCTTATTCTGGAAAGAAAACCTGGGTGTTTAATAATGAAGACATAATCCAGAAGTCATTAAGAGTTCTAGATCATTGCAGTGAACTATTCTAGCATAACCAGCAGCCCAGAAGGTACTCTCCAGCTAAGATGCAGATACATTCATATGCATGAGATTCCAGCAAAATCTGCTGAATACAGCTTGTAAAGAATCCATAGAGAACTTGAAGATCCAGTAAGACTGATAGTGAGGTCTGATGAAATTCTGGACAAATGTTACAAGTCAGAGCTACTGGAATTGTTCAGCTACTTTGACTGTAACACATTTTCCTTTTCCAAGAAAAGGAGACAGAATGATTATTGTAGCAATAAGCCCAAAGATATCGGCAGTATCCTAAATCCATTCCATTTCTTCTCCCGACCACATCGTTTATGACACATAACAGAGGCTTCTTAATGCAGCGAAGTAGCTGTAGCTTTGCATCAGGATAAGATGCATACCAAGCACTGCAGAAGAGGCAGACCTTGCATTCACTGGCAGCTTGAATGCTTGAAAAAGCACTGAAAAAGCTGCAAACTTAGACAGCAATTAACATTAACTAGTTTGATGTGGTTTTCTCAACACTGGAAACTCACATGCTCGCTCCATGCTAAAGCATGTTGTGCACAATGCTTTTTTACTGAAATGATTGACAGCTTTTTGAAAAATGCTCTGTCAAAGCTACTCTGAAAATCTAGCTGAAAAAGTGTTGCAGAAGGCATGTTCCCTTAGCAGCTAAGCGTATCAGCACTGCTACAATTTGAGCTGTCAGAAGCCTACAGTAAAAATTCTCACATTGATGAGCGCTATTATAAAAGCAGAATAAATCACTGCTGTTTCTCTCAATGATAAGGATAATCAGTTCTACACAGCTCCATCTGCAGAAATCAGTTTTTACATGGTTGTTCAGTACCTGATCATATTCACTAAGAGTAAATTATCATACCTTTTAAAAAATTAAGTGAATTATGAATTGTATCTGAGCAGGTAAGAGAGCATTGTACTGACTGAGAATACAACCACCCTTAAACTGCATGAAGAAGAATTTAAAAGGCAAGTTAATAGCTATCTAGCAAAACAATTATCATATTTACCCTTTACTAAAGCCTTGTTAAGAAAGGCAACAATTACATTCCTTGCTTTTATAACTTTTGCTCCACTTATGGTAACTAAATTTTTAACCCACTAAATTTGAACCTTTCATACTACCCAAGGATCCACACTTCACTATTATCCTGTTTGATCTAGATCCGACATGCAGTCTGCACAAACAATACCGAGTTCAGCAATAAGCAACTATCTCGTATCTGATTTTAGAAACAAAGTTCAAGATTTGTTTGATGCCTGTCAAAATCCAATGCCTATGTTCAGTACTTGAGTAATGTATCATGCTTTCAAAGACAGTAACAAGAGTTAAGATTTGGTTTACATGTAAGTTAAAGATCAAACCCCACAACACATAATCTCAGAGTTACTAAAAATTGCTTTAAAAAAGTAAGCTAGTATGAGGTCATGCTGGTTTATGATTTTACATTAGACTTATCCTGACATTTTAAGGAACTTCAATGTTCTATTTCCAATACAGATAAATTCTTAGGGCGATTTAAAAAATCCCATCCTGCCACTGCTTTCTCATACAAAGTAATAGAGCATAAAATACCTTTGGGGTCAGCATTTGGAAACAGCCTGTTCCATGGTACCTTATTTTTGTGTGGTAAGGAAAGCAAGTAGTTTCTGGCCTTTAAATTTATTATACAATTCAAATCTTCTTGGGAAGGGGATCCAAGTATACCTAAAAAATTTAAATACAAAGAGTAGTGCATTCTATGAAAAGCACATTAAAAAGGTTATATCACATTTGCTAAAACTCAGTACTAAAACTGCTGGGAAGAAGATTTCAGACTGAATGTTTTAAGAGTATAGAATACCTTAGAACTTATTTAGAAACGTTTATTAAAAAGGTTTACTTTTTTTTCTGTAAATACATTTGAGTTTTCTAATAATTAATTGGATTTTTTAAACAGATTACTAAATGGTGTATCTACAATTTTCTTTTTTTAAATTGATCTGGACCTAATAATATATCTGAGCTTTTTTTTTTTTTTTTTAATTTTAAAAACATCTCTGCTGATGTAGTAAACAAATTGGTAAGTATACTCTAGTTGCCCCCCAAATCAATGATTTGTTGTAGAAATCACTACAGAAATGACTACAGGGAACAGAAGATACACCTACAGATCCATACATTATACACTGACCAACAAGAGAAAGAAATGAGCGACCAAAGACCAGTCTAGCTGGTAGAAAAGATGGAGAAAGACAGATGCAGAAATTCTACTTCTACATAAAACTTACCAAGGATATGGTTAAGTTGGTCAAGGTAGTGTTTTCCTGGAAAGATAGGTCTGTTGGAGAGCATCTCTGCCAGAATACAGCCTACTGACCAGATGTCAATAGACTTGGTATAACCCTGCAAGTAAAGCAAAAACACATTTCTGTCAAAGAAATTTTTGCATAATTGCAGCAACATGTTACTTTAGTAAATTGTCAAAGTGCACGCAAATAAATCTTTGGGGGTTTTTTAGATGAGTCATGCTTGTTCATGCTGTTTGGTTTTTCTCTACAGAATGAAATAATTAAGAATTGTATATCAAAAACACTACTTTGAAGAGGTAGCAAGAACTGCAGTATGCGAGAGATGCTTTTCCAAAAGGATTCTCTAAGTTTAACTAAACATATTACCAACTGCAAATTTTTGAGATTCCCTAATTTTATAGCAAATTTAAACTAACAAATCCTGAAAACAAGCTATTCTTAACTCCATAGCTCCTAACAGTATACATGAAACATGTGTGAAAAAAGGCCATCCTTCTTCCTAATAGGGTGTGAATACCACACAAGTAAGAAGCCTTCAGCAAAGGCGCAAAAGGGCAAAATAGACTGCTGGTTAGCTGATTTGTGAAACACAACAGGCATGTTAGTAGTAAAGATGATGTGAGGCGGCCAACAACAGTAAATGGGATACAACAAGAATGGAACAAATGGCCATAACCGTGTGTCATCCATAAGAAAAGGCTTTTATTCAGGAGCAGCTGATTACACTAGTGCCTGGGTAACACAAAGTTTTCCTCAAGAACCCCCTGGCCCCATAAGCTCCCCTGCCTTACTGTCCCCCAGCCTGCTGGCCACTACTCCTCCTCCCATTCGCAGGGAGCTTTCCAACAAAAGCCAGTAAAAGGCACCTCTGCACCAGCTTCTCAGGGCATGATCACCCAACCATTTGTTTCCAAGGCCCTGCAGTTCTAAAAGGAATCAGTCTATGGGCCAGGAAAATTTTGAGTCGATCACCTCTTAAGAAACACAAAATACTTTTTTATAAAAGCTACTGATAAGTGTATGTAAATAAGTTGCCCTATGTTTATGGTCTCAAAGTGAGTTTAGAACACAAGATGGGGAAAAAAAACCCTTGACTGGTCAGACAGTTACTTTCTAAAAGTGCATTAGACACATATTGCCACAACAAATCAAACCCAACCACCAATGAAGCAGTAATCCTACAGAAATAACAAAGGCTTCAAGGAATATAAAATACAGATATGGCTGTCACATAGTTATTTTGCTAACAAGTGTATGGCTGTAGAAACTAATACAAAGGTTATGAAGGATACTCATTACTCACACCACACAGGGACTGCATACACCTTAAAACAGCCATAGAAGAACATAAGAATAATTCCAAGTATAAAAAAAACCAGAGATGATTTCCTTAAGACTAGGGGAATGCAATTAAGATTGACACACAATGAAGATCACATGCCTTCAGAATCAGATTCACCCTCATTATACATTCTAAACCTAGATTAAGATGTCAAGATAACATTAAGGCAACATTTGCAAGCCTGGATGAAGGCAGCAGTAAAACGCTCCCATTACTAGCACTTCTGTGCTGCTCTGTGCAAGAGCATTTGATGGAAAGAAGTCTCATGACTGGCGAGAAACTGGACACATAGGAACTCATGCATGTGATTGCTCAGTTGTTGGTATCCAGTAATTGTATCTGGAATCACAAATTTATTGCAAGCCAGTAGCTGTACTGTAAATCCATTATTACATTTCCTCAAGACTACGCATGTGTTCTGATCCTAAAAACACAGAAGGGGGGAGGCAAAATAGGTACTCACAAGTGAATAACCAGCAACAGAAGCACCATAGCAATGCACTATGGTTCTCACCTTAGAATTCAGCATGATTTCAGGAGCCCTGTACCAACGTGTGGCCACGTATTCTGTCAAGAATCCTGTGTGATCATGATCTGGATCTGCAACACGAGCCAGTCCAAAGTCACAAATCTGGTTTTAAAGAAATACAAAAAAAGCGCATTATTAAACATACAAATACTATGACATTACTAATTCAGCTTTCCCCAACCCATGATGTAACACCTATCAATATGGTGATGCTAAGATATCTTTTTAGAAAAAAATTACTGCACAAAGGTTAAGAAAAGTGGTTTGGATTAAGTACAAAGAGTATCCGATTAGGCCATGCAGGGGTCAGGAAAAATAAACAGTTTTGGGGAAAAAAAAAGATGTTCCTGGTGTAAAATTTCTGTTCCGCTATACTTAACACCTTCCCTGCCAGATAGGTGGCAGGATATACTGCTCCAAGAAATTTACCAGAAGAAGAAGAGAGATTAAGATTTCCAGAAAACAAAATTACCAACAGATTTGTAGCCAAGTTCAATAACCCTTTTTACAAGAGCTACCATCATAACTGCATCTTTGCACAAGAAACATCCTATCCAATCATGAGATAATGGTAGACTGGAGAGATTACAGGTTGCTGAAGGAAGCATGAGCTTAAAAAAAGCATAAGAAAATATTTCTCAACCCTGTATCAAGAAAACAGTTTTATCTAACCATGAAAAGAAAACTAAACTTTGATCTAGACTAGTCAGTTCAGCAAAGAGGAAAAATTGTTTTTATCTGTACTCTAGTAAGGTGGCTCCATGGCTTTCAGAACTACCTAGTGTCCTCTCTCCAGAGAGAAATTAAGAAAGTTGAAAATGTAAAGACAGTGTTCTAGAGTACAGCAGCTGTTCCTTTCTTACCTTCCAAAAAGGTAAATGGCAGGCTTGTTGAGTGACATTCATATGCTTTTGCTACCACCAAACAAATTCCAGTTTATGATAATGATCAATTTCCACACAATGTATTTGCATGAAAGAATATGTACTCTCAGAAAAGCAAGGCACAGTGGCAAACGGTTAGGGAGTTTCTCCGATACACACGTTTTATAATAGTTTACCCTTTGATAGTTGTGTACACTGATTATATTAAAAATGTGAAGTAATAATATGCTGTAGTCAATAAAGACTGTAATGGATAATCCTACCAAAAATGCAGAAACCTCATTGTACCCTGTCAACCTACCCCTTTATTTTCCTGGAAGGACAGCCTGTGAAACAACTGATAGATCAGGTTAAGGAAGAAGTAATTCAGCTGACTAAAAGCTACATCTGAAAGACAAGATTCAGCAGCTGACTGTTAAGCAGAGGGACTGAAGAAAAGTCAGTGATGAAATTCCTAAGCCAGGCAGCATGGGATGACTCCTCTTACTTTAGCTACATATTAAAGAACCTCAGAACCCTGAATCCTTAGAAAACAAAACCAAAAGGAACCCTTTTAAGCATGTCAAGGTTTTTATTCCCAGGCTACAGAAACAGAACAGCTGCCTCGTATGCAATTAGCAGCTTACATAAAGAGAATCACTACAAATAAACCAGAAAAGTCTCCTGTAAAGACAGAAGCAAAGAAACTGTAGAGGACGGCTTCATGGACTTCAGAAAATAATTATGCAGGCAAAGAAAACTGTTGTAATCTCTTCCTCCTAACCTCAGGAAAAAAACAGATACGACTATAGGCAAGGACTTGTCCAGAATTATAGTACTACACATAAGCAAAGTGCTACAATTTGTTATTATTAAGACAAAAGAAGAAAGACACTCTCCAGTCCACAGAGCTGAAAAAGAACTGAATTACAGAAGGTGTCTGTGAATCTCTCAACAACTCAAGTAGAAAAATGCACATGGGATGGAAAGGAAGATTAATGACAAAGAGAGCTCATTAAAATGACAAAAAGCCCCTGCTGACTAGAGTAGAAACAGGTTAAGCAGAAAGAAGAAACATCATTAGTGAGAAAGGCATCAAGGTTGAAGCTGCAAGAAAGAGGTTTTTAGCTGTTAGCAGTGTTTTCACCAGCTGCAGAGCTGACCAGGAGCATTAGCAGGGCTGAATAAGAGAGACAGCGGAGAGGCCGGCATTCTGCCTCAAGTCCCGGGTGCAAGGGACAAAGCACAGAGACTGACTGTACTCTGGTGAGGGCAGACGGTTCTTGCCCTGTGGCAACAGGAACACATTTAACCAAGCAGCTATCCTACTGGGGGGGGGAAGAACTGCGAGTCCACTATGCCTGTTCAAATAATAATCGGTAGAAGTCAAAGCACCAGAGGCAGGTAGGCTTCTCCATCAGAATTAAAACAAAAGAGAAAGAATCCATGAGAGCAACATAATGACAGAAAAAGTTTTCTTGGCATTTTGACTAAGCAGAGAATAAAAAACCGTATAATGAAAACCCCAGGTATGTCAGCCAGTGTGCTTCATGCCTTGGAGAGACAGAACAGATGCTACTAAGAAAGAAGGAATAACCTCCCCGCTAAATAAATAAATAAACAGAATGCTAGCATCGTATTTATATATCTAGCTTCCAATTCTTGAAAACAATGTTCTTGTAATCTGTACCAGGTATGCTTTTCTTTTTTTTTTTTTTTTTTTTTTTTTTTTTTTTTTTTTTTTTTTTTTTTAACAGAGATGGCTTAGAATTGGATGAAACTATCAAGCAGCTGGGAATATTTATGAGGATCATGTACATATGACCATTTATTAAGCAAGTTAAATGACACCCAACAGTACTAATAATATAGTGAAATATCTGAAGCTGTGTCATGGAGGAGTCTCTGTGTGTGTATGTAGCTATTTGTATAAAAGGAAAAGAAGAGGCTTCCATTAAGTTCAGTTGATAATGATAAGACTGTAGTTCAAACAGTTGTGTGTCTAGAGTAACTGGTAAAATCCTGAAACAAACAACAATGTGCAGTTTTCCTCAAAAAAAAACCCTCTCTCACCATCTTCCTTTCAAGGCTATCAAAGTATCTAACAATTCTTGGATGTTTAATACTTGGAAGTATTCACTATGTAGACAGAAAAGCAGAACTTATAAATAATATTGCTGTAGAGTGTTAATGTTTTAACCAAGTCAAAGGAGTAGATTCTCAGCTAAACCGGTACACTGAAGGTGCAATATACTAGTTGAGAATCTGTTTAAAATAACTTTGACCTCATTTTCTGGCCTAATAAAAATATATGGTCATGAGAGCTTTTATGAAACATTTGATTTTACAGAACTGCAAAACAGGTCAAATTGCTGGATGCAGATAATCATGAAAGCATGTGAAAATCTTTCTAAAAATGTCAGATACTATTTTAGAGTATATTCCAGCCTGTAGCATGTCAGTATACATTAGTCTCATTCATAGGAAAGACGCCAGGCTGCAAAAGAGAAGGCCAGTATCTTTATTACCCAGAACTCTCACTGGACATTCCAAGATAGTAGTTTTCATGGACTCTCAAATCTAATCTTTCACTGAAAACATGTAACGAGACAGTAGTTAAGTCAAATGATGTACTTTCACAAACTTTCATTCACTAAGTTTAAGGTCTCATTTAAGTCTGTAGCATAGCCTAAGGAGATAGAAACAGCTTTAGGTTCTGCACTTCTGCCCTGAGCCTTTCAGCTGCTTAGGACAAGCTATAGGGTTCACTGACAAATTGTGTAAGAGACTCATACATTTATTTCCTGGAGATGGAATCTATGATCCAGAGGTCAAGATCATGTTTAAGGAAGAACGAGGAGCTCTTGTTACAACCTGTGGGTCTCTTGAGCTCCAGAGATCAACAGCTCACTCTTAAAATGCCATTAAAGAAGCCAACAGCATTACCACTGAAGATGAACAAATTTTCTATTTTCTTTCTTCCAAAAGTGTGATTTTAAGTTGTTCATTTTCACGGTATGCTGTGTTTTGAGTTTATGTGCAATAATCAACTGTAAGCACACATATGTACATAGCTGACACACAGACGTGAAGAACAGCCCTAAAAGAAACAAGTTAGTACAAGTTCAGCATTCATCAGGCAAGGCCTAACACGTAGTAGTTTTCTCTCCAAATCTGTTGTTTAAACTTTAGATGTGGTATTAAAACAACACCAGAGTTCCCTTTAGGTTATGAAAAAACATATGCTCTGTCATACAGGCTACCATATTCTGCACTAGGAAACATATTGCAGTGGTATCCTGTTTTTAAAATCTTAAAGAAATCGTAAGAATACTCACCAAAGTCATATTGTATTATTTTGCCATACAATGAGCTTACCTTCTTTTTCATGACCATCTTGTGTTAAATAATTGTCTTTTATTATTTTATTGCTTTTAATTGCATATAACAGGGCTACACTCAAACTTGTTCTTGCCTGCTTCTATCACACAGTCATCGTAGATTTTACTCCATTTCTTTTATGAAGGGGTTAATGCCTTGAAGGGATCTGATGTAATACCAGCTGCTGAAATCCCACAGCGAGAGTCAGAGGTGACCAGTCCAGCAATACTGTGCATTAGGAAAAGCTGACAAATAGCAGTGGAAATGTAAAGCAAACTGATCATGTAACCAGTATTTAGAATGGACCAGCATATGAACAGCAAGGACTTTTCTTGGAATTGTGACAAACTTAAATGGCCAGCAACTGGTTTACATTTTGAAGAGGGTATTTTTGGTTTACTTGTTTTTGTTTTGTTTTTTTTCATGAAAAATCTACAGCTACTATAAAAATCAAAGTGTAATTAGGTGCAACACAGTATGCAACACACACAGTTGTACCACATCAGATCAAAGTAACATACTCCGTAATCTCACTCCATCAATGGCCAACAGCACATACATAATGTAAAGTGTAAAAGGGAACATACTCTGATGCTTCTCTACTAGTCTCTCATCCTTCATGGATTTACCACCATGGGAGTCTAAAGCTGAGGTAGCATTCAGTAGCTTTTTCTTCTATTAACTTGCTTGGTGGGTTTTTTTAAGTCATGTTATCTGCAATATCGACAGCGCGCTGTGGTACCAAATCCCACAGCTTAACAATACTGCAAGTTAACTGCTATGTCCTTTCACTCTGAGCATGCCACCTGCTCCTTTCATTCCCTCCCCAGCCTTTTTAATAGGTAAAAGACAGTGAACAACTGTTCCCCATTCACCCTCCCTACGCCACTAACAATTTTATCAAATTCTATTGTATTCTTTCTTTTCCTCAAGCAGTATCTACCAGCAGAGGAGATTTAGGCTAGATAGTTCTTCCTGATATGGAGAGAAGTACCTTGAAGTCCACGTCTCCTCATTTTAAAAGAATATCATAGGGATAAGTATGATAACTATTATCACACAGAACTGAAGACTCAAGAACAACAGAAAGTTACAGAATGGCATGTTTTCTGTTTTATTCTCTATTTCTGTTCTAACTCTTCACACCTGGTTTGCTTTACTGAATGCCACTAAGCATTGAGCTGACATTTTCCAAGAATCATAACAGCTCTACAATCATCCTTCTGTAGTATTTAGTACAGAGCCCATCACTAGAAATGTAAATTAGGAACATTCTCTCTCCAAGTAATTGCTGTGCACTTAATCAGCACTGAGTTTCATGTGCCATTTTAGTTGCCCACTAATATGAAGTCCTTTTCCAACAGTGAACAATTATCAGTTTAACAGAGAAATCAAGACTTGAAATATATAGTTTTGAGTTTACTTTGTAGATAAACACAATTTTGATTCAGATAAGTATTTTCACCTAGCGAGGCTGTTTCTAAATCAGCCTCCAGATGGAAACAGTGATGCACTCATTAAAATAGCATAACAGTGAGTTCTTAGTCACTCAAATCTTAATAATTATTTTATCAAAGCCAATAATGTTTTGGCAATCTTTCCAGGATAAAAATCATATTAATCCCCAGTAACAAAACCACATTCATGGTTATAGCAGGTAATATATGAAGACCATGTGAGCAAAATCTGTAAGAAATTTCAACTAACCTTGAGATCACAAGTGGTGTTAAGCAGCAAATTTGAAGGTTTGAGGTCACGATGAAGCACATTGGCTGAATGGATATATTTTAACCCTCTCAGAATCTGGTAAAGGAAATAACAAATGTGGTCGTTGCTGAGGTGTTGAGTCTTTAAGAGCTTGTAAAGATCCGTCTCCATAAGATCTTGCACAATGTATCTGTAAGGAATCAGATGTAAGGCAGCAAAACAGACCTGGTGTGTCATGTTAGATGGCAACATACAGTACCCAGTGAAACTTCCATAACAATTTTTTGCTCTTATTTGTTTGTTTCATGACATGAAATGATGCAGTTGTTTATTGCTTTACAAGTTTTGAATCAAATCAATCCTGTTACATGATGCAGACCTTTACAGAATTAAGAGGTACCAGCATGCGGTCCTCTCAAATTAATCATCATAAACCTTTATTTGTTTATATTAGAGTCTGATTTTTATTGGAATCTTAATATGATCAGATTCCTACCCTGCTTGCCAAGGAATAAAGATTGGTTTATAGTTTAATGAGTAATAAGCTTCTGAGATACTTGCTTCCAGTTGCATAAAAGCATGAAGGTAGATCTGATCATTTCTCAGTCTTCTCTGCCACCTCTCCACTTCAAAAATTCAGTAATTGTTCTCCTTTACTATATATTTATCATGCTACATTAAACACAACAGTCCTTTGCTTACCAAAATTAAATCCTAATATTTTCAGTCAGATGGTTTTTATTTTTTTTCTAAGATTGGAATGAACATAAAGAAAAGGGATTTTTTTTCTGCTTTGGCAGGAATGAGTTAAGTAAAATTTTCTTCTCCATTAATTCAGTTTGGCTGCAAAACCCTAGAGGTGTACATGATCACTTTTCACTGAAATAGGATTTCATTAAAACACACTACTATCACCATTCCAGTTGGGCGTTCCCATCCTCTCCTCTGGGTATTCAGAGTGGATCACACAATCAGGACATCTTTTTCAAGGCAGCATGCACTTAAACTAGTCAAAATGGCCACAGAAATGAAACCTCAGAATCCCATGTAAAAGACAGATTGAACTCAAATAATACATTGATAATTTGTGAACTGAAAACATTTGACCAAGATTCAATTCCGTTTCTGCCTGCATGTGCTTATGCCTTTCATTGGGCAGACATCTGCCAAGACCTGCAAACCCAGTAAGAACCAATGCACACAGACTTGGGGAAATTAAGCTGGTTGATTCTAAACTAGGCCTTGTATCTCAGGTAGAGTCTGCCAGCTAAGACTGCTTCAGAAGTTAGATATCCACAGGAAGTCGTTATCTACACAAAGCCAAGTTTCCAGTGAAAGAACAATTAGTAAAACAAAGAGGCCAGATTTGCATATATTAATCAAGCATGTTTACCTGCCCATGGGCAGTTTCATACTTTTCACATAGGCAGGAAGCACTGCAAATCTGGGGGTTGTGCTTTGCTTTATTTTCATTTCCTACCTCCCTCAAGATGTATCCAAACTATTCTTCAAGAAAACTTTAGACAATTATAGCACAGTCCAGACATTTTATTTTCTCCTCAAGGCAATCAGTTCTAACACCTCTATTACGAGCAAATACAGTTTTAGGATTCACTAGACTAAATCATCTCTACAATGTTGAGTTCTTTGCCTTGGAAGACAGAAATTAGCATCTTTTTTTCTTTTCCTGAAAAAGAACAAACAAAAACTAATGTTCACCTAAATATCAAATCTAACTATGTATCTATAAGCTGATCAAACAATATGAACTTCCCTTTCAATTTACAATAATAGAAGCAAACTTTTATTAAAATTTAGTAAGAGGATAAAAAGGAAGAAATAATCAAACCAGAGAAGGTGACAACCATTACTCACTACACAGAGTGGCAACACTTTGAAAGGATACACATCTTTCATTTGTTCAATAGTTGGAGCTCTGATAATATCATTTATTCCAATAATATTCTCATGCCTGAAGCGCAGTAGGATCTTAATCTCTCTCAGAGTTCTCTGGCAGTATGTCTGATGCTCAAAAGGACTGATTTTCTTTATAGCAACTCGAACTTTGTTGACATTATCATAGGCAGAACTAGAAGAGAATCGATAACATTAGTTATAAGTAATATTAAATTCATTCAATTCAGAAAGCAAGAATGCAAATTCAACTAAATACAGGGGTGGTGCATTTGTTTTACATGTATTTTTATGAAAAGAAGAGAGGTGACAGCAGCACATATCTTTTAGTTTGATGAACGGACAAAATACTGTTGTTCTATCACCAGCCTATTTGGGTCAAGTCATTAGCTTTCCCAACTGATAGGGAGTCTGCTGATTCTTGGGTGCCTGAACAAAGAAAGAAGTATTCATCTTCTTTATCAGCCTGTGGAACAAACAAGTTTGAGTCTTTTTCTATATGCTGTAATCAAGAAGTTTGAGAGAAAAATTTCATCTTGAGTTAAGCCATTCACTTTGGGGTGCAGAAAAGCCTTCAGAAATCATCTTTCAAGCAGCATAATTCCATATCCTATGTCTAACTCCTGCAAGTAATACCAATTGTCACAACCTTTCACTCCTCCATCCAGCTACATTGTTGGCACCTCCAAGAAGAACAGACATGGAAGAAGAAAAGAAATGGAGGATTTGTGAAAAAACCTTTCCAAGTTCAATTCCAACAATAACAGTTTGAGAGAAGAATGTATCCAACTACACACATGAAGTAAAAGCAAGCAGCTGTACAATATGAGATAATATGGTGATTGGGACCCATATTAACACACACACACACACACACACACTGGCTGCTGCATTTACAGCACTTATTTCAGAAGCTCAGAACAGCATTCCCAGCTATACCAATAAAGCAGGCTCGGTATTTCTGTTCAAAATGCCTACGCATTTATGAAGACTATCACAGCCCAAGTCTAATAAAAAGGCTCAGTAAGACATACATAAATTTTGAAAATTTGGACT
Source organism: Athene cunicularia (assembly GCF_003259725.1). Taxonomy (NCBI): domain Eukaryota; kingdom Metazoa; phylum Chordata; class Aves; order Strigiformes; family Strigidae; genus Athene; species Athene cunicularia. The sequence continues at coordinate 6,529,414 of NW_020799121.1, read as the reverse complement.
CAGATTATTATTTAGTAAAAATGTTACAAATCCTTACAAATTTTTGGATGTTTTCTATAGTCTTGCTTATATGCATGACAAAGCATCTCATTATAATAATTTCTCTTTGTATTAAAAGTATATGGTAATTCAATTACTTCAAATTTAAATGTATATATATGATTCTTGTTCCTTTCAAATTTCTTTTTGCTCACTACTGCATTGTTTGAAAATTAAAAAATAATCAAGCCTACATTTAAACATTTCTGTTAGCCTCAACTATTTCATATAAAAATGTAAACATACTAGCCAAACAAGCTTTACATTTCACCCATTTTCTATAATTGAGACCCAGAACAGTCTCTGAAACTCTTTATTGGCCTTACTTTGCTGAGATGTCCAGGTATTTGGTGATCAGGTAAAACAGAATGAAATAAGAAAATCCAATTAGAAAAGGAGACCTAGAAGGAATTCAAATGCCTGACGATGTCAAGGTGGTTCTACCACTAAGCAGATTTATGGTGCAACAAGGTGGTTTTGAGACAGTACTGTTACCACTGTATGCAAGAATGTTTAACATTTCTCACTTTCATTATTAAAAATGACATAGAATTTGTGCCACCAGTAAGATCTTCATACAGCTCATGCCTATGTAGTGACATCCTTTCTGCATGGTTTTTCCACAGAATCACTTTGACCTGTCTGCATCTGTAACTCCAGTCTGTAACCACAGACAGACTCCACAGTTTATTTGCCTCTGGAAACACTGAACTCAAATGCTCCACAGGGTGCTTTGAAATTCCACACGCTAAGCAAGTATTCATTACAACTGTTGCTATTACATATGTATAGATAACACATTAGCAGTTCATAAGTCCCAAAATAGATAATAACAAAGTGCCATAAGTGGAACTTGGCACAGCCTTCAAGAGCACTTTGTCTATAGTCATTTTCTTAGTTAATCACCTGCAGTGTTTACAATATACCAGCAGCAAGGTAAGTCACAAGCAGAAAACAAAACTAGTAATAATTCTGAAGCATGAACAACCTGTATTTGGGAAAGAAAATAAAGAATCCTATGGACAATTTTATCATTATAAACAAACCTCCTACCTCCTTCCTTGTATTGACAAGCATATTTTTTTTCCCCACAATGCAGAATCTTGCTTCCTTTCAAAGTACTGGACAGCAGCAGCTATGCAGAGCAGAAAGGCAAAATGCCAATATTTACCAATTGATGCTGCTGAAATAAAAGCTCCTAATCTCTTACAATATTTGATAAATCTTTAAGTTATTGCTTCTGAAGCACAGGTTGGTTATTGATGAAAAATATATATCTTTCCTTGTACAGATTCAATGAACTTGAACCCTTCAATTAAATATACCAAAATTTTCTCACTTGTAGAGGTTTCACTTAGAGTTCTTGAAGCATTCTTAGAAAAAGGTTTATGTTGTTATTTTTTAAAAAATGGGTAATTTTGCTTTGAGATGGTTCAACTATAAAACACATGATTCAGTGTGGAAAAAAGCTGACTATCTGCAGGAAAGATGCAATCAATTTCCTCTCCAGTGTACATTCTGCATACACTCATTTCTCTGTTCGTATCAGAACATCTCACCACACTCATGTAGCTAAGTGTTACCACTGCAAAGCCTCAGCTAAGGAGAGCAAAACCGAAATACTACCTAGCTGAAACATTAAGGACAATGGATTTATCTCTTGTCTCCACGCTTTCTCAAATATGAATTTTTCTGTAACTTGATTAAACATATGCAAGAGTGAATAGAGTTAAATCCAGTTAGCAGCCAGTCACAAGTGGTGTCCCCCAGGGCTCAGTTTTTGGGCCACTCCTGTTTAACATCTTTATTGATGATCTAGACAAGGGGATCGAGTGCCCCCTCAGTCAGTTTGCAGATGACACCCAGTTGGGTGGGAGTGTTGATCTGCTCGAGGGTGTGGAGGCTCTGCAGAGAGACCTGGACAGGCTGGAGCCATGGGCTGAGCCCAACTGGGGGTTTCACTAAGACCAAATGCCGGAGGCTGCTCTTGGGCCACAACAACCCCCAGCAGCGCTACAGGCTTGGGGAGGAGTGGCTGGAGAGCTGCCAGTCAGAGAGGGACCTGGGGGGGGTGATTGACAGCCGGCTGAACAGGAGCCAGCAGTGTGCCCAGGGGGCTAAGGCAGCCAGTGGCATCCTGGGTTGTGTCAGCAATAGCGTGGCCAGCAGGGACAGGGAAGGGATCTTACCCCTGTGCTTGGCACTGATGAGGCCACACCTCGATTCCTGTGTTCAGTTTTGGGCCCCTCACTACAAAAAGGCCATTGAATGACTCGAGCGTGTCCAGAGAAGGGCAACGGAGCTGGTGCAGGGTCTGGAGCACAGGTCGTACGGGGAGCGGCTGAGGGAACTGGGGGGGTTTAGTCTGGAGAAGAGGAGCCTGAGGGGAGACCTCATCGCCCTCTACAGCCCCGACAGGAGGGCAGAGAGGGGGGATGAGTCTCTGTAACCAAGTAACAAGCAACAGGACAAGAGGGAATGGCCTCAAATTGCACCAGGGAAGGTTTAGACTAGATATTAGGAAGCATTTCTTTACAGAACGGGTTGTTGGGCGTTGGAATGGGCTGCCCAGGGAGGTGATGGAGTGTCCATTCCTGGAGGGGTTTAAGAGGAGTCAACATAGTGCTGAGGGATCTGGTGTAGTTGAAAACGATCAGTGATAGGTTAATGGCTGGACTGGATGATATTCAAGGTCTGTTCCAACCTAGACGATTCTGTGATTATCTCAAATCCTGTGAGCAAGAAGCTAATGATACAAGTAGTTAGGTACACTTGCCTATGTATAATATTTTAAATATCATGCATAATACAGGTGCACAGAGAATCTGTATTATAAAGGTAACACCATTTCACAGAGTTATAGCCCTCAAGGCAAACACAGCTTTAAGTAAACTCTGTGACCCTTTAAAATACAGTGCTAGTTTCAATTTGGCTTGCACTACAGAAAACTGTAAAAGGTACATATGAGACTGATGAGTAGAAATGAAGAGTCATGTGCTCTCTCATGCTCATGTGCTACAATCAGACACCTATTTGGCCTAGGAAACCATATAGCAGTATCTATTTCACTACCTAGGAAACACCATAAACTAACAAAATTGGGTCCTTTGTAGGTCAGACTGAACCATTTCCCAAAGCCTTCCCTGTTCCTCACTATCTCCATCCAACCACCACCTACCATCAACACCAGATTTACCCACTACTCTCCAGAACTCTGCTGAAGAAATACACTGCTCATACACAGTGTCCATTTGTAGTGTTTGCAAATAAAACAACTATTAAAAGTGCAAATCCAAACTCTCAATTCATTATTTCACTGCAGTTAATGTAACAGCTTATCACTTAACATAGGATTCATCTTGCTTAGCCTTAGCTAGAATTAGATACCTAATTTTACAACTAATAATCACCTGTGCTCCCCCTACAGTCCAGAAAGGAATAGTTCCACATATACATCCCATCCACCACCCAGCGCATCCTAAATTTAGATTATTTGCATTCTGGAAGTGCCATCCCAGCGTGCACCGTCTAACCTAGTTGTCTAGACTGTCAGCTTCCACTAAATCTCACAACAACTGCTTACATTTTCAGTGAAGCAGTTAACTGGGACGCCTTCTCAAAGCAAGAACCTTCTATTATCTAGACTTTTTTCCCAGAGAAGATAAAAATCTGTAAAGGGGGAATAACAGTTCATAAACTAACAACTTTTAGAGTGCTAATTTACAGGTTTTAGTTTCTAATCATTAATCACATGTACCAATCAGTAACCACTACAGATAGAATCCTGCCTTTAACAGTGTCTGTTATTCACATTAAAATGAATCTAGCTACTGACACTAATATTCAGAAGGAAGGATTCACTTCCACCCCAACGATGTGCAGCTTCACAAGCTGATGCAAGTGTTCAACTGTGTTATTTATCAGTAAAGTGCTAAATTTAAATACAGATTTTGCAACTGCCCAACTCTAGTATAAACAACGTTATTCCTATTTCAACATGTGGTTACTATCCTGTGACAACCTGCAATAGCACCATTATTTAGATACTTTCAAGACACCACATGAAAATCAATACGAGCCCTAGCAGTAGTTTATCATTCCTAAAAGTATCTTGTAAATACATAACAAAGTTTTAACTGAGGAAAGCATCTTGCACAGCTGTACAAAATAAACAAATGAGCATTTATAACCCAAGAAGTTGCACCACACAACTTTTAAAGCCAGTATTCTATCCTTCTACTGCTCCAGTACCAACTTCCTTTTTACAAAGAAGTCCGGGGCGGGGCTGCTTCCAAACACAATGACCAGAAAGTGCACCGCAGTGTTTGAGCAGCCTACAGAGAACAGCATACTAATTGCCCAGATGAACCTCTGACATGTAGCCCTTCTCCCATTAACTCCTTCTCAAGGAAAGAAAGCTTTTCACTGGACAGATCGGGACAAGTGCCAAAGCTTAGCTCCTTCTACCCACAATGGCTGCTGCATGTTCTTCCATCCATTTCTATTCTTCACATGTTTCATTTTGGAGCAGAACTGGAACAAGTGAGAGCATGCTGCAGCTGCCGGGAGGAAAGGAGCCAGCTCCTGGCAATAGTTACATCCCACAGAGGGCTGTTTCTTCATATAATCATTGAAAAACAACTGCCTACTCTGTCGGCACCCCCATTCCTGAGTACACTTCTCTGCCATGCTGCCTGAAGGCTTACCCCATCATGGGATAGTCTTCCAACACTTCTAGGATTATTCACCTTATGGCTGTTTCACAGGCTGCTCTCAGCATACGCATACGTACACATAAAAATACACAATGCTACCGGCAAGCATCCTAATTACAACTCTAAATAAAAGACTGATTTGAAGTTTAAAAGGGATGTTTTATCAGTAGCTTTGTGTTGCTGTGGAAACAAGATTCCAAGGGCATATCCAGGGATAAGAATCTTTCTGAAATATTGAATAATTATGCTTGCAACCAGGAAAGGCAAAAATAATTTCCAGCAAACAAGCCGATCTATGAAGATCTTTAATCTTTTCATTCACTCTACATTTAGCTCAATCACAGACATTTCTACAACATGTTGACATTTATCAAGTTACAATGCAAATAGCTTAAACTTATTTTTAAGACTGCTGTAAGTAAAATAAAACAGTATTATGATATAGCAATAAGCAGCAGTACCATAACAGACTGTTCACCACAATTTTTGGGGGTGGGGGAAGGTGGTATTATGGGTGCAGATTTGTGGAGGGGACTGTGGTTTGTTGGTTGATTGGTTGGGGGGGGTTTTATAATCATCAGACATTAACCCTTTCAGATTCTTCAGAACAATTAATTTCTGATTCTAGATGATTAAAATAAAGGGAGCAGCTACAGTGTATTATTCTTTTACCAAAGAGAAAAGACTGGAAAAAGGATAAAAGTAGTAAAAGACAGTTTCAGATTTTAGGACATCCAGTAATATCTCATTTTTATACTGCTGGATATACTTTCTGTCCCCCAACTGTAAACACCTATGTTTTCTAGAAATATTTGTTACTCTGTTCCATTTATTCATAATATTTTTGAAGATATTATTCATTTAACATTTCTTATTGGCACTAACTTAAAGAATCAGCACATGGTTTTAAAAGGAACAGGTGCCTATCCATATTAAGATATATTTGCCTTGTTTTAACAGACCTCAGCTTATGAAAAGACAACCCATGTCCTGCTCAGTTTTCATCTTGATTTATTAGCTTTCTCTAGAAGACATTCTCAATAACGGCATCCCAGTTAGTGAATTCAGGAAATAAACTATAGAAACAAGGGCATCTTAATATGCTTTTACTTTTCCATGGAGAACCATTAAAGATTTAGTTTCACAGACTAATCCCTACCATGTAGGAAAGCTAGTAGATCCATGAAAATGGAAAGTTACTTAAATATTAGATTCTTAAAAACAAACAACTCAGTCTTGAGGCTCTAGCTGCCTTTCAGGCTACACAGAGATTATAATTTTAGTAACACAAGCACCATGTACTGTTTCATCCTACTCCAAGGGACAAGTCAAGTAAATTGTAATTCAGAACTCTTGAATTATCTATAGGTATGCTACAGACACTCTTCATTCATTATCAGAAGACAGCTGTACATATTACCTTCTGTCTTTGAAAAACATGCATAAGCACTAATAGCTTATAATGAAAGAAGCAGCAAAAAACTTGAATTCAAAATTGGGTTGCTTCAGAGTAATCTTTGATACAAGAATTACATACTGAATTGCCACAAGTTTGAGCGTTTAAGAAATGGACCTCTTTCTCATCATCTGTTGATGAATTCTCCGGCATTTGTCGAGCGTGTCAGAAAACTACCTCAAATTATAAATTACTGGATGACCTCAGGTTTATCTTAAGTCTTGGTTTTGTAGAAGAAAGAAAGAGAATATGCAGTGTTGTAACATACGGCTGTCCACAAACACTGAAATTCACTGACAATTTATTCCCATTTTCTTGCATCTCATGCTACAAAAATGCCAGCACAGAAAGACTGAGCAACAAGACAACATTAAAATAACCACACAGTAGATGTGATCCAATTAGCAGTAGTATTAATGTGGCCCTACCTGAAAATTCTTAAGTTACATGCTATTTGAAAAATCTTGGGTTTGTTTTGGTGTCATTTGGGGGCTTTTTAAGCAGTTTTTGACTTGTCGGGATTCTAGTAGCAGTGAATAGATTATTGCTTTGGGTCAAAGAAAATACAAATTTGTTTCTAAATCTTTTATCATGACCCCTCTGCAAAGCAACTGTCCCACTTTACAAACTCCTCACAAGTTTATCCACATGCCTAACCCTTTTTGTCTTTTGCTCATCATCAAATGATCACTGCTATGGCTTTGTTTTGGTTTTATTATAGAAGATACCTAAGCAAACTATTTTTGTTTATATTTGTTATAAAGCTGATTTTTTTTTCTTTTCCAACAAGAGGAAAGTTAAATATAATTTCTAAATCAGTGTCCTTTATTTTATTGCAAGTCCACAGCAAGGTGCCCAAGTACTTGCTGCGGACTGCTCTATCATGCTTTTTGTTAACCGCTGAAGCTTACTGGGTCAAAATGTAACTGTATTACCTTCACCTTTATCACCTACTTTTTCAGTCATCTTTCTCAAAACATTCAAAATCAGTCCTAATAGTAAGGATTTTCGGTACAAATATGCCAAATCTTTCCTCCCATGACAAAAGTGAATAATTACTCCTAAGTGATTTTACTCTTTGACAGCTTCTGATCTACTACAGGTTATTGCCCTTCAAGCCACAAATTCTTAAGGCACTTTTGTAAACTCCTATAGGAGATTTGTTTTCATATATCTACTCAAATGAGGTTACAAAGGCAAATTTTAGTTTTCAGAACCCGAAAAGTAGAATCTGATGGAATCTTCCACAGCATTACAATTTTAAACTATTTACTATGTACATCATAATGACTTAATAGTTTAATTTCTTAGATCACTCCTAGTATTTTGAAAACAAATAGCTAGCTGTGCAAAATGAAGTCTGTTAAATAAATTGTTTTTGCCAGAAGCTCAGTCAATTCATAATCCCGGGTGTGGCAGACCAGATGATTTGTGTTTCGTTAGCACCTACTAAGCAGAAATATGAAGAGCAGCAATTCCAGAACTAAACCTTAACATGACCATTAGAAAAACATTAGCTATTTCACCCAAGGTTCTGTATTGTTTGGCTAAAGATGTCATTTAACTTCATGGTCTTTTGACCAATCTTAGTTGCCTGAAAAAGAGAGATCACTTATGTCAATCTCTTCTAATATGTGTTATTCTTTCTCTACCTTTAGCTGTGAAGCACTGACTTCAAATCACTATACATGGCTACTCTACTTTCTGGTCTTCAGAAAATAGACAACTCTTACATATCAGTATTTCATCTACTTCTTGACCTCCCACTTATCCTCCCCATTTTAGAGGTTTACAGGTTTTCCACTGCCAATATTTCCTTTGTTAGCATCTATGCCAAATTTAACATTTAGGCAAACTTCACTCTTATGTTTAAAGGCCCTTCAGCTATCTGAGAAATAAACCCCTCATCCCAAAAGCATCCGCTGCTTTCGAGAAGATACTATGCTATTAAATATCACTATCCTTTCATCTCTATAAACTTAAAGACAATTCCTGTGGGAATCAATTTCAAGAGCTTGACAACATCTGAGACAACCTAAGGGCTCAGTAAATTTAAAGGAGTGGTTGTGGTTTACCCTCCTTTTTGTGCCTGACAACCCTGCCCCTTTCTCACTTTTTTTTGGTTGGAGCAGTGGCTTTGTGTCAGTTCACAGAACTGAAGCAACTCAAAGTCAAAGAGCTTATGAACAGGAACAGTAAAGAAGTCTTTACCTGTGTATACCTTTTCCCCTTCCTGTGTCAGCACTATCACTCACAGGGTTTTGTGTCAGTCACATCAACTTACCACCTTTAAACTTTATTTTTTATGAAGTAACTTTTCAGCAAATCAGTTTTCCAGCACAGCTTATTACAGCTGTGTAAGCACCAGCACAAGAGTGGAGGAAGGAACGACATGACCTGAGGCATGGAAGGAAAGGCTGACCCTTCAGAAGCAGCACAGCCTGAGATCAGCACAAGCCAGCCATGGAAACCACTGCTTAAGTGTCTAGGCCCAACTGTCATGAAAGCTAAACCTCCACACAGGAGCCCATGAAGTGCTGACTTCCTCCTCCCGTGCTTATGGCTTCTCAAGAGGCAACAAAAACCTACCAACACAGCGCTGGCAGGTCAGTTACATGCCCAGTGTTATTCCAGAGCCTGGAAAACTGCAACCCCCACCACCACCCTAGCAGCAAAGTGGGCACTGTAAATGTGTGTAGGAAACATTTCCCTTTCCGAGAGACAAGGGATAGCACTAACAGAGCTGTGAGTGGTAACAGTATTAAAAAAGAGCACAAGATCCAGACAATTACTATATTTTTCAGTAATTAGCTTATTTGATTCCACATGATATAAATCTTCAGAAGAGATAGTTCACAGTATTTCACTCCAACAGAAAATAAATATATCACTGAAAAAAGTAATTCACACATACTTAGAAGCAAAGGTTTTCCTAGACAGGTAAAAACATAAATGCAAAGTGAAAACTATCACAAAGCACTATAGAAAGCAAGCTCATCGCGACTGCCTGCTCGGCCATGTATTCCACTTGGAAAACAAAACAAAACAACCAAACCACTAGCAGCAAGTGGGCATCTCGCCACTATCAGAAGTTACTTCCCTCTAGTATCAGCTTACAAGGCATTTATTGCATGTTTTTTTCCACCATTTTAAAAAGACTTGCCAATAGTAAACCCTAGCCTCCCAACATATTAACAGTTTTGTGTTTTGTTCAGACAGGGTATCAGCATTAAGACATGTTGGCTACTGTAACTAAAAGAAAGATATTTCACAATTATGAAACGCTCAGAAAAATCCAATATAAAAGTCGACCTGAAAGTCATTTGGGGTACTCTGCACCATCCAAATCCCAATACAATCAGGCAAATTCCGGACTAAAGCAGTTTGGGGTGTATTGATTTGTGGCGCTCAAATGACTGCAAGTTTTACTTAGGACAAATCAGCAATATCTGGTGGAGCAAACTGCCTTCCCTCCAAACAAACCAGAAGTAAGGTACTGCAGTGACAGCTGCTAATTTTAAGGAAAACTGCAAAATGAAGTAATTGCATATTATAAACTGTAAGGCTAATTGCAAGTTGCTGGTACTTAAAGCATACCCACAACAGACTATCATGTAACAAAAACTCTCATTTGCATTCTAATTACTACAGAGTATTTCAGTATTTCATGAAAATTCTCTTAAAATACAAAAGAACTTCCAAGAGAAGATATTTTCCTTCAATAGAACTTTAGTTGTTATGATTTTAGGTACTGCTAAACAAGATAGTAAAAACACATGCACAAGTCCGCTAAAAACGGGACTGTCATGAAGATTCTGACCCAATCTAATAGATATTTCTATTAAAGCCTTTCTTCAAGCCATATATACATATATATACACACAAACCGGTATTTCATCCACCACTGCCTGGTGCAGGCAGGGCACTAGAAGCCTCCCGGGTGGAAGCCGGGGTGCAGTCCCTTCCCGGGGGACCGGGGCTGCCGCTGTGCTGGCTCTACCCGGCAGAAAGGGGTGGAGACAGGAATGCTCTCTGAAACAGAAACTAACCTGCTGCACACCGCTGGAGCACCAGAAACCTCCTCTTGCCCAAGTATCTACCAATCTCTTATCAAGTAACCCCATCTGAATTAATGACATTTATTACTACTAGCATTTTTTTAATTTACCTGGTCGAAGTTGATAACGAAGTAATATATATTTGGCTTTTAATGTACCTTGCAAAAAGATGAGTTTGAGAATAGCTCCTTCACATGCTCAGAAGCGGTCATAAAACAATGGCAAATAAGATCCCTTCTGAAAAGGGGATTTATTCACAAGCAAACTATTGTCTTTAATAACTTGCCTAGCAATTAAGAAAAATCTAAGTTTTACACAGATAAATCACCTGAAATAAACTTTTCTGCATCTCACATAACACTAATTTAATTTACCTTACAACACAGTAAAGGGAAGTTACATTCTAAAATATGTTTATGGCTCCATACACTTCATTTGAGCAATCTGGAAATCACTTAAGAAAAAGTTGTGGGGTTCGGGGTTTTCTAAAATGCCTCACTTTAAGTGCAAGTAGAAGTATTTTCCAGATTACCAGAACAACATCCAACTTCACCCACTGGCAGCGCCTGCTCACAGCGATGATGGCTAACCATGGACTGGGCAGCCCTATTAAGTGCACAGCCAGCAGGTCAAGGAAAGTGACTGCTGCTGTGAGGCCACATCTGGAACACTGCATCCAGTCTTTCTCTCTACCAGTACTGGAGCAAGTCCAGCAGAAAACCATTAGGATGCACAGAGGGCTGAAGGACATGACATACAAGAAAAAAGTTGAGGAAACTGGGTTTGTATAGTCTAGGAGGGGAAAAAGGTGGGGGTGGAAAGTATCCAATTGCTCTTTTAAGTTACATAAAGGGGAACTGCAGAGAAAACTGATCCAGACTCTTCTCAGAAGTAAAAAGTAGAAAGGACAAGAGGCAACAGTCACAAGTTGCTGCAAGGGAAACCTCTCATGTTTTTAAGGGCAAAAGTTTCAGCGGGCAATCAGTTTACCACTAGAACCAGAAGCTACCCAGAGATGTTGTGGAATCTCCGTCCCTGGAGGTTTTGGAAATATTGAGTGGACAAGTTGAAAAACTTGATCTAATTTTGACATCAGCCCTGCTTTGAGTAGGAGGTTGGACTACATAACCTCAGGAAGTCCCTTTCAACCTACATTATGCTGTGAAATATTCCACAACGCAATGTCATAAAATATTTTTATTAAATATCAAATTGATCAGTTAATATCATTTGTAGATCACATCTGAAAGCTATGACAAAGCATCGACATAAAAAAGCATTAAAAAAATTCCTATGTTGGCGAAGTATTACTTTTCAACTCAAGTTGAGCTGTACACCTACTCAGTTGGTAAGTATTAACTCTTCTGTGGGCTGTAGATTCTCACTCCTAAACAACAAGCTCACTGAATTAACAGAGCCTGGTGTCCTACAAATACACATTTCTGGTCTCAGAGTACCGATAAATCCACCTGTGAAACTGGGGCATCTGTCACATCTCTTCAGGGGACTCTGACTGTGTGACCTCCTGATGTAGTCTCTTCCTCAATGGAGCAGAATATAGGATCTCTTCACTCTAGCAAAATACCTATTTTTAAAAAATTTGCAGAAACTTTCCATCTTTAAGACTTCTACCATGTCAAATTAGATGAAAGGCAAGCAACAGGTTCAAGAATCATACACAAGGGTACAGGAGACTGATGCAATCACATACAGATACTGTGAACATATAAGCCTTGTTTCCTTAATAAAGCATGCTTTAAAAAAATAACACATTATCTCTGTTTCCATGGGCTGGACCATGCTATGTTAAGAAAATGTCTGTTTATTTATAAAGTGCAAGTGTTGCTGAGCTGCACTCTTCAACTGTTAAGCCAGTGTCCCATTACTTTGGGCAGACAGGAAAAGTTGCTACCTCTCATCTTCCATAAATCTTAACGAGAGCTCCGATGCGAACAGAGCGAGTAGCTGCTGCCCCGTCCCCCAGGCCTGCTGCCCAGCTTGCCGACCACCTGCCCCATCGCAGAGCAGGGAAAGCAGCTCTAATTGCTCCTTTCGTGCTTCCACCTCAGGTTAAGCAAGTACTAGAAGTCTGAGTGACTGAAGGGAAAGGCTTCCCTCCGCCTGCTCCCCAGAGGGGCGAGCCGATAACTAGCCACCAATCACGCTCCCTAATTCTCTGCTCTGATCCTCGCACTAAGGAGGAGGTATCAGGGCTGGCTAACGTGTATCAGCTCCCTGTTCTCCTTATCACACAGACCAGAACATGCAAATTACCAGGTATCGACACCCATACACAACCTGTGCTCCCTAAAAGCACAAATAAACAGGGACACGAATCTCTACACTTGCTCTGCCATTAGAGTATTCTCTCCAGATTGATGCAATAGTTAAGAGAAAAAAAATTACAGGCTCTTTCTGATCCTTGCCACTAAGCAGTCCACCCCAGATCACCAATCTGACCCTCACCGAGGGATGCAAATGCTACCTTTTTGTGTAACTTAGCCGTGTAATATTTTCTTTCAAGACTGTCCATCAACCCCATCAAGCTTTTTATGTTCATCTTTTAATATAAATATCTATGCCTTGCAAATAATTTTATTCCTGATTATTTTTCTGAGTCTCTTTGTGAATATACTTCTCAGATTTCATTTTAAATTATCCATCCTCTAAAAGTAGGGCTCTTCCGTGAGACAGCAGAAACTTTGAAAAAACTATTGCCAAATGTTTTAAATATTCTTTTCAGTATTACTTTACCGTTCATCTATTGACTACCTTAATTTCTAATATCACTCTTCTACAGCACATCAGTAACACAAAGATGTCTTTGTAATAACAGTCAAATTCAGGCCAAGAAATGCAAGATTTGAGCTTCAAGATCGTGTTCTTCCAACTGCATTCATCTCTATTATTTATAAGCAGTTATTTACAGCAGTGATACTTCACATTCACATAAGCCTGATGACAAAAAGGGCTTCCAAAAAACAGAATATAAAACAGAACATCCCTATCACATTCCCACTCACCATTTCTTTCCAAAAAGATTGTTTTACACTCTCAAATTATCATCCTTGCCAAATTACCACTGACCAACTGCATGAAGAACAACTCACACTGGAAATTTAAAGCTCAACATTATCATGTTTTTATTGCTGTTTCAGTGTGTTTTAAAAGTATGGCCAGTTAACAGGTTGTTTGGGCTGGGGGGGG
>NW_020799121.1:6480532-6515889 GCF_003259725.1 Athene cunicularia | reverse complement strand
GCGCGCGGTGAGGCGCCGTGAGTCAGCGGCAGGGAGGGGAAGGGCCGCTCTCGTGTGCGGGCGCTGCGCGGAGACCCCGGGGGGCTGTGCGCGCTTCCCGGCTGCGCGACAGCCGTCTGATGTCACGCAGCGCAGGGGCATGGTGGCAGCGCCGAATTACTGTAATAAGGGCAAGCTCAGTTCTGACATTTCCTAACTTCAGTGCATAGTTTTGCAACCTCTATTTAGCATGTTTTTATATAGAATTATATTTTCCTATTAGTTGCTTCCCATATAAATAAACTCAAGGCTTTGAATGGGAGGTGAAAATGTAGTTGATGATGGTTTGTATCACGCCACAGTTGCTGCTTGCAACAACATCGTATCTTTTCTGTTTTCCTGCAAGGCTCAGCTTTCCTAAAATAACTTTTGCTTGATCTGGAAGTTTGCAAAAGTTATGCACAAGGATCCTAACTCCGCTTCGAATTTTTTTTCTGCAATTTTCTAATGATCTTGGCAAAAAGTATTAACCCCTGATCTGAAATCCTACTGCTGCTTGCTTTAACCCTGCCTCTGAAGCTGCTTGAGGTGCGCTGTGTGTTCTGTTGCTTTGAAAATTCATTCAAATGCACATCTTTATACATCTTAGCATGCCCGTATCTATGTTTATACCCCTCCCAGTCTGTCAGAAGATCCCAGTGTGGAATCATCCAATAACCCCTTGACAATAAAGCTTTTTTCTTGGAACTATTTACTCATTTTGCATTCCTCTGTAACAGCACTCGGCCAGAAGCTGTTATACATGACAATCCAGTTGTTCTCAGGTTCTCACCAGTTGTACTTTACCCTCTTCTTTCTTTACACATTTCTCTCTCAGCTCTGCTCTTTCTATTGACATTTTTACTACTGACAACTCTTCCGGAAATCCTGCTTCATGTCTGTCTTTGACGAGGTGTCCCTGCCAGTGTTTTCTCTTCCTTCTCCCAACTGCCACAGGGTCGTTTCTGTCATCCCACCTTCTCTCACTACTTGGGGCAAGCCAGCCTCCTTTGCCATCGACTGAACAATTGCAGTTTTCTGTAGCTGCTTCCAGATTCTGCCCAGTCTCCTGATTACAATTTACTAGCATCCCCCAAAATATCAGGCTTGCGTTTGACCAGAAGACAAGAGGGAAGAGTTACGGGGTTTGGTGTTGCAGCCGGTTAGCCAAACTGCAGCAGACATACCCAGCAGGGTCTGGCCTTCAGATGCAGCCCCAGCCCAGTTGGATGGAGTGAAAGCTGTTGTGGATGACCAACATAATCTAATGAACCCCTCTGTATTTAACAGACATTCAACTATACCACTTGAGGTTTTATGTATTTGAGTGGGATAATGCTTCTGCTGTATTTATTTTTAATTGTAGATAATGCTTTCCCTTCCATGATGTGTTCTGTACTTTAGAAACACGGCGTTATTTTTCTCATAAATTTTAGACAGCAGTAAACGTGAATAAATGTTTAAATTTTCTAAAACCAAGTAAAATACTATTTAAAAGGTTCTCTTAACTCTAAAAATGAAATTATGCTTACAGTTCTGATTACATACATAAATAAATCTGTCATCAGCAAATGCAAAACAAGTTATTATAAAGAATCTAGCTTAAACACAACCTGTCATAGCAAATCTAATTAAAAACTGTCGTGTATTTAGATTATTTTTTTACCTTCACCAGGACGTGTCTGATCAAAAAGGAAACCAACCAGGCAGACCAGGAAATTGTGGAAAGACTGTCAGCTCCTTTGAGTGCTGTGTTCAAATATATGTCTAATCCAATTAAAAAAGTGGTCAAAAGGCTATGGCATGCTTTCCCAACAACTCCTCCTGTGACAGAACTTACTGTGAGTATTTCAGTGAAGGACTACAGCTACTGAAATAGGCAGACCAGGCAGAAGTGTTATCAATTGCTTTTCAACCTATTTAAATACACTGCCATTACCTGCACTTAATGTTGGGTTCTTTTGCCTTACAAGATGACATTAAAACCTCAGTTCTGGAAAGAACGTAAATGTGTTTTAAGAAAATTATTAGTTCCGTGATCAAAATAAAGGGTTATATTGGAGGGAAAAGATACTTACTAAAAAATAATAGCAGATAATGAAAAGCAGAAAGAAAAAAAAAACCCTTTTATTTCAAATAGAAGTAAAAGCACGGATAAGAAGAGTTTGTCCAAACAGAAACACAGTATTTCAGTTTGAAAGCTGTATTAGGAAACAGCTAAGCCATACAATTGGTCAGTTTAAATATGCCATGTTTTGGACTATCTCCACCTTCATATCAAGCTCAGGAGTCACATGGATGAGTTCATCCTTCAGTCAGGGTTTAGAAATTCTCCGCACTGTTCTACATACCTTCTTTAACTGTTAACTTCGTGTTCTGTAAATAGATCTCTTGAAAAGTAAATGTCATACTACAAAAGGCCCTACGAGTCCTGGAAACAGCATTATCAGGTTTAGGCAAAGGACAAACACTTAATGTAGCTGCCCTACAGTGCCACTCTTTACTGGGAGTGGGAGCAATTTCAATTTTTTTTTTGCTAACTTAAAGCTGCATCTCCCAAAATCATCATCATTACGTTAGTTGTATTATTTGCATGGGGACATTGAGGACACAGCTTTCTTGGTAGCTGCTGTAGGAGCACGGCATTTGCTTTCAGAGTACCTCAGCAGGACCCTGAACCTCTCAATCATCCCAACAAAATGCAGGCATTAAGTATATAAAACAGTTTTCCCAGCATTATTTTAAAAGACCTCAAGCCTCTGTGCGGGGGTGACAAGAGAGAGAAATAAGACATGTAAGATGTTTTATAAAGATATATTTTAACTTCTAAGGCACTCAGGAACCATGGTGATAAACGTGACACAAACTTAAATTGCTTAGATATGAGCTCTGATCCACAGGGAACTATCCTAAGATTCACAAAGAGCATCAGATGCTAATAACTCCTAGTCAGCACCTACCTGGGCTTGATTTAACTGGTGACATACAGCTGAAATCCCTTGAGACTGACTTCCAGTTAAATGTCGACCGCTGCTTTGATAGTGTGAAGTGACCTCAACAAAAATGAGGATCTCACTGTAATCTTACACCATTGGGAAGTTAAAAACAGTCTCTCACCCAAACTGCTGGGCAACTGATGCCAAAACAAATCTACTTTTTTTCCCCCCAGTATTCAGCATTCTGACTGACTTTGGAGGGGGCTTATACACCGTGGAGTTAAAATTAGTATACAGATTGCTATGTTTGTTTTGTGCATGCCAAGGGGAGCGCAAAAGATTATTAATTGAAGAACTATTCTGTCAGTAACAACCTTAATCTTGCACTGGGTATCGTTCTGTCACTGTCAGAATCTGTCACTGTTGTAGGAGATGTCGTGTATTATCTATCATGTTCTTGTTAGATTTGCTGTTCACAAATATGGTTTGAAAACACAGTTGCAGTTTCAAGTCATTTGTATGTTCCTTGGTTTTGTACAAGTCGTTTACAATTGCACTCTAAATGTTTTTAAAACAATCAATTTTACAGCAGCCTTAAAAGCTTATTATATAATTCTAACAATTTTAATTAATATGCTGACATTTTGTTGCTGTCTATATAAAATTAAGTTGCTTTTATTTTTCAGCTGCAGTAGCAGCAATATTCAGGCACTGTCCTGCACTTCAGTAATGGAAATTTCCCAGCCTCAAAGCACACTCTGTCTCAGTCAGCTGCAATAAAACTCTGAGTGATTTCAATATTGCTGTGTGCTTTACTTGTCCTCAGTTATCTGGAGCTTGGTATCTTCTGAAAACCAACTACTCCTCATGAGCTTGCTTCATCTTACCCAAGACTTAAAATTGAGTAAACAAGCTGTGGGTGATAAGAGAATTGAACAACCAGATAAAATGTTATTTTACAGGACTGACAAAACAAAACATATATATAGACAATATTTATACAGAATATTACAGTGACTTGTGAGGATGCCACTGAAGTCCTGGTTGTTTTCTTCTCATCTTCTTTCTGAAGACCTTTGTTTTCTTGTGCTGAAGCTTTAGGCACTGGAAGGCTATTAAGTTTTTACAAAAAGATTTAGCTAGTGCATAGTATCAGTCTCTTGATCTCTGTATTTCTGATATCATTGATTGCTAGGATAATACAAAAAAGGAGATAAGATTATTACAAAACCTCAGAAGTCTAGTAATTTACAAATACTAAAATATGCAGTCTGTTTCCCCTACTTGTTCTCAGTTCAGCTGTAGACAGGACAAGTGATGCCTCCAACAGAGGCAGAAGTCAGAGAATGTAGAAACAGGATTATTAGGGATTTATGTTGTCCAGATATTGCAGTAACTTCTTAATACTTCTTGCTCATAGATAAAAATGTAGGGAACATTTGTGATGAAGTGGTTGGCTCGTGCGAGGGCAGAGGAGAAAGGATGATGGAAAGAATAAAAGAGAATGGGGGTGGGGGAGAATGTAAAATAAAAGTAAAATGAACAGGTAGTGGGAATGAGCTATTGGAACAGAAGGGTTATAGTTGGGGGGGTGCTATCCAGACCCCACTGCATCTGGCTTTGTGCAAGTGAAGTACTTGGCAGCCACACGAGGCCCTTCATGGGGAACCGGTCTGGGGAACGACGCCAGACCTCCTAAAAAGAGCTTCCCAGGACTTGCTTTCACGGCTGTTGTTGTCAGCTGGGGTGGTGTTCATCACAAATACCCGTGTAGCCAGTGATTTTGCGATGGCACAGGTATACTTCCTAGGTGTCTACTGATATTATATTTAGTCTAAAAGATGGGCAATAGCTGAACAGAAACAAGGGACAGGGAACAATACACTAATGGGATTCTGAGATTTTCACATAAAGTCACCAGGGTTCGGAATTCAGCCAACAGTGATGCATCACATGACAAGTGCGTGACAGCCTTTACGAACACGTTGGAGGCCATAGCACAGTTACTTGGAATGTAAGGTTGGTTCCACATAGGAACTGTCATACTTAGCTTTCCTGTTGCTAGTCTCGGCAGGCACCAAGGAAGCAGGACTGCCTCTTCTCCTTCACTGGCCTGGCTGACACTGAGCTGCTGAAGAGGTGCTCCAGGTGTATGGCTGAGACACACTTCAAGCACCTGCAGGGAAATCTGCATCTTTGCTCCCTAAGTGCACCTGTGCTGCAGGAGGGGTGGAAGATACCAGTCTCTTCTTGCACTCTGTTCAATTCACTGACCTGAGGGGCCAAAGAGTCTGTACTGTATATTTTCAGTAGATACTCCATGAGTTACAGACATCCGTTTCTACAGTCCGAAATTGATGAATCATCATTCATTTTTAAAACAACCATTTCTTTTGCAGTTTTGCATATCTATAGCAGATAAGAGTTGTGCAGACAAGAGAGATTTCCTGAAGGAAGTGGTGTCACAGTAGTCTGAAAAAAAAAAAAACCAAAAAAAAGAGTCAAGCTGTTGGAATCTGTGTTGCGTTACAGGGGTAATGCAATACCTCTGAGCGCTTCCTGTTTATCATGAGAGATACAGTTTTTACCACATCATAAAACTTTCAAGCATTTGTTAACAAACTCTCCTAGAGAAAAAATAATGCCCAAATATACAACCCCCTGTGGCATCTGTCATTATAAACAAAAGGTTTTCATTATCTAAATCAGGCGACTATTTGTGAGAGAGAAGCAAATTTTGAGGGCCCCATCCACCTCCCTCTGAAGTCCGTGCTGCAACTCTTCTGAGGTGATTGGAGCCCGGCATAGGATTTTTCTTATATGTAAACAAACCAGCAAGATGTTTGAGTGAGAAAATACAATTTTTACTATCAGCATCTGTCATTTCTTTAAACAATGTAGGTATATAGAGAGCAAACATCTGCAGAATTATAGCACAGAGCTTTATATGAGAACGGCGAAAGTAAGATTTACTTCTAACAATACCTCAGCAAGTGCTGAGATACCTCATCAAAAATACAAATGGTGCAGATGTTCAGAGCAGTGCTCTCTCACTGTGTGGCCTTTCTCACTTGACAGTTTTGTTGTCTCAATTAATTCTTCTGGATAAATTATCCTAGCCTGAAAAAGTAGAGCTGGGGAGCAGAAGGGTGCAGATGTTTCAACACCAGCAACCTTGATGGTGCAATTTGCACCCCCAGCAGATAAGATCTTTGGCAAGGAAATGCAAATTGTTGAGACCGATTCAGGATGTTCTTGTGATCGTGGCTAGGACTTGCTCTGCAGATGACAGGCACACGGGGTGGGGTTCGGGGAGGAAATTCAAGGTTTCTGCCAGTTCTATAGGTAAGAAGCATTTTGACAGGTAACTAAACAACAACAATGCAGAGACAAGCCTTGTGGCTCATAGAGCTTCACTGTTGAAGGAGGCTTGTTAAGTTCAGAGCGAGCTTAAGTGTTTGTTCAAGCTTTCTGGGACAAATGGGAACACTGAACTCTGCAGTTTCCTGTGGTAATCCTGCTGCACGGAAATTCAAGATGGGTAACAACTGCATGCAATTCTTCTTTAAATGGCTATAACATTTTAAACTCTGCTGCATGACTATCAGCTAGACCAGGGGAAAGATTGAACCTCAGAAAGATGTTCCATCCGGCCTCCAGCACTAGATCTAGCTAAATTGAATTAATAATTAAGAGATTTGTAGCTTTTTGGATTTGAAAGTTTTGACAATGGGAAAATTATCTGGCTCACATTACCATTGTCTTACTTGACATATGGTGGTTATTACTGCAGATATGCAGAGCCTAATGATAAGAGATGCCTTTTAGAAGTGCAATACATCCATTGTAATCAAGCACTACATTTATCTTACTGCATTACCGAGGCTCTGGGTTTTGTACAAGTGGCACAAAATTGTTGTGAGGACTTATCAGCATCCTGCATCTCAACTAACTTTTCAATATGATGTCTCGTTTCCAACTGATGTTAACAGAGCCAAACTGAATCCCTGGCCTGGAAATCCTGAGAGAAGAACCAACAGCAAGGAAAAGTATTTTTTCCTATTACAATAATGACTGCCTAAAAAAAAAAAAAAAAAAAAGAGCAAGAGAGAGAGCACCGCTCTTTTTGAAGGATATGGCAAAATATCTGCAGGATGATGCTCTGCATCCAATTTTCAAGATACCATTAATGGCGGTAGGGTAAGATTAAGTCATTATGCTCTGCCAAACAGTACGTGTGGGAGAGAAAACAGCAGATGTCCAGCCACTTAGGCCTATGCCTTGCGCACCAGACCGTGGTATGGAAATGCGTGTGGATATTTAATTGTTATTCAACTACAAGTTGCCTGGATTTATGAGTCTAGGAAGCGCATATGCTGCAGTGAGAAATGAGTGTTTATTAGCACAGTAGCTGTGCTGGCCTTTCATGCAGAGAGGCAAAGTGCCCCCGTCTACAGAAAATGGATTAAAAGGGGGCAGCGTACCACTCTCATTTCCCATTTACCTTTGTGAAGTGCAGCTGGATAAATGCCAATATATGGATACATTTCCATCATGAACACTGAACAGCTTTTGCTGCTGCTTGTCACAGATAATAAAAATGCAGCAGCTGTCCTCTTATCAAATCCCAATTTGGAGAAATGTGTACCTAAATAAGGGACATAAACAGGACTTCTCCCTCAGGGACAGTTACGTGGATTCAGGAGAATAAAGCCTTTAAGAGCTAGATATGGAAGATGGGACCATTACCCTGTATTAAAGCATTTTTCCAGTGCTTGTTGCAGCAACCTTCTGTGGTTGTTCTGAACATGTCCTCTTTCCTCCTTGGTTCCCCTTCCTCTCCTCTTACCCATGACAGCATCCTCCTGGGCTCCTGCAGTCCTGTTCATTCCTTTCTCTGCCATGTGGGCTGACGCTGCTGCATGACCTCCCTGCACCAATCCAGCCAGCATCCCTGATCAGGCCATGTTCATCTTGTGCTGTTTTGAGGGAAGCACCACCTAGAAGGTGAAGTGGGGGGTTAGGCGTAGAATAGCAGTGAGGCGTCCCCCAGCACACCCCAGATTTGCACCAAAAATCTAATGTCTGTACTTCTCCCACTCATTGCAGTTCCAGTCTCTATTCTCAGAGTGTCCAACTCTCCTCCTTTCCTGGGCTGGTACATTTTTTTTACAGAATTCATTTTCTTCCAGTTTATTGAGCTGCATGAGCTCATCAAAGGGCCAGACAACCACCAGACCTGTACAAAGAAAGCAGGAGGGCTGGGAGCAGAAGTGTCCTTTTGATACCAGCAGTCCATTAGATTTGGCTCAGCTGCCATGTGATATCACTCCCTAAGACTAGTTTCAACTGTGAAACAGGGAGGTTTGACTACACTGCTGAGAAGCCTTCAGACACTTCTTTTGCTTTTGCCGTCCTTTGCTCTGTGCTTGAAAAATACAGGAAAAAATAATAATGAGGGCAGTTTTATACTGACTTCCTTGACACCTCCTTTCTACTCATTCTCCTCCTCTCCTGTTTCTGCCATTTACCCTTCCCAAAATCTTTCTGCTGTAATCCTCCATGCTCCTGGTGACCTTGTCCTACTATCTCATGAGCAGCTGTTGACCTCTAGAAATGCGCTCCTGATCCAGGATCTTTTTCCTCGCAAACGCACGCACAAGCAAGACAGACAAACACAGGCCTCCTTTCTCAGGACAAGTGTTCCAAAAAAAAAAAAAAAAGTATTACACAATCCACAAGACATGCGCATTACTCACCAAAACAATCATGGGTATCCTATTTCTGCAGCCCTGCCTCTCAGTGCTTGTTTCTTTCCAGTATCATACCAATGTACTAAAGCCAGGACCCAAAAACAACTGCGTACGTATAAACCTAAAGCCTGCAATGGAGGGGACTTACTTGCACAGCTACAGTAAGAATCAGAGGCAGTCTTACTGTGAAGGACAGAAGTATCTTGCTGTGTTTGTTTTGTGATGTGGTCTGATCATTTATGCTGTTGAATTAATAAAAACAACAAGATAGAAGGTTTCCAAATGGAATCCATTGCTAACTGTTGTTCATTGCTCTATTCTTACAACACATACATTAGGAAGTGTGCATTATCTGATAAACCAAGACACAAGAAGCAAATAAATGCCTTTATACTGTAAGGAAAAAAAGAACCTTTCTAGAAATACTGTAGAAACATTCACATTCTCTATTTCTGTCTTTTATAAAAGGCAGGCTGTGTCTTATTATCATCAAGGAAAAAGTAAACAAACGTAATTTAATCAGTTCTGTCTTTCATTGATTTGCATCAGCAAGAATAAAAGACAAAGGCAGAATGGAAAACAGCAGCTTTGTGCTAAAAGTTTGAATGCACAAAATACTTCTTTCTCCAGCTGTCAAACATTAAAAAACGCTATGCATACCAGTAATAATAAAAGTGTCAAGCAGTTGACCACAATGGGAATCACAATGCTTCATTAAAAGCTCTAAAGCAGAGTAGAAAAGCTTCCAGCCATTTGTGAAACAGAAGTAAACGCCAAGATACTTTCAAAAAGTGTCAGAAGATGCTTTCATCTAGTCTAGTCAGTCAGAAAAATATCTACTTGCTTATTTCAGCCTGGTCTTGGAGCTCACACTGATTCAGCACTAACAGCTGTATGTGCCATTTGCTTTCCTGAGACGGGCATCTCTCAGTACAACAGACAAGGTTAATGTCCTTTCCAGTGATTAGGCCTTCATTACATGTGGTGCAGGGATATAATCAGGAACACATAATTACATATGTAAATACAAAATTATTTGGAGAACCTAACCTATTTGTTCAGCTGACAGGCGATGTAGTGATAAGGAATTTCAGCAGACAGGATATTTATAGACCCTTTATCTCTATGTACAGTCAGAACTAAAATGTCAAACAATACCCCGAATGAAGGGTTGTTTCAGTTCAACTTTTCTCCATTGTTGCTTTTCCCTTTTTTTTTTTTTTTTTTTCTCCCTCTGTCTGGTTACTGCCTAAAACTTGGCAGTGAGAGAAAAAAGGGAATGTGACTCACACTGACAACTTCATTTGCTGCAAGAGACCTCAGTAATTGCTCTAACCCACTTACAGGAAAGCTACCCCTCCTCTTTCTCTCTTCCTCCACCCTTAGATAGACAGAGGCCATATTTGTAACAGGAGCAGCCTGGCTGATCTCAGAGGTCATGCTATTACTTATGAAGTAACCAGGCCTCTTTCTTTTCACTTTTCTTCTTCTGGATTCAAGTTAACCCCTCACAAGAACTTAAAGCAGCTTCAGTTGAAGGGGCAGCTTCCTGCCACGGATTTCTCATGAAGCTAATCACCAGGGTTTCCAAAGGACTCCCAGCTCAAACGCAGCGGGGTTGAAGTGGCGGCTCCCACAACAGGCACCAGCTTGGCAGCTAGCACCACGCTCCAGGATAAAGCTACCCAGGAGTCAAACAATTGTGGCCTTTTCTTATGGGATGGGGGCAGGGAATGGTAAATAGGAACAGGAGAAGAATCAGCACAGATGCCTATGCAGCACTCTACCAAAATATATTTTCATTTTTAATTACATAATCAACATAATGAGAGTGGCATTCGTAGTGAGGTGGCGGAACAGATGGCAAAGACTTAGTTTTCAGCAAGACGTTAATTAACAACAACTCTGGTTTCTGCTAGAAAAGGGGGTTGTTCTGCTCTAGCAGGGTTAAGAAGGGTGCTTACTACACAGGACAAAACTCAGTTTCCAAACACAGAACTGTGATTTTTGTATTATTTTTCCCGACATCCCTGTTGAAGTTTCCAGGATACTCTCTAAAATGCAGCAACATCCTACATGCAAGGCTATTAAAAAACAGCACAAGTTTGTTTGCATCCTAGCAGTAGCTTGGGATTCTCCTTGCAAACACTTTTGAATCTCTATGGATATACAAAGAGGAAAGGTAAGAAGAGTTAATAAGATTAAGCGAGAGACCTTTGTGCAACTTAAACTGCACTTAAACTGCTGAAGTTTGTGTAATATATAGCAGCTTCACAGAGATATGGTTAAAATTAAAGCTTCCTTAGATGCTCTACACGAAGTTCTCTCTCCTCTTTCCTCTGTTCCACACGCTTGGACTTAACATCTTCAGCACACTGGTGCAGCTTCCCCCTGCCAAAGGGGACTGAAGCAGAAAGTAGCTATGAAAGATACTTATTAAAACCACAGGCAGAGAATACATCACCCAGACACAATGAATAGGGAAACAGCACATGCAGCCGAAAAGTCTAGCCTCTATTTTTCGTCTGATAAGCTGGCTGGAGAGCCAGGCACACTGAACAGCCCACAGCCATCCAGCTCTTCCCTCCCTGTGCTGCCAGGTGACATGAGATTGCTTTTTCCTGCTTTGCATTCACCATCAGAGGCTCTCCGAAGTCACACGCCCAAGTCCTGCAGAGGCCTGTGGGCCACATTCCTCCGGGGATTACATCCATCCCCAGCAGGAGAGAGGGAAGAGAGATGCAGGCCAAAAGGGATGGGCAAGCAGTGGGGAGGGAGGGAGGGGCTGAGGGGAGAGGAGAAAGGAGCTGGCTGTAGAGAACATGAACATAGACAGGGGCTGGAGGACAGCACTGGAGGAAAGGGAGAGGGAAACAGTCATATACTATAACAATATGATATAAAATAGGGCAACAGGGCATCTAGATTCATCCGCTGCGGAGCTTGGAAACAAACCCATTATTCCCACATCGCAACACTCTTCACTGTGCTGCCAACAAATATCTAACAGCTGACAAGAAACATCTCTGCCCATTCTAGTGACATGCACATCTAGAAAGGATGCTTTTCCATTACTCCCACTTACTCTGTGCAAGCAGTAGATGGTTGTGGGTCTGTGCTCTAAGCTGAAAATCACGCCCCTACTCATTACCCAGGGGGAGTAAATTATATGATTGCAGATAATGCTTTATTTTCTTTCAAATGTGTGTGTTAAAAACACAGTTGGGATGAGTTAAAAATTACATTATAAAAATATTGTGGTTATGAAGTCCAACACTAAAAAAGGAGTCTGTGTCTGAACTAAGAATGTCTGTTCCACCTTTCAGCAGCTAGTTCAGCTCAAAATATCAGGCCAGGCTTCCATGCCGTATTGCTCTCAGCCATAAGAAAATGCATCCTGACATCGTCATTGTTATACCGAGCATAACTAACCTGCAGAATCGTACATGATTTGGGCCTCCATCATTTCATGTTGTGTTAAACCAGAAATGGGCCACAGAGAGGAACTCAGTATCTTGCATACATCAGATGGCAGAGATTCTTTGCAGGATGATTTTCAGGAGAGGTGCCAGATATCACCGAAACTGTGCTTAGGAGGTGCAAAGTAGAGGAAAGAAAAGAACACAAAAAAATTTATATTCTTAGTGTCCTCCTTTCGCAGGGGTTAAGAGGGAGATGTGAGAATCAACAGCACTGCATTTGTACTTCGGCTATTTTTTTGGGAGGGGAGAAGGGTGACTAAAAACGCTTTGCAGATATTACATTTTAAAACATAAAGTGAACATAACAAGAAGTTAACTCTTCAAGCAAAAACAAAAAGAAAAGCAACCAACAGATGCACAGGCAAGCACTGACTTCAGTGGAGCTGCAAGGCTGAATTTGGCTTGAATTCTGTGAAGTACTTTCAAAGTAGGAGCATACTGCATACAAATGAGCGTGAAATAATTCGCATCATTAAGAGAGCTCTGAGCGGCTCATCTGGACTTTGAAAAAAGCTAAAGCAAATGTACATTGTTCGAATACCATTAGGGACAGTCATTAACTAGCATTAAGACATCTACAGTATCGACACTTAGTGCTGTAATAAGAGATCCATCCTCCTTTTCCAGGTTATTTTCTTTATTGATTTGTAGAATTTCTTATACACAAGCTTTAAAGCATCGCAGAGCTCAGCAATTCATGTGGGAACACCCGTTAAAGAAATGCACAATTACTTCTTTTTTATATCGCATCTTTTAATTTTGGTTTTCTAGAAACGTAACCCTGTTTATTTGATGTAGATACCATAGAGAATTCAAACATCAGTGTATATCAAAGAAACAAAAGACACAAATAGGTAAATGGATTGATGCAGGGTGACACAGAAGGACGCAGTGTAACAGAAATAGACTAAAGGGTCTGGATGCCCAGTTCCCTGGTTTAACCATTTCACTCGATCAGCTCTAAGGAGAGCTGCTGTAGGACTGGGATAAACTATGGCCTCATACCATACCTCACATGCTTGAACTCATGTTTCAGAAGGAGCAGGGAGAGTACAGAACAGGTCAGGTGTAAAATGCAAGTTGTGCAAAGAACCAAAGGTACAAGATAGTTTAATACATTGACGGTAATCAAGTGCCAGAGCCGCAGGAGTTGACGAGTGATGGAATACTGAGAGCTAAATATGTGCAGCAAAGTGCATAGCGGGAGGCAGGGGCAGGCAACAGCCTACAGGCAGTTGAAGGGGAGCTGGAAGGAATCTTTAATGAAGGCAGAAATCGTTCTGAGTGACTCAGAATATTGGTATTCACAAAGAGAATGGAGAACAGGCAAAAATAAATAAAGCTGAAAGCAAAATCCAAAGGCCAAATCCCTTTCAATAGTCAGAACACTGATATAATCTGAGCAACCACACAACAGGTCCTTGTGAAAACCTCTCGCTGGCTACTTCTGCACACCAGCCTCTCTCCACGGCCGGCGATGGCTGCAGGCAGCTCCCTCTGCCCCCAGACCAGGGAGCCTTGAGGCTGCTGTGTGCTGACACCATTTTTCTTGTAAAACGCAGCCCCGGTGGTCTTCCCTCCACACCCCCGGCCCTCGGCTTCCCCGTGACATCTCAACTAGCGCATTGTGTAACCTCACAAACTTCCCCCGAGCAGCTCAGCTCAGCTTTCATTCCCTGCCAGCTTTTGTACATGTCACAGGCACACGCATCGGTCACTGACGGATTCAAAGTCGCGGTAGATTTATTTACGTGGGGGTTTACACTAGCCAGCTTCCAGATCCTGCCGCCATCAGCCCAAAATGTACGCAGGCAGCTTTTAACTAAAAATCCAAGTTCTACAAGTTCTACAGTGAAGACTGAAAACCAGAATAGTTCCAATTTTTTATACACGTGTGATGGCTTTTTGCTTTTCTTTTTTAATTTTTCATTAAAGAGTAGTCAAAGAAGTTACAGTTACATATGTTGGAACTGAGATCAGTAAGATTGAAGAACAGGCAAGACTTCCTGACAGTAAAATCTATTAGTCAATGGAGTAGTCTCCCAAAGGAGGCGATGGGAGCACAAGAAGTGCTTTAGCAGAGCCAGTATTAAGTGCTCCAAGTGATGCAGCCAACTCCTTGAGGACTGCCATGAGCCACACGGCCTCAGCAGTGCCGGATGCCTGCCATTAGCCCGCTAATGCACATCCTGGCTTGGCCCATTGCTGTTTGGGAATAGCTCATTGACTTAAAATTTCATTAACAAGAAAATATTAGAAGACAATTTTCTAATGGTAGGGGCAGGCCTTTGCAACGTATCTTCCTATTGCAAAAGGTGATTATTAGTAGGGGGAAGAAATGAACAGTTTTAATTAGTATTTGTACTAGGATTTATTCATCAACCTTTCCTTAAACTACTTCAAAAGTAAAAAACACTAAATTGCTTGGATCCCCTCTGTCCCTTTTACCTTGCAGAAAACAGTCACTTTCCAATCTGTTGCTAGCATTACTAAATAAAAGTAAAAGCCACCAGTTAAAGGGCCTTAAGGTTGAGAATACAGATCCATAATTTCTTTACCTTAGAAGGCAGACAAAAACAAGACACTGAGATGCTAAAATCAAGGCAAAACCCAACCCTATAATGGGGGGGGGAATGGATTAAACTATTTTTTTCAAAGGTTTTAATGTCAGTCCAAAAGCAAGCACTTGAAATGCTTTCCTCATAATCTGGTTAGTATACACTGCTCTGTGTAGCAGGAACAATGTTTCGATGGTTCAGCAGTTAACTTCCAAACACACAGTATTTAGACCTCAAATGCGACCTTAATATTTAATGTCTAGTTTGTTGTTTACTTCAGAATCCTCATCAATCACCAGTACAGGCAATCAGCTTTAGATCTGTAGCGAGAGGAAGGTCTGTCCATGTGTGATTTGATATTTCTAACATGGTGAAGAGATGAAAATCCATTGAAGGGTGGAACAGAGAGGATTACTTTTTGTTTCTAAAAGCAGACTCACCAATGCAACAACAAAGCCTGCCTAAACTGTTGAATTTGACCTTTGTCTCAACTGCAACGTTTCATTTCTTCAGAAAGATATGAGACTTCAGGTGACTGGTACAATAGAAAGGGGGAATTGGCAGAGCCATTTCAGCATCTAATTCATTCTCCTGTCTAGAGTCCCTCAATAGCAAGGGTTTAACAGGAGCAGCGCTAAGGCAGCTGTGCTCCAGGGAGGCTTTTAAGAGCCAACGCTAAGGACACGGTACCTTTAAAGACCGGTGACATTTGGCCAGTTAAGTCTGTCAGGGAAAACTCTTGACTGTGTTCAGGCTTCACCCCATGCCAGTCATTCCAGCTGCTGGAACAGTTGTGTGGAATTAGCTGCATCAACAGAAAGCAATTGGGTGAAATACCTGATGTCTGTGGCCCAACTCACATTACCTGCGCCTGTCTGTAACCCAACATTTAGATCCATCATTAGCCGCTTGGCTTAATTATAACTTAGAACTTCTTCAAGCATAGACTTTACACAAGATTTTAAAAGACTATAATTAATTATACAGAAAGCTTGAAGTGCCTTCTAGTCCATTGTTTAAAATTTTTTTCCTTTCCCTACACTGACACCAGAACTTGGTTTTGTAAAGGAACTGGGCTGTAGACTAAAATAGAGGTATCTCTTACAGCCTGATAAACACACAGAGAAATACATTTCATGTCTTATATAAAGAGAAACAAGGCTTCAGATTTTCATAATCTCAACTAAGTTGCAAAAAGTAATATTATTCTAACCTGTACTTGTTTACTCCCATTCTTTATATTAATTATTTCTTTCCTGCCTCCTATGCAAAACGCTTTTTGCACTCTCCCCACATTACTGCTGAAGGCCATTGTCAGAGATCTGGTATTGGACAGCTGTACCCCAGCCTGAACCAACTACTTGAATTTTAACCAACAAAAAGTAAAACATAGCATTAGTGCCAGAAACACTGCAAATTCTTAAAAGATTCGGCAGGAAGGTATTATCATGCAAAGAAATTTTTCCCACTCATCTTTCCAGTGCCTGTCTGCAAGATGAAAATATTACGGGAATGAGGACAACATGCAGAGGGCTCTTTTGAACCATTTGTGGCAATGGGCAGCATCACAGATCTTTTCCTATCGCTTTTTGTTTTGCTTTGGCCGAAGGAAAGAGGGAGCCCTCTAGGGGTAGAAACACAAAGCCCTGAAGGAGTGTTCAGACACCTGCAGAATAATCTGCCTTTTCCATACCGAGACCCTCCTGCCTTACCTTGAAAGAGGAGCAGTTGCCTGCCGTGTGAAGGGCTCAGAAGCTGAAGGCCTACGCAGAAAAATCACCTGGGTAGAAGGAGGTCACAGGCTCTTTCCTGGAAGTGCTTACTCTACAGCCGAGAGTATGATGTGGGAAGTAAGTCTGTTCTATTGCCTGTGCAACCTTTTTCAGGGAACATCACCAAACTGCAGACTGAAGTACTGTAGCTAGTCTGGCCCACCACAACATAGCTAGAATTTTTTTCTTTTAGACTATGCAAAAGACTTGGTTTTGCCTTACTATATGCCTCAAGCATACAATGAACTCTCGTATAAAATGAGCAGGTTTATGTTTGTCAAGGCATGTTCAAAATATTTCTTTCCAAGAGCTACTTCTATTTGAAGGCTAGATAACAGCTGCACCGTTTAAACATTTAAATATTTTCTCATTCTAATGAGAACTTCAGATTCTTTCCAAACAGCTCAACATAACAACATGAGAATGTGACAAACCCAAATTTCAAAACATTTTAACTCCAGTAAAAAAAAGACCAAAACCAAAAAACAAGTATCAAAAAGCCTCCAACAAGATATTAAGAATTAGTTGTAGTGCAACAGGTAACAGATTTTGTTGGATATTCAAACCAGAAAAGTTCAAGAACAGCTTAACACTGAAAAAACAAGTTGGTTTTTTTTTTATATAAGGGATGTTGACTGTAAGACATCTGCACAGTTACATGTGCAAAACTGCGTTATCGGTTAGGTGAAACAGGTAAAAACCCATTACACTCTCTATACAGATTTTACAAGCAACTTTCTGCATAACATATTCAAGGTTATACTTGATATGAAAGCCTGTAATGTACGTTAGTGCTACTTGAATAGGAAATTTGATCTAGATGCAGAAATTGTTTTGTCTGGCCCTTGCCAGAGACATGTGAAGTCTGCATTACTAGAGGAGAGCCCATATTTCTTAAATTTCTCCTAGTCTCTGAAGAAGCACTTCTCCTTACTCCATTTCCCAGGTGTAGAGGACAAGAATTTCCAGACTGATGTGTTAAAGCTGAAAAATTAATTTCTGCATAGCAACTCCTAGTAAAGTTTCCTAGAGAACCTGGATGAAAGCAGAAAATACTAGTTAAGGGAAACTGAGCAGCGCTGCAAGAATTAAATAGCCCTCATGTTGTAGCAGTCACTAATTCAGGCTGAAACAGTATCATCACCACTCTTTATTTCATGACTTTCTACAGTCTAGGAAATGAGCAGCTACAAATTTCACAGCACATTGTCTGCAAAGAAACATATACCAAATGGGGGTGGTTAAACAGGACATGAAGGTTTGTTCAAACGATTGAGGTGGATAATGCTTCTGTGTCATGAACCCCATCAATGGCATCTAGCTTTAGCTTCATGTAGCCTTAAATCAAAGTTTTACATTCATTTCCATGGGCTTACTGATTGCGTCTTGCTCAAACCCACCAGCAACAGAAACTGCAGATGACTGGTATCACAGAGCAGAAGGTTGGCTACGAGCCCCATGTTGAACACACGGTCTACTGGAGATTTGCTAGATGAAAACATTCATGAGTAAGAGAGCACAGCCAACAAGAATCAGCAACGTCGGGATCTCACCTCCTACTAATCAGAAGGAGACAGTACAGCTAGTGTCGGACACCAGCAAGGAGAAACAGTAGCCACGTCCAGTCCTGTTCTCTACTGCAGTTGGAACGGGCTCAGGTCATCTATAGGAAGAGCGCACGCTTTGTTAGGAAGTACCAAAGATGCCTACAAGACACTGGAATGACTTTGTTTGGCTCTGTGTTATCAGCAAGGAGTTGTGTAGTTGCCTTTGGATTGTGGAGTTACCCGGATGATGGATTCCCACAGTTGCTTTAAACAATCACGAAAGAACAGCAGCAGTTAGTTGTTGCTTATGCTCCCTGGTGCGCCAAGTGCATCACAGGCTAGGAAACTGCTGCTAAACCTAGTCAAGCAAATCCCCAACCGACACTTTTCTGAGAATTTGCTACTTTTCAAGAGATTATTACAAGTGACTTTTCACCCCTGGAATTCTTACTGTTAAAAAAAAAACAACAAAACAAAACCACAACAAACCTACACCAATAAAACATTTAGAACCATGAAATAGAAGATATTTTCAAGAGATTCAAGGTTTGATCTGAAGTAGGTTCAAGTATGCCCACAACATCTTGAACAGAATCTACCTGATGATTATGGTTATCCTTATTTTTGTATTTCAAGAAATGCCTTATCTGCTTCCCTCTGATGCAGCAGCCTGGACTCCTATTTTTCTTCTTCACTAGGATAAATACAATCGCATTACAAAAAACTGCCTAAAAGACTGTATCTCCCAGATCCCCAAGACTGCTAAAGCTTGCTTTATGTTGAGTCTCTTATCTCTTGTCCTACTCTCCTTACATTTTCCTTTCTTGATGATACGAACACCAGCATTTCAGAAACAATACTTACATTTTGAAAGTTACTGTCCTTAAAATTTCCATGTTCTGTAGTAAATTAAGGTACTCCAAGAATTCACTGTCCATCTTTTCACTTCAGTGGCTAAAGACCACTGCTTTAACAAGTATGCAAGTAAACAATAATTTATCACAATCTCTGCTGCAACAGGGTCTTTCAGATCATTTTTCCCATTGCTGTAAGACATTAGGTAGTATGCCAAATTTAACTTGCATTATTACTGTTGTTAGCTGGTAAAAAGAATGAAAGAAAACTTAGATCGATCCACAAATAAGATGTAGATAGTCCATTTCTAAGATAATTTTAGTGACATCATCTTTTCAACTAAGTGTGCTCCGTGACCCCAAGGATTGTTTCCTTCTAGTGCTTCCACTGGTCTCTTTTCCCAGAAAGGCCCTACGGAAGAAGGTAAGATTTGGTGACAGGGTGACCACTCAAAAACATGCAATATGACCACTGTGGATCCAGATACTTTAAGTATTAGAATAAAAAATACATTTAAGGAAAGAAACAAACAATGCTTCGAATCACTATACTTTATTAATACTTCAGAAACATCAGATCCCACTGGTGGAGACTTCTTATCCCCACCTGTTTCCAATCACTGCTTTGAAACAACTTCTTGCAATATGCAAATAGATACATGAGGCACTGTGTGAATACAAAGGGACAATACAAAAAACCCCCAACAATTAAACCTCATGCAACACATACATAGATAGATATAAAAAATATGGTAATGTAGCATAATAAACACAAGCACTATTAGAACAATCCATGTAAATGAATGTACAATATGCATAGCATTTAATGATCAATGACAACAGGTTTCTGACCTGTGCACAAAACCAGCCAGCTTAAATAAGAGTTTCAAGGTACTAGATAACTGGTTAAGCCTCAGCTCATAAAACCTGGTGTACTACAACTTTTCTGCTCAGGGTCACAAGTGCAGATTAGCATACAAAATAAATAAGGACTACGATTCTACAACACTTGGCTAACAGCTCATGTTTCAAAGTCACTGGCCCTCTTACTTTCATTCAAGGTTCATTAGCCAACACAGTGGCAAGAAATGTGCCTAAAGCAACAGTTCTGCTCTTGCACTATTTTAATACTGATAAGAACACATATTTTTAAGTTAGCAGGAGTAGTTACAGAGGTCTAACTTACTACTAAATAAGCACAGGATTTAAGTTATTGTACAGAGCAGACACTGAAGAATTACACCGTCCAAGAGGTTGATTAACCACATGGTATACTGCAGTTACCAACCTGTCTATTCGGTCAACTAGGGTAAAAAAGAGAGAGGACTGAAGAGGTGAAGAAAGTCAGAAAGTTTTTTTCCCCTCTCTAAACAGTGCAAATGTTTGAAAACACCATCTGCAGGAGCAAGGAACTATAGAGACAAGCATATTTCTGAAGTTCAGTATTCAGGATGAGAGCTACTGGTACCTGAAATAAGCTTAAATATTCCTATGGAATAACATGCAAATAACAGGATTTTCTTCTTGCACATCCAATACCGGTCAATGCCAAAGACACAACAGTTGTTGTAGTCTCTTATCTTCCTAGCAGACATGGTACTTTCTATACTCTTGGTGTTACAGGCCTCCAAAGATCAGACCACATTCAGTATGAATACAGACGAAATTAAAATTATGAAGTGGCAACTAAACTGACTTTACAGGCAATGGAGTTGGCAGTTTAAGAAGCAGCATTTTGGGTAGGGGATTGACAATATAAACGGACATAAATGACAGAAGAAAAAGAAAACTGGGAAGAGAGTAAGAAGGAGACAGAGCAGGACTGACTTTCAGGAGAGGAAGATAAAAGTAGTTAAAGTAGTTAAGTAAGTTAAAAGTATTTAAAGTTAAAACTTTATACTGGCCTTTTATTTTTTCCCAGTATAAAGTTTTAACCCGCACAAAACAAACATCTTGCTATTTAATTAAACACACTGAAAAAAGATAAAAAAAAGAAAAAGGAAGGACAGCATTAATCATCCAGCATTAAGCAGAATGCCTTTTAACAAAGTTAGAAATGACAACATGAAAAAGAGGAAGTCATAGTATTACATTGCCCTGAGAAGGTCCCCATAGGATCTCTCTCGTTTCGTAGCTATTATCTCTTGATCCTTAGACGTCCAAAAGGAACCATCACTCCTCAGATAAAAGAATAAATACATCCCGCAGGGAGTGATGGTCACACCTTCCAGCTCCCTTTGCCAAAGCAACAAACCTTCCACATGCCTAACTGTATTGCCACACAAATGATAATAACTTCAAGAAGTGATCCAGTAGGTCAGGAAAGACTGATGAAGTTCTTGTGCATGAAAATCCAGAACCATTTAATCATTAGTAAACTCAGTACTTGCTATATTAATATCTCCTGGAAATTAGTAATCAGGTTTAATAGTTGAAAGTTCAATAATCATAATCTAACTAGTCACAAAACCCAGATACATTCAGTTCTTTACAAAGTTAAATATATCATCTCTCTTCAGACTAAAAAGCACATATCAACAAGACATGAAACCCCGACTGAGAGGAGTTTGTTAACAAAATAAAGCAGACATTACAAAGCAGCCAAATTCATTTGCTTAAAACAGTGGTTTTAAGCTGACAGTATGCTGCCAACTCTTCTAGGTTGCTTTTTTTAATTCCATTGTTTGCATTCCAAGAAGCTTGAAAACATTTCTTTTCCTATTGATTTTGTCCTCTTCTGTTTGACAAAAGCTGCATCTTGCTAAATTTTCTGTGCTGCCAACACAGCTGGCTTTTGTTTATTTTTGTGTGCACCAGCAGCAGCACACACAGCTTGGAAAACACATTAAACTAGTGACACTGAACAGCTTGTGGGGAAGGCTTGTGAGTGTTCGGCCTCTGATGGGTCACACCAAAATAAGGGTTTAAGTGATTCTCTGTAAGATTTTGGTTTCCTGTTGTATTCAGAGATAAGGTTATCACAAGAGCGTACCAGTTCATTTTAAGGTAGTATTTTAAGAAGTGTCTGTTAGAGATAGGTGTTCAGGTCCAGTCACTCCCTCATGTCTCCATGTGATTACTCTTCAGCTGACGTGATGGATTATCAGTAGAAATAACTTTAGATAAAGTAAAATCCAATAAATACATTAAAAATAAACCAAAACATATGCAGAAAGTGTCTGGCTTAGCTCTTAGTGCTGTCAACACTGCAAAACAAATACTCGACAGGGCTGACTGTTTTAGCAGCTCGATTTAGGAAAGCAGGGAGGACTAGCCTCTTGGTTTTAGTGCTGTCAGTTTTAAAGGTTATGACTAGCTTGGCAGGAAACCGATTGCTTTCCAGCACAACTACTCAAATGCAATCAGACCTGTTATAAACCTTGGGTTTACAGAATACATAACTTAGCGTATATTGGGAAGTTTTGCACTCATTTGAAAGCTCATTTTTCTTCTCCAACCCTTCCTGAATCACATTTTGTCCATCAGGAGTTGTTTTGCCTCAAGAAGGGGGAACAGACCATTACTTCCTGGTAGGATTTTATCTGACAGCACAGGCCGAATTGTAAAAGGGACAGTAATAGAACTAAGCAGGGAAATTTAATTCAGGCTTAACTACAGCTAAATTATATATGAATCATCTGCAATCTGCTCTGTTGTGGCTAACATCCCCCCACCTTCTCCCTAAAGCATTTGCTTGATACTTCAGTATTGTAAGAATAGAAATAGACTGTGTCTGGTGCTGTGCATTAAGTACCTGCATCCACAGGAGTAAGAGTAATTTAATCAACAGAGTCTCACTTACACAAAGAGTAGAGCTGCAATCTTAATTTAGACTTTAAACTGCTCAACTAACTAACCATGCCCTTTATAGATTGAGGGTATTTGGTGCAGTGCCATTTAGAAATATCTGTGTTCCTCAGCCACTTGTTTTGGAAGCACCTTTTTGTTAGTCTTTAAAGGATTGCCTGGGAGGGAAGTTTCAGCCCCAAACAGCTGCTTTAAGCTACCAGCTGAAAATGGGTTTTCTAGTGCAGACTGCCAACTTATCTCCAGAATTCAGAAAGCAAGAGAAGCACTTTTCCCAACATCCAACAAAAAAATGGAAATTTTAGTGGCTTTTTATGAAAGCTAATAGCACTGGAAATGCTTTTAAAAAGAGCAGTATCTCATCTGACTTTGAATTCAGATAAGTGTCTATTAAACGCTATTAAAGTCATCACTGTGATTAACACTATTCAACTGCCAACTCTGCTGTAACCACTCCGTGCCCAATTACTCATCTTATGAGAGCTCACCAGCCGTATCGATTCATTAACACACTTCATGGCATTTAGTCATGGCAGCGGCTGCACAGTGACCAGTAGCTGCATGTACTGAATGCTCCCTCCTAGCACTACCCTACACATAAGGATGTTTAGAAAAATACATTTAGTAGCATTAGCTTCCAAGACAGTGTTAAGGGGTCACAGTAAGTCACCCTGGATGCTTTTACTGTGATTCCTTCCTTGGCTGTTTGAAGAGAGTTACCACATCTGAGTTTTGCCTTTTTAATGGGTGTGTTTCTAATTCTTTCAAGCATTGGTATTTCACTCTGAGGAACTGACATTTGTAGCTCTATTTTCCAGCCCACTTCCTTTTTAAAATAGGCATTAATAATACTTAAATGCATTCCTGTCTCTCTCTTTCACTCCTCCATCACTCACAGGGTGGATTTTACTTAATCTCCCTCTGTTCTAAAAATTTGCCAGCATTTCTATCCTCTGTATTCTCAAAAAAAAAAAAAATCCCAAAACCAACCCCACAACAAACCTAATTTGTAAAATTGTAATCTTGTAATTTGTAAAATTGTAATCTTATCTATGTCAGACCCAGAATACTTCACTGGTTTAGGTATCTTTCTTTGTAGGAAAGGGTGGGGTAGGGAGAGAAAGGTAGAAGTATGAATTACCCATAAGCAAAAGAGATGTTGGATACCCACTAAGCAGAATGACTACAGCTAGTTTTCAATCAAGCACAATACAAGAATTTAAGCACACTCTGTTTTAAAAATGCAGTCTCCTTTAAGGAGCAATTTTTCTGATGCTGGGTGCTAAAATGCAGCAGCAGACATTCATTTGGAGTCTAGTAAAATATGAAAATACTTTCATTTTCATTCAACATTTGTCTTGAATCCTTCAGCTAACTTCTACAGGTTCAAAGATTTTGGATAGACTCAAGAATTGTTTTTGTTGCAAGCCCATCAGAAAGACAACGAGGGAACAGGGAAATTAGTCATTTTGTCATTAGTCGTTTGACATTGCTTAACAAGTGTTAATATATTGTGGGTGACACTGGGAAGGCCCAGAGAGGCAAGAGCATTCTCTCACCAAAATTCCATATTATTTGTAACCAAAGGAGGGAAGGAAAATAGAACAGAACAGCCAACACCACAAATCCAAGAAGTTTTAAGAGGAAAGAGAAGAAAAGCTAATGTAGCAGATTAGTACTGTAAATTCAAAACATAGCACCATTCCATATTTTGGACTATTCAGTGCAACTTTATACCTTCTGCTAGAGCTCCCCTCTCTCCCTCACCACCCATACTAGTGACACTTCTTGTAACTATTATGCATTACAGCGGGTGGCTTCTAAAAGTGGTATCAAAGTCACAACTGAAACAAAAATTGCAGGTTGCCTTGCCATCCCAAGGGTAAGGCCACCCCGGTGACCATTTTCAACAGAATTTTAAAAGTGCACTTCCACAATCCATACTTGCATCCCATGTCATACTTCCACTACTGATTTAACATCAAAATGTTGACTTTTCAGTTTAAAAAGGAAAAAAAGAAGCTTCCCTAGGTTTTGATTAGGCTGTCAAGAATAGAATAAGACATCTCCAAAACCATATTTCCCCCCAAACAGTATTTTGAATTTTACTGTAAATGACACATTAAGACATATTTATTCCACCGACAGCATACAAACTGCCACTTTTGAGACAGTTACAACTCCTATAGACCTGACCAGCCTTTTATAAGCTAGTAAGAAGTCTCTAAAAGAGATTTTTTAATCCCTGCTGAAACCTGTATGTGTTCCTAAAGACTACTCCTATCCACTTACATCTCAAAGAAATGAGGCACTAGGTCATTCTAAATGAAAACATCTATATAAGTGAACAGCTTCTCAGAATGCAGAATTTCTTCCTGAGATCACAGCTTGAGAATTAAATTTTTTTATTACCACAGACAGCTTTCTAAAGGCCCATTTCACTTAGCTCCCATTAAAAAAAAAAAATCTATCAAATTTTAAACAAAAAAGGATATTCTCGCATAGCTGAATATCAATGGAAAAAGACTTAAGACTTTGTTTCCTCTGCCCCCAGAAGAACTGTTACAAAGAATTTGGCTTGTTCCATGCCTTCCATGTTTCAGGAAATTTGGCAAATTTCAGAAACCAAACCATACTATGAACTTACCACATTTCACACCTCCCTTCATGAACACAATAGCTTCCCCCTCTCCTGATAAACCTCAGATAGCAGTGAAATCAAACAATTCTGTATGATTCTTACTATATTAATAATGAGAACTGTTTCCAAGACACCAAGAGGCAGTAGTGGTCATCAGAATTTAGCATGACATTGACTAGCTGAGTTAGAAATCAAGGGGATAGGAGGTGGTAAACGCAACTGGATTACTATGCAAGTCTAAAGGCTTCCGTAACAGAAGTAGGTTCTCTACACCTACCCTCCTGGGTTGCCACCACAGAAAGCCTTCCTGACATATTTTAGGGCAGCAAAATGCAGGATGGAAAAGCGCTTGCACCCTTCCCAGAGGAAAAGCTCCTGTTGTGGCATAGCAAAACAAGGAAGTCACTGTCTGAGTTGCTATGTAATGAGATGGTAGCTCACTGAGGAGCTTCCCTGTTAAACCATATGATCATCCATAGTAATCCAGCAAAAAATTCAGGTAACTGCTTTGCCCCACACTAGCTAACGATTCAGACACGCTATGGACATAAACAGTGCTGCTCTGTTTTTCCTTTTAGCCATCTCAGCTCTTCTACCTGAATTTCATCCCTAAGCAACGTTAATGTTCAACACATTTTAATCAACAGGACTGACATATTGCAATGCCATGTGCTTCTAAATTAGGCATACAATCTTGATGCCAGATGTAAAGCACTTCTTGTCTAGATACAGAAATTACCAACACATTTACCACTGAGCCTTCAGATCCTGCTGAGTCCTGCTACCAGGCTAGCAAGGCAAGACAAAACACAACCAGAGGCTCTAGCATGTACTGGATATAAGTCACACAACATACACATTCATTGAGATTCTTTCATCCTCACCTTGGCTTCACATCTCCTTAGAAAGTTATTTAGACCCCAAAAGTCTATTAATCAAGAACTGCTACTAAAGTGTTTCTAGTTTGTATTACTAAATTTTCTTATGAAGGTCAGAAGTGCATTTGTTTTTAAATGAAAGTCATGCTGACTTAGATTGTTACTTTATGATTAACCAAACAGAGCTTTTTACATGGGGCAAGGGTAAGTCACAGTAAGTATTGTGAAGCTTTTAACTACAAGCCACAAGATTTGGCAACAATGAAAGAGATGTTTCCTTGAAACCAAGTTTCCACTAAAATCATTCACAAAAATGAAACATGAAACATTTAAGTGCATTAAACATCAGTATTAATGAAATAAAAAAGTCACATCTTAAAAACACTACAAGCTGGCTCACCAGGACATGGTAGGAAACCAGCAATCCTTGGGTGAAATATTTAAGGCACTTGAGGGTAGTCAGTTTTTAAAACCAGATAATAAAGACACAGCCACTTTAAAATCCTAATTTAAATAAAAACCACAACAAAATAAAGTAACACTGCAAAAAAAAAAACCTCCAACTGTAAAGTTCAGTAAATAAACAAACACTTAGAATAAAAATAAAATTCTCATTTGTTATAGTACACAAAAAGGTGGCAGAAACACAGCATATTTAACTGCTAGAGCATACATACTGTAAAGACCTCTCTCCAATACAACAACAAGGGTCCTTTCTTTCCAGGTTGCCAAACAGCCAATAAAGCATGTTTGTTAGGGAGAAATAATCCAGTGCAGTTAAATATTGGATTCCAGTTTATAAACCAGAGCATCCCAGAAATCAGCTGATTCTGTATCCTTTTGCCTGGGATATTTCTCATCAGCTTTCTTACTATTTTTCTGGGGCATTCAGTTTCATCTTCTCCTCTCCATATACACAAAATTAAATGTCTCTGTTTGAATAAAGAGGCCACATCATTCTTGTAGTATTGTCTTTGGTACAAAACAAAAGCAATTTACGGAGCATAATGGTGTCACCCAGTCTCTCACATACCAAGCCTGTTCCTACAGACCACACAAAGTAAGAAGGTTTTTTTGTGATGGTGACAGCTTCTCTCCTCCCAATCTCCAAAGTAACGTCACAATTAAATACAACATATATAATTCTTTTTAAGCACTAATTTAAATTTTCACTCAGAATTCACAAACGGGTGTTCTCACCCATTAGCTTATACGTATTATGGTTTCTTACCACTTCCAGGGCAGAGGGATATGACCAGCAGCCCTGGGACACATTTTTAGAAGTCTGCTCCCAGAGACGAAATAGCTGTACAAAACTCCACATCTGCTCAGTGTTTTTTGAGGGGAGGGGGAAGTAAGGAAAAGACAAATGGGAATTCAGTAAAAAGAGTCTTGCCTTTCTGCTAAATGTCTGTCCATTTGTCATTGTTTTCCTGACACATTTTGCCTATTGCATTAGAGGCTTCTTCAGTGGAAAGCAGTTCCTTACATGAACTTATTTGAACGTTCTGGATTAAGCAGATTTTGTCACTGTGTAGCTGCTGCCTCACAGCTGAGGAAATTAAAGGGTGAGCTCCGAGTATCATCACCAGCCGCAAGGCTCTTAGGGTCTCTGAGACAATCTGCCAAGATGTCCTGAGGATCCCTCAAGAACACCACGAGAACAGTGATGTTATCACTGGATCCGTTTTCCTTTGCAGCAGCCACCAGTCTTTCGGCCGCTTTGAGACCCACTCCTTTGGTTTCCATTAAATGATCTAGGACCAAGTCTACAACCTCATATGGCTTGATAGCATCAAAGAATCCATCACAGGCTAGAAGCAAGTAATCTTCAGAACCAGTCAGCTCAAATGAATCTCCATCTGCATCACCAGAGATGTAGGGTTTCTGACATATGTCACCTAAGACAAACAATCAAAACAAAGGCTTTATTACTTCAAATGTGAACAGTTACTTCTTCACCCACTCATTGCCTTTATTGTCCTCAAGGACAGTCAGATCATATTCCAGAGGTACCTGATGCAGGACAAGAGTACTGGAAAGTTATGGAATAAGCATGGCAGGCCTTAGTTTCTTTAAGAACGCTTGGAACCTGCCTAAATCCAGTGGGTTTCTAAGGAGTGTAATTCACACTTTCCTAATTTTGCAGGGAAAATAAGGAAATTCATTTTTTCTCTCTGAAGTGTATTTGTGCAAGGAGATAGTCAGATATTCTTTCTTCAGGTGTGCCTCTTGTACAGCCTTCAGAATGCTGTGAAAATAAGATTTTTCTTAGCTATCCAGACATGCAGCACAATGCCAAAAGAATGTGTTCATTGTATTTAGTTCATCAGTTTCATATGGACATACTTACTGAACATGGGTTATTATTGATCCAGATAGACAAATTTATACTAATTTGCTTCCACTGGTACCATTATCTACTGTACTTGCCCAGGGTCTTTTCTCTTTTTGCCGTAATTGGCGAGTAGCAAAGTAAGCTCATTTAATAAGATTTTGGAATATTACAATTTAAATGCTCTAAATTGCTGGGTATGTATAGTCTGAAGGAGGATGCAGCAATGTGACTTAAGAACTACAGTCAGGAGAAAGATATATTAAAGTGGACAAAAAAAAAACCACAAAGGAGACATTCAGACACATAAAGAAGGCTAGATGAACATTTATTACTTCCTCCACTTTTACAAATTAAATACGTTTGTTAAGCTACTGTAGAATACCACAGTATCAAGAGACATTTACAAGGAAAAGATGCTGAGCAAAATGTCATTTACAGTAAACATACAGTCTCAGGTGGTATGTTTTAATCAAATTTAATCTGAACTACACTAATTCTGATGGCTTATCTTACCAATTGCTCTGGAAACAGCCAAGGTACCATTAACCCTCCAGCAGTCCATATAGGTTACACAACCACCCAGAGTCTCAATGCGTGCTCTCTCGTCCTGAAAAACGGTGGAATACAATTTTTAAACTGAAAGTTTACCCATGGTTTACTGACATTTTTGTTATTCAGTCAAAGAGGAAAAAAAGACAAAACCCAAACCCAAGACCTGCTTCACCTTCTGTATTTATACTATGAATACAGCAAACACATACATCATAATCTAGCTCGGAAACATGCACTTAAGATTACTGGAAACAACCCACCTACTTTCCAACATATCATGGCTTTCCCACAAAAAAACTGAATTCTTAAATTTTTGTATCATCATGTTCTTTCCCATATGGATGAGTACCCTTTCCTGCCACTTCTTCCCATCCCATACAGCAACTGCATAAATATATAAATATTTGCAATAAAATACAAGATAACTAGACTATGTAACAATACCATTTGCATTGATACTCCTTTAACTATTCAGTTTTTACAAATATTCATGTTATGAAGGCAAAGGGTCATGCAATGCTATCTAAACTTGCAAGATCCCCATAAAATTTCATGTCATAAAATACCTGGCTATTTAAAGTGTATGGAAAATGCAATACACTTTAACCCAGTTAGGCTAGTAGATTATCATTAGCTTTTGAATGCCTGTATAGCATATTATGAAAGACTTGCATTATGCTAATGTTTCACATAGCTATTAATCTCAAATCAGTAAGTTAATAATAATTTAGAACAGGCAGTTTTAAATTCACACACACAAAAAAACCCTGTGGAAGTCTTTAATTACTACAAATTTTGAAAAGAGTCTGAGCAGGAACTGAAGTCAGGACTACCAGTACTATCAGTACTTCCAAAAGGAGCATAGTTGCAGGGATCACCTTTTCAGAATGCAGGAGTGGATAGAAAAAAAGAAATTGTCAGTTCTCTGAGTCCTACCATACAATACATGTAATTATGTAAAGCACTAAACACTTAAGGTGGCTTGATTCCAGAAGGTTTCAAGAGAGATTCTGACAACACATACAAGAGGAAAAAACCAAGTCAGACTTACTTCTCTTTCTGGTTTGTGAGGTTCCATTAATGTCACAGCTTTTCCTTGCTGCACAAGCATTACCTGTGAGTCCCCTAGCCATGCTATGTGTAGCTTGTTCCCTACAATCAATGCAGATACACCTGTTGTACCACTCCGCAGCTTCTACAGAAGAAAACAGGTATGTTAGAAGTGAATATTCAACAAGCCCTACTAGGTTACATGGCAATATTGTAAACTTAGGCTTGATCACACTTAAATGCAGCAGAGTAGACCTGACAATCATAACTCAGGTACCTGAAAAAAAAGGTACAAGATACTAGCCAAACTTGAAATAAACTATTAAATATTCTAACATGCAGATGGCTAACAGTGCCTCTATTATGTTCTTCCTTCTCTGTTATTAATTCCAAACTGATCCAGGAGACTAAGACCTCTATTGTTCAACACAGAGACACACAGAGAAAAGAAAGAGGATCTGAATTTCAGTAGTACGAACATTTCACATACAAACACCAGTGTCCCCAATCCCTTTCACATTCTCTACCACTAGCAACTAGAGACACCTTGCTGCCCATACACCCCCTTATCCTTGGGTATTTAACTGAGGGTGTCAGCAAAGGAAGTAACCTAATTGTTATAGATTCCCTGTACAGATTATTGAGTCAGACCTCATGAAGATGCTGGTCCATCTTTTGTGCCTGACAGAAACGGAGATATAAACAATAAATACTTCCATATTCAGTTACTGCTATAAAAACAGTTCTCACCAAACATCCTCCCATTATATAGATTTGAAGAAAGAATGTTCATTATACCAACTTGATTCAGAGCTGATCAATAAGCCTAATGAACTGAAGAGTCTGATTTAAATCACAGAATACATTTTTCATCTTACAACCACCTGTGACATCAATGGTGACAAGAAAGAGGAAGACAATGACTGTATTAATGGGAAGTGAGAA
This sequence comes from Athene cunicularia, assembly GCF_003259725.1. NCBI lineage: Eukaryota > Metazoa > Chordata > Aves > Strigiformes > Strigidae > Athene > Athene cunicularia. The sequence goes on along the minus strand of NW_020799121.1, from coordinate 6,484,758 downwards.
ACCTCTTTTCCAGGTAAGAGGTAGAATAGAACATCTAGAGGCTGCCTAATTTAGGCAAAGAGGCAGCAGAGTGTTCTCTCAAATAATTGGTATGTCAGGATCATTTAAACCACCTAACATTTCTTTTGCAACCACTGCCACTTTGTTTTTCCTCAAAAAAAGAAATAATGTGATCAAAGAAAACCTTTACATGTAGCATAATTTCATAAAGAACTCAGTGATTCAAAGAAACTGTACTGCCAGAATTTTCTGGATAATACCAAGTTGTCCAACAGTTTTTAGTGTTATTTAAATACAATGGCATTAATCTCTACCCACTCACCTCTCTTTTGGCTTTGAAAAGAAACATTTCATCTGTCTTCTGGAAAGAGCATTTCAAGGCCTCAGCTGGATTCTTAACAATCTCTTCGTGTAGCCCGACATTTACATGTAAATGGGTTGCTGAATAATTGGCAGCATCCACTCCACCGTGGCCATCAAATACCGCAAAGTACGCGCGATCAATGTCATCCTTTTGCAGGGAGGGAGACAGAGAAAGACATATTCGTCTTCAAAAACAAAACAGTTCACAGACCGGTACAAGCAAGTAAAGATTCTTTATCCTGGGCTTTCTTCCATACAACATTGCATAGTTAAGGGCAATTTAAGTCAGTTTGTCCATACACAACATGGATAAAATTGGTACTTTGCAGGGGAATTACTTTTCTTTGTTTGTTGTTAGTCATTTAATATCCTTGAAAATAATCTGGAATTGAAACAGCAGACAGCTGGTTATGTAGTCCCACTGCAGCCTCATTAATTGGCACTTGTACAACTGCTGTTCTACCCTCTTCTTTTCTTAGTATGCTAGTTACCTCTGTCACAAGAACATTATAACTCCAGCAACATAACACTAGGTGAGCTTCCCATCTCCCTATATCACTTATGACATGAACTCCAAGGTCACAAGACCCTTCTTTATCAGGGCAGTAGCTGGCCCCTACCAATCTGAGTAAGTCCTTGCTCCAGCACAGACACGATAAATAACTTGTGCCAACAAATTCTTACCATTTCACAGATCATCCATCACTAAGTCATTGTGTTTACAGGAATGTTGTAAAGCTAACAAACTGGCCTCCCCGGTTTTGCCCAGACTTACTGATAAACCAAAGAGTTGATTGAACTCTGGGAGCAGAACGTGGCGGTCCTCCATTTTCCGTCGAGTGTTACGGATGGCGTGGATGGAAACAAGCAGGAACCGCTTCAGTGGTCTCAGCGGTGGCAACTGCTTCTGCCACTCAAAGCAAACATCCCGAAGTTTGTTAAAGAAGCAGCGCTGCAACGACTCTCCATCCAGCACTGCCAGCACAAAGACAAAGCAAGAAGTTGTGGGCCCCATTTTCCTACATTACCCCTACATTTCCTTAGAGCTACAGACACATATTCATCACTCTGCCTTTACAGGCTCAACAAGAATTCAAATAGGGTCCTGAGAGTAACGTGGAGAGAAAGTCGCAATGGAAAACAGTATAACATTAAGTATGAGAGCAGCTTCTCTCCTTACTAGTTCTCTTTCAGAACAGAGACTTATCAAGTAGGTGATTACATTACAAAAATTGTAACAAAGACTCAAAAAAATCAGTCTGGCATTTAGACAGAAATGTTATTATTATGTAAGTAAAATGCACAATATATAGTGGCAGGAGTGCATCCCTACAAAAAAAAAAAAAAAAAGGAATAAGCAGGCAGAAAAGCCTTCAAGATAAGAGATTGCTGTTGTCTTGGACACAATGGTTGAACCAGCATTAGCCTGGCTTTGGGTCAGGTTATGTCCTACTGAACCACTTCCACTGAAACAACAAGGAAGTCTGAGAATGCTTTGCTGAGGTCAATAGCTCAACTCATAGTTGAGCTGAACAGATTAGAATTTTAAGCTGTTGTCTTTATCTTTCTAAATACACATGGTTGTAGGAGCTAGAGAGACAGAAGAACACTTCCGCCACTTTCCTGCTTTGTCATTACAGAGCAGAACTGTAAACACCCATTGAGCATAGTGTGAAAAGCTCCGGCCAGACACTCAAATCCTTTCCTGGATAGGTCCCAAAGATCAATTAATCCAAACTTATTGTTCATCAGACTGAATGGTTTGGTGCTTGGTATTGTGTCTAGCTTTGAAATGCAGTCTCTCTCGGAATAGGTAATAATTTAAAAGTTTTGTCATTTGAGTAAGAACCCTGCCTCAATGCTAAATCAACTAAGTTAAAATAGCATTGAAAAGATCATCTATAGGGCAAAAATAATTTGCTGGTCACTAATGTGTTTCCTAAAGAATGGCCGTGCATGAACTATCTTTCCTAATTCTATTTTATCCTGACTCCTAGTAACACTGCTAGCATTAAAGTTTCCTCAGAATTCCTTTTTATAACTTGTAGTTTTCAAACATTTCTTTTTTTCAGCAACACTAGATGGCCAGCTTCAGATGCATCTCTGGACCCAGAGAATTGAAAGCTTAAATTCAAACACAGATCTTAGATTAGCAGTCACCACATATTAACCAAAACTAATTTTGGTTTGCTTAATATGCAGGTGTGAATGCACAAGATATTAAAACCTTTAAATATTAAGTCATTCTGTATACAAATACAATTAAATAGGACAGCATCTTAAACAGCCTTCTCTACAGCTATTAGTTTACATATTTCTGAATGTCTTGAGTAATACTGACCAGAAGACTTGGACACATATTGCTGCTTAAATATTAAGCCTGTGAAATCTGACATAGGTTTTAGTACCTTAACACCAGAAATTCTTCTGCAGTATACCACACCAAACAGTGGTACTCATATAGGCACACGTACATACCTTACTTATTATATAAATCACTTCTCTTTCATTCCAAAAATGCTTTTTTTGCCTGAGAGTTATTGCAGTGCAGGAAAAGAGAGTCCACACTGTGCTGCAGCACAAGGAATATTTTTCTTCCTATTTGTATAGTTAAAGTGATGCAATAGAAATTACAAGATAGGGAAAACAAGTACAGTCCAAAAGTGCAGAGAAATGAATGCCTCTAAAACAGATATTCCCTGCTGAAATCAGGCAATGCAAACACCTGAAAAGTAAGCAGGTTTCCATAATATTCAATAGGGGAATGGTGAATAGCAATTTGATCTAAATGACAATGGTGACAAGAATGAACAAACATAAAATAGACAGGAACATATAAAACAGAAATTAAATGAGGTTTCAACAATCAGAACAGGGAAGGTTCTGGGGCATTTGTCAACAAGGACTAGAGAAACTCAACTACTTGAAGACAGAGCTCATGCAAGGATTTTCTGACTTTGTGCTATCTTAATCCACTCCAATCCTGTATCTTTACAGTCTTTAAAGTAAAACAGCAGCATGAATGATTGTGCAAGTGTTACCAGTATAATATAACCATACAGGATTCCAGAGACATTAGGTGCTTATGACCAAGAAAATGTCCCTGTCCTATCAAGATCTTCATTACTTGCTGTTTCTAAACATTATAATTTCTTAGCATTCAGATGAGGTTCACTAACTGAAGGTTTGTGAGCCCAAGGTTTTCATAAGACACAGAACAAGAAATTATAAACCTAGACTCCCAAATACATAGCAGTTCACATCTTGTATTACTGCTAACAGTTCACATCAAAGATAATTACATGGGAGTCAATGAAGACTCCCCAGCAGAGTGACTGCAGGATGCTCTGATGACCAGTTTCCAGCTGCTTTGGGCAATATTTGTGCTGAAAACCTATGTAATTATCATGTAGGTTACAATATGTTGTTCCTTATTTTCCTGTAAAGGTTGAGCAATAGCAAATAAAGATATGCTACTGGAGCACAAAGTCACAACACAGTAAGATACAATTCTCTCTGATGTAAGGGAGACAATAAGAAAGATGCTTTTATATCACTTTTGACAATGATATATCTTACCACATGCCTCACAGTGACTGCCGCAAACATAATATAGAGCTTCTAGTTATGGAAGATCAGAATGTTGATCTCCTTCAGTTTGCCCTGCACAAAGCCACGCACAGAGCCACAGAGCCCGGACTGTGTAAAAGAGGCACTCTGGGGAGACTGAGCTCAAAGCGACTGCAGGAGGCACCCGCGAGAATCTCTGAAGGCCCGCGGCACGTACGCGCAAGCTGCTTCTAGGCGGAGGTGCTGGGAGGCTCCAGCCCCGGCGGAGACCCCGCGGACATCCCGCGGACATC
>NW_020799121.1:6468552-6480482 GCF_003259725.1 Athene cunicularia | reverse complement strand
CGCGGACATCCCGCGGAGATCCCGCAGCTCCGCCGGGGGGCGGCAGAGGGCGCGATCCGCCCCGGCCCCGCCGCAGGCTGGCCGGGGCCGTGTCCCGGGGCCGCAGTGCCCATCTGCATCTCTCCCTCCGCCGGAGGGGCAGAGCCCGGGCGTGTGGTGTAGAGCCCAGCCCAGCTGATCCGAGGCCAACTCTTCCCCTGCAAACTGCGAGAAACTTGCTAGATCTCTCCAGACAGAGGAAGGCTACAAGCATTAAGGCAAGGGATGAAATATTTAGGGTGCAGCAAGACTTAAACAAATGTGTTCCCCTTCCTGCCGTTTCAGACTTGTAGGTGAATACTGAAATAGGCTTCTGGGAAGTGTCGTATCCTGACCCCTGAGCTTAGCAGGGAGTCACATCCTCAGGGGCACACTGAACCGCCTTTCAAGTCAGCCCAGAGAAATGGAAGGGCGAGTATTTCCCCTTACAGGATATACTAGTTTGCCTAAAACATCTCTCCTCCATTTTTATTTCCGACTCTGCTTGCATCCTGCCCCACTTAAATTCTTGGCACTGGGACTGAAGGTTTGGTGAAGTCTAATGTTAAAACACTTCAGCATGTAAATGCAATAGGACCATCTGTTACAGGAGGCACAGTCCCAGTACTCAGTCACCAAGGTCTGTTCTCTCTCCAATTCGCTCAGGAGAAAATACAGGCATCAGGCCGAAGACACACGCATTAGGTTCTTCATCCCTCAGGATCCCATCTTTACAGGGGAGGGTGGGAAGAGAAGAAATAATCCATAAAGACAGAGACTATTGAGAAACTTGCCAAGAGCAAGACCTGGAGTTTCAAGATGTTCAGGCTGTAGAAGGGCCACAGGACCCAAATATCTGGTTCCCAAGAACAGACAAAAGCAAGATGGATTATATGGATGAATTTAAGGTGTCAATGTGGCTGCACAATAGCAACTGTGATGATGCCAGTGTCAAACATCAGAGTAATTAGCTACAGTTGGTCTACCAAAAAGAAAAGGGCACTTCAAAAATGTAAGAGATTATCAATTTAAAGTTGGAACTGACCCAGGTCAATTTAAGTAAAATTATCCAATAAGGAAGTGAAAAATTCTTAACTAGTTCAGTTCAGGAAGCACAGTGAACACAGTAATTAATTCTTTCTGGGAAGAGAAACTCTTTTCCCCTTCCAGAAAGCCAGCCCACACAATCAGTCCAGGACTCCAGACACCATGTTTGCATCTTGGCCACAAAACTCACAGAGCTACCTTTCATCCCACAGATACCCAGCAGGAACAAATAAAGTTCTGTTCACTGCTGCTTGCCAGACAGCCTAACCAAATATTCTGGGAAACATTTCAAAACACTGAAGTCTTCTAAAAGACAGCCTCTGGGAAAACCACAGAAGGAAAAAAGTATACTTACAGGTGAACCTTTCCTCATCTCCATCTCCCTCTGTTTCCGCACTTTGCTGCTTAAATTCAGTCAAGTCTGTTTGGAGGACTCCATCAACTGCAGCATGGATCAACGATGCTGCAAGAAGAGGTGAAACACCTCTGCTGGTAAGAAAAAGAAGGGAAAGCAAAATAGACCACATTAGTTTAAACTGAGCTACAACCTCACAGTTTGTGGCTGGTGACCTCAATTAGAAAGCATTACATACAATCAATAATTCTAACTTCATTAGTAAACTAGTAGAGGAAACCATATGTTCAATATTTATTCATACAAATCTTCGGTAAGATCTTCAGTTAGACAACTGCTTTCTCAAGAACGCAAAGAGGAAGAAGCGTATGAATCATGTTTTCAAACTGTTGCCTCACACTCCAGTCACAGATGGTACCTCCTTCCCTTGAGCTCTCAGATGGGAACTGCTACCTTCAATTCTAGCCTCTGAACACAAACATTTTGTTTCTACTCACTACACAACATTTCTTGCTTGCAGTCAACTTTCTCCACAGACAGTATCGAGATCTCTCCACTGTTGTACACACAGATCTCCACAAAGGTTACTTAAGACTCCAGTTCCCCTCCCTCCACAAGAAGAGCCACGCTCAGTACTAACCTACAGCCCTTTAATACTCAGTTTCTCCTAACTGGTAGTTCCCCAAAGAAATCATCCAGAAAGAAGGTGCAGAGTTGGCACTGGTAATTAGGATAAGAAAAGACTCCAAGACTTGTGGTTCAGCTGAAGCTTTTAGGTAAGCACCTGGAGAATAATGCTGCACGAGCTACTCACCCTCTTCTCACCCTCTACTTTTTACTCAGTGCTTTATGCAAGCTACATGCTTTATAAGAAGCACATACTTGCTATGCTTCTGAATCTGTAAACAAATAAGGCTCATCCAACTTTAAAATGTGGCTACTAGAAAATAACTCTTTTATATTCACTGTATTTCCATGGCATGTACTAACAATTAAAGTACATAACATCCATTCCAGACATTTTCTATGAGCACAATGAAGAATAAGCGTGGACGTTCATAAAAAGCATTTTATCCATTGTTCATGGAGCATTTGATACCCAAAGTATCAAATTATACAACCAAAGCAATTAACACATTAAGGCACCTGCAGAAGTCAAGCACAAGACTTTGTTTTGCCAGGAACCATTTAGGAAGTCCTGCATAAAACTGGTTGGCTGGAGAGTAAGAAATGGTGGAAGCAACTGGTCTCTGTAGGTGTTCCACAGAGATGACTGGTTTTGTGTGTACCGAAGAGCAGGGAGGGGAAGACCATGAGGTTTTAGATCCCGGTGACAACAAGCTGAAATGCATTTTGCCATTGTGTTTCTGAAAAGAGGGGCCTTGTCATATCCTCACAGCTGTGTACGAGTACCTCCTGCGGCAGCAAACAGAAAGCATTGTGTTAGTCAGCAGGCTGCTAACAGAAGCCTGTTTTATGCTACGCATTCTGTAGCAGCGATGGCCTACTTTAATGAGTCATTTTGGTACTTCAAATAGATGGCAACATGTTTGCAGTCCTTTCAGAGCTAGCTGCAGTCATATCACATCAAGGGAAGCCAGAAATCGGCTTTTTAGTTCTTTTTTTAAGGCTAATATGTTTGGTGAGTTAGTTGCTTTCCTACTCAAGTTAAAAGTAACAATGCCTGCTTATAATCACTCTGACACTAACAAACAACCTTTTAAAAGGTCACGCAAGAAACATCTGAAATGGATATGACACCCCCCAAAAAAAATCCTGCTTCCTGTTTTTGCTCTTATAGGTGGAAAATAAAGGAGTATGAAAATACAAGACACACAAACAATGTCACGTCTATAACTGATGCTGCTGAAAGTCAGAAGCTTTAGTTAAAGTAGGTTTCAGCTCCAATAACCAAGACAAAAAAAATATTAAGTGAATCTGCTATGCATTTAAGTGCACAGTGAGAGCCCCAGCTGCAGTTACCCTCAGAATTTGTCTGCTATGCTGGAGGAGAAATACAATCTACCCTTGGTTTCCAGCTTGGTATCAGAAGAGGGCTTAACACTTTGATTTTAAACTTTCTAGACTTCTGCCTTCCAGAGCCCTGACTTGTGGAACTGAGTCCACAAAAAGGATCTTAAACAAAAGGCAATATACTGAGTGCTATAATTCACAAATCCTGTATAAGCCTCTGCTTACAGGATGCCTTTAACAAAGAAAAGGTTTACAAGTTGTTATGTCACATCCTCCAACTTTTTCCAGTTGCCACCCAGTTCCTAAAAAGGAAATTCAGAGGTTCCTCAGCACTGATACGCTTCATTCAGCTTTGCTTCCTATGCATTTCCTCCCCCTGCAGTTTTGCAAATCTCTAAAGAAAATGGTTGCTTATTGGGATTTTATTTGTTATGTAGCCAGCAACAACAACATTGAGCAGTTGATTCTGACACACTGACAAAAGATAAAATAAAAACCTGAAAAATGACCCTACCTATTTAGTTCAATCTCGGTTTCAAACAGAATATATTTGTCAGTTACTTTATAAACTCTTAATACTAGTGCTACCATATTGGTAAGCCTGTTTTTTACTGAAGCACAGGTAAATGGAGCTCCAAGGCAATGGTATTTTCTATTCAGTTTGGATGTTTACTGGTTCTAATTTAATCCTCTAAATTGAGACCTCAAGAGTTAACAAAATATATAATTAGAGTAAGGACTGCTTCTTTAGTTGAGAGCTACAAGGTCTCACTTGGCTAGAGTGTTATCTGGAAAGCAGGCACAGTACCTATGGCAACCAGTGTAAAAGTAGAAGCCCGGTGCAGTTACCATAACAGACTTCAAACCTTTTCTGTAAGCAAAGAATGTCACTTATTGTTAAAATCTTCCTTTCAAAGAAGCCCAAGACACCCTGCTGACAGGCTGAACCAAGCATAATTTAATCTTCATGAATCAGAAGAAATACTGTAGCCATTTCTTAAGTGGGAAAACAACTGTGTTGAGAAGAAGGAAGCTGGCGGGGTGTGTTACATGGAAAGGATGTTACCCTCTCTTAGGAGTCTTAAAAGAAACAAGTCAGCCCCATTTCTATGACACATGCAACACTAATTACCTAGCTTCAGTATACACAGGCTAGTAGTAAACAGACATAGAATTTCTTTGCTACAGGCTATTTCTTTGCTAACAAAAAGGGTGTGTTTTGACCACAATTAAAAATATTTTAAAAGAATTAATGCGTGTTGTAACAGTGCAGATGGCGCATTGTAGCTTCACCACCAGCTTAAGTCAGATCACCAGTGGCTGGAGTGTGGAGTTCATATCCTGCAGATACTTCATGGTTAAATACAAGCCTCATTTTAAAAACCTGAGGATAGACAAAAGTAGTAAGTTAAAGAGCAAAGCGGTATTTATGCTAATAAAGAACACACTTAAATTTATATGCCATCCTCCTCCTTGAAGTATCCCATACTGGACACATACAGTATTGTTAAAAGGAGCTGTACAGAGCTTCTGTTGATATACATACCTGTGGGCCAAAACAAAGTTACACAGGGAAGTAGAAAGCAATTATGATATTTTGCATACTTTAGATTTGGCGCGAGTTACAGGACAGAACTTACTTCTTATTCATGTTGCTACTCTTCTGCAGTACAATTTAGTTCTCTATTTTATTTCACTTCAAAAGACCAGCTGTCATGCCATCACAGCCACAGCGTATTCACGTATGTCAGATCAACCATAAGACTGTTGCTGACCCCTTAAATATCAGCCTTCAGAAAGAAAAGACAGGATATACAGAAGTTCCTTCAGGAAGCAGAAACCCTAGTAAGATCACTTCTTATTTGGTTTTATTTGAGTCATTAAATCCCCAGTACACTTGCAGGAAGCACTGCAAACAGTCACCAGTTCAGAGATGCCCCCACCTCTTCTTCCCCTCAAATTTAAGAGGGTATATTCAGAAGTCTCTGGCAAACAGCTTTGTGGGCAAGCGGGAAGCATCCAGAGCACCAAAGGTCAGGTCACCACATCTCGTCCAGAGCCTCAAATATGATTACACTTTTTTCAAAGGCTTGAAAACAGATGACAGACTTTCTGTTGTGCTCTATGCCCACAGCTTACAGCAGCTTTGAGAAAGCAGAGTAGTGCAGCAGATGGCAGACTCCGAACAGCTGCTCGTCAGCACTTTGAACAGAGAGAAGCAAGCTCTGTGTAACCTGGTGGAGAATGGTACAAAGCCTCACTAGGACATACCAAACACTCAGTGTTTACGCAAAGCCTGCTGAATTTTTATTTATGCTTTTTGGAAAGAAAATAATTCACATACCACTGCTCCAAACACACACATTCTCCCACAGTACTGTCAGTATTGTGCTTTTCTTTATACAGAGATTTCCTAACTGTATTGGCTAAGTCGCTGATCCCTTGTCACATTTCAATTTTTTTTTTTTATTTTTTTTTTTTTTAAAAAAAAAAGGTTGCATGATACTCTGTCTAGGTATTAATACTAAAGTCATGGCAACAAGACAGCCACGGTATTGCAGGCCAGAGCACCACCATATGATCCTCTTTTCCTTTCGGAGTGCATATATACATACATATGCATATATATATATATATATATATAGAGGTGCTATATCTGCTAGCAAAAGCTTCTAACATAACTCAGCTGCAGCTACTTATATGGAAGGAAAGATATATTTATGCACTTATTTGCTACCCAGACTCTGTAACACCAGAAGATCACATAGAGCACAGCTTTGTCAGTGAAGCGAAGTTTGTCACTGTGGACTCGGTGTGTGTTTCTAGCACATTACAGCTATATCAGCAAAGCGTTTTTAGTGCAGATCTGCAAATGCTAGCAGTTCTCTAGCAAGTGAAAGATCCTCTCATACTGCTAAAATAATAGCAGGTCACAAGTTTCCTCATCAACAAAAGCTGCTTGTATTCAGTATTTTTTCCCCAATCTGCTACTTTTATTTCCCTTCACCCTTTTTATTCTTATAATCAACTACAGAATGTTTCCACTCAAGTGGCTCTAAGCATTGGCTTTTATTACAGCAGCACCCAGAGTTCCCAGGGTGATGGTGATCAGAAAAGTACAAATGTGTATCTGTCAAGGAGAGAACATCTGACATCCTATGATGTGTAGGAAGTTGTTTCTTGTGGTAATGACATCAAGTCTTTACAGTAGATGAACAAGATGGAATCAAAACAAATATATCAGTGCCACACAGAATTTCTATCTTTTATGTTTCCATTTTTACATGAAGCAGCTTTTCCCAGACTTTCTTCTGAAACTACCAGAAGTAGTAGCTTTAGAACCCAGAATCCATCTGTTCAGGCCCTTCAGTTATTACCAAACAGTGCAATGGAGAGTCACCTGCCACTCCCATTTCATTCTCATGGTAAGAAAAAACACACAGCAGAACAGCAGAGGTTTAATTTCACAAAAGACACTTTTCAATTGGGCCTTAAACCTGTTGTTTCAAAACCGACTATTTCTTATCTTGATGCCCCAATCAAACAGCAACAGAAAGGGTGTTTCACACTGATTAGGAGAGAAAAATATGCAAATTCTAGGGAAAGACAATTGCAGTTTTCCAAGCAGAACAAAAGAAACTGATTTAAACACCAGCAAGCCAGCCCTAAAAGTTTCCCCATCATTACAGATTTGATCTTTTTTTCAGCATTTCATCTTTATTCTTGTATTGCAGGTGTCCCCACACATATGCTTTCTTTTTAAAGGCAAAGTGATTCTTCCCCAAAATTACTGTTGAGAGTATCTTGTAACAGGGAAAACTACCTGGGAGTTTTAAATTAAGAAATTATTCTGGTAAGCCATTTACTGATCACAAAAGTAACAGTTTGTTCAGCTTCTATATAGTTGGAGGCAGGTCAGAACGGTCAAACCCTTTTATTATCCAGACACATACACAGTGTGAGCTGCACATCATTGCTCTCAAGATGTGTTATCATCCCACCATCAGCTTCAGAAGCAGCTGCGGACAAACCACACACTATAGAAAACAAGGTAGTTTTGACCACCACCCAAAATTACCAGAGCCAGTTTGTTAACCATTTGCTAAGCTAACTAGTAAACAGCAGAAGTGCCACATTCCTCTTGTGCATTAACTTTATCAAGGTTTCCAATTCTAACATTATTAATCATAAACCAGTGAGAACCCTGGTGTTCCTGAGAGCCTGTTGCTATTTCCATGCTTGCTTTCGCTGCCAAAGACAACTGGTTCCACGAAAACTAGAAAGTTTGTTTGCTGGCAATCGCATGTGAAATTCACTTTCCTGTCTGAAGTGAATGGATCACTGATACTGTAAATATGTTCCTAGCAATAAGTAGTATTAATGCATTACAATAACATACACTAAATGGTACAAACTAAAATAAGGATGTTATAGAGGATTTATTAAAAAGCGGAGGTCACAGTAGACAGGGTATTATTACTCTTCACAGAGAAAGAGACTACAGGGAGTTTTATGAAGAGATTGGGTAAACCAGAGGCAAGGTAAATTGCCCTTCCCCTCCCCTTCAAGCTTACATCCCATGAAAAAACATCAAAATATTAGAACTGCTGAATTAACTATTCTAAAAGCAAGGAAATGCTGAAAATAAGATGCTAGGGCCACACCTTGGATGTAAGCATTACAGTGTAAAACACAAAGGCACAAAACAGGATGCTGAGGCAACCAAGAGATGAAACAGAGCAAACTGTTTGGGAGGAGGCGGAACAGGAAGCCAAAGTCTCACAATTGTTACTGTAGTAAAGTCTCCTCAAATAGGAAGGCTTCAGGAATTTCACATTGTTCTTTGGCTATGTCACAGGATGGTCATACAAGTTCCAGGTCCTATCAAGGGGAAAGATTTATTTCTGTATGTGGGGGTCCGATTTCATCTCATGTTCTATTTCAGTACAAGGTAGTAACATTTAAGCTTAATTTCTAAAGTTTTAAAAGTAACTAATGGACCCTTCAATCACACTGACCCATTTCCACAGACTGTTGGAACACGTAGCTCTTACCCAAAAGTGTATGTTAATTAAGATTCTGTGAAACCAGATTACTTAAACCTACCCCAATTCTTCAAATTTTTATGCATGTATTTAGCTCCATACTCCTCAGGCAGTTCCACTGATTTAAATTAATTATTCAAAGTGGAAACATCTGCAAAGCACCGGATTAGCAATTTAAGGCCAAGTCCTGCCAGGCAGCAAGTGTGGTTGGTTGGCTGCTTTAGCTAGTGTTTGGCTGCTAGCTGTATTTGCAGAAGATTGTTAAAATAATTCATTTTAGATTAATCAAAGACATTCAAGGAGGTTAGCCTGAGATACCCAACTGCTTCCATGTAAGAGGTGTGTGTAGCCTTAGAGAAGCAGTAACATTCAGAAACTCCTTGTTGGACCTAACAAATGTTATGTCTTACCCCATTCTCTTCTCAACAGCAATCCTGATTGGTGGTGGAGGAAAAACGTTTGTCCTTGCAAAGACACAAAGGTTTATGCCTCCAAGCAACTGTAAAGACAAGCTAAACATCACCATATGTTGTCTCATGAGCCAAGGATATTGTTGGACCTTTATTGGCTTGGGCCCCATAAGGCATGACCCACACATCTGTGTGGGTGTGAATGAAGTGTCTGACAATACAGAAATAAGAAGCAGAACTGCAGAACTGTGTGCTGAACTCAATTCCCAGTGACACTTTGATCTACAGATCTTCAGCATTACTAATCACCATGTAAAATACATTCTGTAATGCTGGAATGTTAGAGAAGTCTCAGATTGAGGAAATACAGAGCAAGCATCAATGCCAGAAGTCAGCAAGGTACACCCAGTAACATCTTCATGGTGTTAAACCTGGTTATACCAGTACTGTAATAATATTTGAATGTGCCTATTTTCCACTGAGCTGCCATCTGTGTGTCAGGGATGCTACCGTGACAGCCTGCAACAGCAGATCACTGGATCTAAGCTACAGTGACCTCTCGCGAACTTGCTTCCTCATCGGGCACCGCTTCTGCATCTTCAACAGCTTTTACACATTTACATGTCTTGTGTCATCCCTCCCCTTCTTCTTCTTTTTCTTAAAACCTTTAGTATATTTCTTTCTCCTAATTCCTTACATTCCTTGATGTGTTTTATCGAGGTTTTGAGGGTTTCAGATCAACTGAAAAATTTGACCTTCAAAACTGTATTTTGAGTTGATCCACAATAGCAAACATGGGAAAGAAAGCATAATGTTTGGCAACCTCTCACACAATCAGACTTTAGTTTTGGTCCTTAATTACACGGATTACAAGAAGAGAGCCTGCACTAGAGTCCAGTCTTGGGCTCTACCAGTCTTTTCCTCCACATGCAAGAACAATGCTACCCAACAGGAAACTACAGCCTTTTCGTGACTGCAAAATGAGGTTTCTCTTCATCACAGGTGTCCAAAACTGAGCTGTAAATCTGCTGGGTTCCCTACATTTGACCTTTCAGGTATGCTACACTACACCCAACCACAAAGCTTCACAGAGGGCTGCCTCATGTTTTGCCTGCAGGCAGACACGAGAATTCATAAAAACACTTTCCTTACGTATTTCTGATTTTTTTCAAGTAGTTTTTTGAAAAGAAGCATAAATAAGTAGACTGCTGAACTTTTATTCTGCTTTGCTTTCTTCAGCGATCCTTCCCTGCTTTTATTTTGTTTTGTTGCCAGCTCGGGACTTAAGAACTGGCTGTCTAATCAGAACTGGCTTCGGGGCAGGTATGTGAAAAATGCAGCTTCTGACAGGGCAGGCTCCTTTCTGTGTAAACACCAGAAGTGACAGGTGAAATGAAAGCATTGCAAAAGCAGCACTTTTTCTGCTTCCACTTGTTAACATGTCCAATAGAGATATGTAACTTAGACATATTATTTTGAAAATCACTGAAGTCTGAAGAACCTATCCCACGTCTCTACAGTTTCCTATGTTCCTCTAAAACACTTTCAGAAAACATCAGCCTGGCCCACGTGGCAGACGGGTGGCCATTCGGTAAGTATTTGTTCAAGACTGTCATTACTCTTTTCTTTAAAGCGCTCATCCAGAACTAGTCTTGCTCTACAGAGTTCAAAGATGCAGTGCACATGATGAATTTGCAATCACATTTAGTAATGCAACAGCTGTGTTTTTTCAAGAGCAATTTAGTCAAAGCACAACTAAGGAATGCAATGATCATCTGGGTCTTTTTCAACTACAGCCTTAAAAACCTTTTTTTTTTTTTTTTTTTTTAAAATGTATTTCTCATCTTTAGATTTCACTGAATGATGTTACATCCAGGAGCATCTCAGTAATACAAAGCATAGAAGTAACTTGATATTTTTAAGGCAATTTAAGTACGTAAAAAACACCTATACACTTTTGATAAGAACAACAACAAAAAAAATCTGTATTTATTCAGTGTTCATAAACTCATCAGATAGTAGCTAGAGACACAAGTAACTCAAACCAGTTTTTTTTTCTCTTTATCAAATTCCTCTAGTAACCAGGTAACATTCACCATATGCCTTAACAGAATCAGTCTCCCTTAACTCCCTATCTTCACTAGTTATGACCAGTACTGCAGCAAAGTCAGGTCTCCACTTTGATCCTTTTAGACCATCCACCATCCCTGTTCTTGACTCTTAAACACAGTGATGAAGCAGACAGTGGTAAGAACTTTGTAAAACCTAGAACATGCAAGCCCTACTGCTGGAGTGCTTCAAGAAGCAATCACAAAAGAGAGAAGAGCATCAGGAGACAAGAAGTTAGAGACAAGAAGTTAGAGCAAGATAACTTGTTCTTGGTGAAGCACTAACTTGCCAAAAGAAGTAAGTCCCATCCAAATTCTTAGCAGTGTTAAACTAATAAGGACAAAGGTTGTAAAATGTCTCTCCTGAAACTAGGAGATGACAGAAACATCACTGAAAAGAAGAGCTGTGTTTTCCAGTGGTGGTATGACTACATTCTTCAAGTCCTGAGAAAACATCAACTTGAGAAACCCACACAAGCACATCCTATTCACCAGAACAACTCAAGAGGGCTGGGAAGAGTGGCAAAGGAGCTGAATACTTTTCTAGCTGGCTTGCTTCTGACGCCTGACAGCCCTGCAAAGGCAGGTTGCAGCTCACTGACTCCCTCCCTCCCTCTCCAGACTTTCAAGTAGATCCACACAGGTGCCCCTAGGGACTTGAATTCAAACTATTGGCACTTTACCACAAGAATCGCCCTATCACGCTAATTACAGATTGTAATTTAATCTCTCATGCACCAAGAGTGGGAGAAAAATATTTGCGAGCACACAAACATTACTACGAAGTCAAGTTCTCGGCAGGAGGCCTGTGACAGAAGCGCGCTATTAAAAGCGCACCTTTCAGAAGAATATTCCGAAAAAATTAAGGGAGGGAAAGCAAAAAAAAAGCTAAATTCCTCTAGGAGACACTGAGCGGGTCTCCCCCGGCGCAGCCCGCGCTAGGCAGCCGCCGGCACCTGCCCCAGCCCCGCGC
>NW_020799121.1:6449402-6468502 GCF_003259725.1 Athene cunicularia | reverse complement strand
GGCAGACACGTGACACCGTCCCGAGCCCCGCCGGGGCGCAGCCCCCCCCGCCGCCCTCAAACGGTAACTTACTCGCATCGGATTATTGCGGACAGAATTACACGCCCTGACGGGTCACACACAGCGGCATGCGCAGCGGGGAAGGGAGCACAGCCTAGAAATTATCCCAAATTTAGCGAGACAGTCCCCCCCATCTTGTTACTCACAATCCCTTTTTGTTCCCATTCCCACGGAAATGCCCATCAAAAAAAGGCTCCCGAAGAGCTGATTCTGTAGCCTTGCCAGTTTTTTTTTGCTGTGCACCATTCACTGCAAAATTCATTCAAAGCTAACACCTGTGCTAGCTTTCAAAACCTTATCACAGGCAAAAATACAAGATGCCGTCACTTGTTGAAGATGATAGCAAGTTGACCTGTTTCTCAAACTAGTTGTAGTTAACTATGTCCACCAATCAACTATAACTTTTTCTTGCGCATTTAAGAACTCCTCTGGCTTAGAAAAGGGAGTGTCAGTAAACTAGATGGAACAACCTTTTCCCAAACTGGAATCTCTCAAGAGGAAGAGTGAATGAAAATCCTGAATCCTAGACTCACAAAAATAGTACAGTATCAAAACCCACAGTGAGGTTAGTAGGACCCAGGCATCTAGAATACTTGCACTGACCTTGTTCCTAGATTTTTGGGGTATTCACAGCGTATCAACTAAAACCTCTTTTCTTCTTGCCTCACAGAGCTGTGCTGTGTAGCAGTGTAATTTTGCTGAAGCATGGTACCAAAGCACACTGTCATTCATTTAGCTCATCCAACCAAGAAACAGCAAAAGTCTTTCCCCAAAACAGGACTCTAGTTTATTACTTGGGCTATCAGCTTTCTGATTTTTTAATATCATAAAACCTTTCATTTGGGAAGTATTAAATAGCTTTTATCAAGACATTAACCTGAATGTTCTAGTTTGGGGGGGGGGAAAAAAACAACCCAAAGAGACCTCAAATCTCTTTCACTCCCCCAACGACATCTTTAATGCTATCTGTATTCCCAATCTTCTCAATATTCAAACATCTAGACATAAACAGGTGACATGCACAGCTAGAAAGACCTTTTTACTTCAGGTATTACAGGAGCAATAAGAATTCTGTCCTTACATTATACCACCTTCCAGGGGTAACTCGATATAATTGAACATTTTTAAAGGAAGGAATAAAATATCAGATGCTGCAAAGCCAGGACAGAGAACACATTGCCCAGAAGCACTAGTACATGTTCAGTGAAATAATATTGCTGCAACCATTTGCAGTACCTTGATTTCTTGTTTCCGCATTCTCAGACATCTCTATTGCAGAGCGTTACCTCATGTTCCGTTCCCATTCTAGTGAAAAAGTTAGCAAACACAATATACTTCACACTTTTTTAAACCGCAAGAGATCTCTGAAAAGAGAGAGGAAGCACAGTTAATGCTTTCAAAACTTGCTTATTTTTTATACTGGGATACTTCACAGAGGATCCCATAAAAATAAGTGGTGAAAAAGAGAGAGCCACTATTACACTGTTTTAAGCAGGCTTTAAATTCAGTGGTTGGATGCTCAGTTTTGTGAAGGATCCGAGTGCTCTGAACCTAACACAAGTTTAGGACTCATGACAGATTGAAGTATTGGGCACAAAGTTAACTGTGTTCAGCAACAGTCTGCTGAAGATTTTAGATTTCTAAGCCATTGAAGTTTTTTATCCCACCTCTTCCCTTTGTATTCCCTTGCTAAATTACAGCAGCCTGTATCCTGCAACATCCCTGCTATGATCACTCCCTACTGGCAGTTCCAGGAACAAAGCTTGTTTTAAAATAGTTGAATGATTTTGGAGAGAGCAACCCTAGACACAGAATGAAGTCACCCCTTCAGTAGGCCCTAAAATGGCAGCTGATCACTTTCAGACAGATGGTTTTTGTCTGTACGATATTCTTTTCCTGTTCCTATCAGAGATACAATCCTATTTTTTTCCCTTCACACAAAAATAATTATCAGATTAAAAAAAAAAATCTACTTTGATACTCTTCTTAATCATGAGCTCTGCACTGTCTGTCTTTTGGCACCAACTTTCTAGTGAGACTGCTACTTCCATCTCCCCAGGCTGACAAAGACAAGCTTCCTGGGGCACACTAGGACCATCTCAGCAGGGACAAGTGTGCAGCCATATCAAGTAGATCAATTCATTTTTAATTCCTTCATCAGCTATGGGAGCCAAATCAATCTTCTCTCTTGAGTGAATGATGCTATTTC
The DNA here is from genome assembly GCF_003259725.1 of Athene cunicularia. Taxonomy (NCBI): domain Eukaryota; kingdom Metazoa; phylum Chordata; class Aves; order Strigiformes; family Strigidae; genus Athene; species Athene cunicularia. Next base: position 6,466,233 of record NW_020799121.1, on the reverse strand, counting down.
AAAAGTAACTTTCTAAATAATAAAAGCTTTCCCCTGAGCTTTTCCCATGGAATATAAACTGAAAGTTGATTTATTTCACAAGCCATAATTCCTTTCTTTTTTACATTAAGAACTGTAGACATGAGACACACAGCGCTCACCTTGATGTTAGAAAGACGTTTCCAGGGACTTCATCGTTTTAAGATGTTTCTTGCTGTCTTGTACCTTTCAAAGCAATCCCAGGAACACACTTCTAAGTTTTAAGTAGAAACTGAAAGCACTTATCACCTCTGCATCCTTTCCACTCCACTCTGGAGAGAGATGCCACCACCAGCCTGTGTGCCAGGCCACAGCACTGAGAGCCCACCGTGGCACCTCCTGCACCATGCAGCCTTCTCCCAGGCCGTGGACACCCTGCACTGCCCAGGTGCAGAGGGAGAACAAGCTTCCATGGCTGCTGGTACAGCACAAAACCGATGCCTTCATTCCTCAGGATATAGGCACCAACAGTTCTGAATGGCTGCTGGCAGTTACCCGTGTATCTGCATCCAAAAGAACTTTGCCATTTGTGGTAGTTACAAGGGAGCCACTGAAATCTGCTAGAACACATAAGTGGCTCATTCTAAGTACTTGAGAGAAAGTTCCCAGCACTTTATTTCCACTGGGACTACAGCAATGAGATTTTACAAGCAAAAATTTATCTGCAAATGGCCAAAATAAAAGGCATGCTCAGAGAAAGAAGCGAGTGTTCTCGCACAGCTCAAAAGCCATAAAGAATGACTAATGACAGGTTTCCCACACTTCCAGGGCCACCCTCTCTAAGTATCACAGAAATCCCAGCCAAAAGCCAGCGTTACACACAGAAACAGAAGCTAGCTGAGTACACAGGTATTTTCAGAGTATCATAGCGTACCAAAGCCAGCTACAGAGCTCAGAGAGGACTTGAACGTCTGAATCAATACAAGCACCCTGAAAGATATTATTGTTTATGCTAAGATCTATGGCTCTGAGACACTACAGTAAGGTGAACCTTAAAACAGGAAAAGAAGCTACTTAATCCAGGTTAAGGGACATGCAAAGACAGTTTGTTTTCACCAGAGAGAACATTTAATATTTAGGGAAAAACAAACTAACAAGAACTATGGAAAGAAACTTCTACCTATCGCTGGGTCTGTTAAGCAATACTATTAAAATACAGTTCATGTTTGAGCTGTAACTGTATAAACATTTGATCAGAGGAACAGGCTTAGGGCTGTGGTGTTTTGTCTATGTTCTTGTTCAGTAAATGCACACACTGTGCCAATTAAAACAGCAGAGTTGTACATTACCTTTTGTAGGGACTTGTCTTTCCTTTTTTTGCCAGTGAATCACGTGTCAAGTTGCTCTCTGCATATTCTGTGTTCAAATGCAGCAGCCTTTGCACCACGTAAAACTGCGATGGTGTCCTCCCATCCAAACACAACTAGCGCTGAAACTGTTTTGGGGGTATAGATGATACAAACTGTACTTGATTTGATGACCAGACATGATCAGCTATGTGCACATGGAAGGAAAGGAGAGGGTATTATATACTTGTACAATTAGATTTTGTAATGTGGCACCCAGCAGTTATATACAGCTCCATATAAAAATACGAGGACACCCTCCTTTTGACAACAAAACTACCCAACACTGGAACGACAATTTGGAGTGCAGACAGTACAAACAGTATTTCATCAGGTATGATCAGATATGCACACACAGAGGAAAAGAAGAGCATGGGTACTCTATCTGACTTCCAGCAGCAAGAGGAGGTCTTGTTTAGCTGGGGCCTGCTGACCAAAAGATACTAACTTGGCTGCACAGAACGTAAGTTGGAAATCACTGCTCAAGGCAGATATTCCCCATCACATTTATAATTTCCATTTTGTATGTCTCTTGGCATTATTCTCTTATGCAGCAGAGTGACAGATTTGAAGTAGTGGCCTTGCTATTACAGATGTAATTTGAAAATCTGACAGCTACTAATCATTTATTATTTTTGAAGATTCAAAGTCTGATGAAACAAGTCTCATTCCACACCTAAAGACTACAGCAACATAACAGTGATCTTAATTGTCTCTTATATTCCTGGCACTTGTACTGCTGACAGAGGGCCCAGAAACAGCAGAAGTGGGAGATTTCATTTCCTTCCATCAGCCACAGGTAACAGTCTAGGCAGACTTCCTGAGACTCCCTGTTTGTGAGCTCTACTTAAACCAATGAATTCCAATCAAAAGCTTAAAGGCTTACTCAGTTACTAACTGATCATTCAGAAGAATCTGTTTTGTGATTAAATCAAGGCATACAACAGTTTAAAGTGTTTAACTTTTCTAAGAACAGGAAAGCAGTGAAGATCAAAACTATTTTAAAAAGAACTTAAAGGAAAACAAACTTTTATAAGAAGTTTATTTTTCTGTTGTGTGGCCATTATACAAAGTAAGCAGCCAGAGCTGCCATTTTGTCCTTGGGTTTCTTTGGATTGAGTCTTCCTCCAGGCCTCCGGCCTTTACCTCTTCCTCGACCTTGCCTTTTTCCTTGTCCCCCACGGTGCATGGGGTGCCTCATGGCTGCGTGTTTCAGCTCCACCAGATCTTGAAACACAGGATCACAGAATATGCAGCCTGAATGCTGGGTCTCATCACCAGGTAGAGGAGATTTGGCTTTGTTAAAATCTACGTCCACAAGGGCTGCATCACACAAGTCGCAGGTCTCCGGTGACACTCGGACTTTGTGGGCATTCTCAAAGAAATGCACAATCACATTGCATTTGTTGCAGGCCATCTTCCACTTAGGACCTGATGTCGAGTCTAGCACCAGAACCCCATTCTCACATTCAACACACTGCCCAATTCCAAGCATGCTAAGAGAATGCTGGCACGTGGGGTGGGTGCATTCATTACAGCCCATTCCTGGTGGAAGAAGAGTAAAACTATACCACAAGAAACCCTTTATATCACTCCCCACACTACCCAGTTTGGAGGAAGCAAGACAAAGAAGTCAAAACCAGCTTAGTATATTATAGGTTTTCTAAATCACTAAAGAATGGAACCACTCCCCAGATGGCAACTTGCCTTTCCACAGATTCAGAATAATCCCTTGTTCAAGAATTTTCTTTAATGGCTTTCAGAATTGCCAGATACTCCCAGTGTACAGTACAGGCAATTTGGACACATTAGTGATGAAAACTACATGTTTTCAATTAAATGTATGGCTCCTAACTACCTGATATTTTATACTTGCACTATACACTGTTAGTACAAGACATTTTTAAACAAATGATGGTAATAAAAAGGTGCCAAAAGACTCCTGACAGTCAGAACTTCAAAGCACTACTTTAAGTAAGTTTTGGTCTGACAGTTGCCAAACTAACTGCAAGTTTTACCCCTTCTTATATCATTCAACAGCTGTTGACACATCATCAGTATCAAAACACTCTCAAGACCTGGTCTTAATCCATAGTCCTGTCTGTACCAAGCGTACTCCAGTTTGAAAGGTGCCAGAATCTCAGTGTCTTTCACTGCATATTGAGTGTTACAAAGGTCACCCACTATGCATGTATGTAAACCAGTTTCTTCTTTTATAAAGAAAAAGTATTCAGAAATGAGTTAACTAGTAAATTTTGGCTGGTGAGTTTGACAGGAATTTTAGGTAACACTTTATACTAAGCAACACCAATTAAAAACTAGTAAAGAGGACACTGTATGCACCTAATTTATTTCAAGCGAGATCGATCCCTGCATGTTTACATAATTCCTACCTTTTTTCATGTCCCTGAAAGGAGGATGATTGTAACAGTAAGGACAGAGTGGGTAGCTCTTTCCTCTGGATCCAGACGACCACAGCACCAGCTCAAAGTCATCTAGGGGGCAACGCAACTCTTTGTAGAGTTTAATCGTACCATTCTGTGGGAGACTGTAGGTGTCATCACAGTGAGAGCAGTGCAGACGACTTGGTTTGGCCTGGAAAGAAAATATAAATCTCCTGAATAACTGCAGCATCAATAGAGTTCAAAACTTGCAGTAAATCCAACCGGGGTTGCTCTCTGGTTTGTTCCCCATGGAAAAACTCCATCAGGCCTTTTGTTTTAGAAATGCACTCTTGACAACCACATCTGAATCCAAATTCAGTAATGGAAAAGGGGTTTCTACTCAATGCACCCCAGCAAGTGAAAATTCCAAGCATGAAGTGAACTTACCTGAATATACTTCATGAAACGATGACATTTGCCACAGCGGGAAAGAGGTTTACCTGTGGCAGCTAAGGGTGAAAAAGACACTTCCATCAGTTCATCCATACCTGTGAAAGAGATAATCACATCTATGTTAGAATTCTAGTTCTTAAGAGGAAACACCTTGAACAAAATCATCTACAAGACCTGTGAAGAAGGGAGAAAATATTTTATTCACAATGCTCTTAATTGTTTATGAAGACTTTTAAAATACACAATGCTTTGCACTGAGCATGCACAAACACACAAGGTTAAGTACTTCAGCTAGTCTAAAGTTTTTGAAAGCTCACCACTACACAGTCACAAAATAAATTTGAAGTCGGGCTTTGGAGCCACTATTCAGTCCATTTCTTTTTGGAGAGCAACTTAATCTGTCTGGAAACTTCCAGTCCTAGCACAATTTTTCAGTAATCCTAAACCTCTGAAAGGAACCTAATACATAAATATTTTCTACTAGCACCTTTGCAACTATTAAGTAATTGTAAGGCACTTCAAACAAAGTTTTACCTGCAATAGAATCCACAAAATAGTGAAATTTCCTTTTGAAAATGTCAAGGGTGTGCTCCAGGACCTGATGATAATTCGCTTTACCCAGAGCTATTAAGTTGAGTTGCTTCTCTACAGCACTGCGGATTGTAGGAAGAACCAATTCTGCATCTAACAGAAAACCAGAGACAGAAGCAACAAAAGATCAAAAATGTGGGTAGAAAAATGTCTATACATAAGCTAACATCAAAATAAAAAAACAAGTCTTAATTATTTTAGACTTTGGAATTAATACTACTTTCCTGGATGCATCGTTTGAGACAGCAATGCTACTTATAAAACAACCCCTGACATACTGAAGGGAAAAGAAGGTAAGAAGATGGAAAGGGAAGAGCATTTAACTCACCTATTTTGTAATAACCATGAACCAGAACAATGCCAAGGTTTGTAGGCTTTAGTCTCCGACCGCTCTCCACTGTGACATAGTTTCGCTGGCAGATGTTGTTAATGTGGACTGGAATACTTGCATCAGTTCCTGCCACACAAAGGAAAACATCATATCCATTCTGAACAAAACAAAGTTTCCATTGCATTACTCACTTCTGGCTTCTCTGGTTTTATGTCAAACTGTAGGGCTCCTGAGACTGCTTAAAATTCAGGTACCTTTTTACTGTTACACAACTTTCAGTGGCTAACTTCTCTCTCATGTTCCTTTGTGGTTCTGAGAAGTCTGAAACATGTTTTAACCTTAATCCTCTTGTCTCTTCCAAGGAATTACTATTGGGAAGACACCTATTCTCACAAACACTTATTCTGGAAAAACACAGTGGAGTAAGAGACTATGTTTGTTTCGACTGGACAAATTTATGAAAAATGCAAAGGAAACAAGTCAGATTTAAAAAGAAAAGTAGTATTGTGGTAAATTGTATAATAATATACAGAAGGACTGCTGGAGCCAGCAAAGCTGAAGCAAGTGGTAAAGAAAAGAAATCATTCCTAAGAATGGGGAGGTGCATTCTTCTACACAACATCAGCTTTTTCTGACAGAGACATGGCAAGGACATGTTATAAAAGGATACTGCTTTGGCCAGAAACTAGGCATAAGGATAAGAAAGGGAAAGAAATGTGGGCGAAAAGGCAATCTACCATCTGCTAAGAGGAGCTACAGTCATTGTGGTTTGAAGGGAAAAAGAGATTATTACCGTACCTATCCAAATGAATACTGAAAGGTCATTACTGACAGAGAAAGGACCCATTCAGGGTCAAAGGACCCATTCAGACTCTTTACACTCCTGGTGGACATATTACATGATAGTTTTAAGTTGAGCAAATTCCTACCAATGCCATGCTTTTCCATCAGAGTGATAAGCTCTGCTTCTGTCAGGTAATCAGGAGGACTGGTTTGCTTTTCCAACAATTTTATTTCACCAATTGGAAAAAGATCCCCTTTCTCACAATGGGGAAGGCTCTCTTCTAATGGGATGCTGTGCCACGGCATAATTTCTGTGAACCCTGGAGGTAAAGAAATAAGCAAACAAAAATAATGAGAGCTTATCTTTACAGCTTTCAAAAGACCAAGGTATATGTTTCTAATTTTAACATGGGCTGCATTATACAGATCAAAGTTAAGAGGTTGTCTTCCATATCATGCAGAAAATATCTGAGGCTAGGAATACTGAAGAAACACAGTATCACAAGACTATCTCTCACTATTCTGCATCAGAATTTTGTGTGTGACTTGAGACAGGTTGATAAATGTAAGAAACTAAACATTCTCCCTAAATGAAAGCACAGTGCCAGAATGGATGGGAAGAATTTCTTAAAAAGGAAATAAAAATAGTAAGTCCTATTAATGTAATAAGAACTACTGGGCCAGCTTATCATAAAAATCTCAGTGGTGGTGCTACATTCTTTTCACAGATGCCCAATAAAAAAAGTCTGTCTTTGTGTAATATATCCCCCAAAAAGCATTTGCTGTCTGTAAAAAGACTGGTCTGCACAGTGGCAAACATTGTATTAAATCTTTGAGACTACTACATGAAAAATAAGGGGGTTTCTATTCTAATCGAAGTATGGAAATGAAAACAAAGATTTGGTCTCTAGTCTTGATAGCTCAAAAAATGTCTTCAAAATTGTACTTGTCCCCAGAGCTTCACTTTGATATCCATTCAATGCATTAACGGGAAAAAGAACCATAAAATCAGTGGCTAACTACTTGCTCCCTGATTAGTCTTACCTGGTGAAGTTACCACTTTTCCAATACAGGTAAAACGTTCTGGGCCAATACTGAACGAAATGGTGGTTTGCAGGTACTTGCAATCAGCGCTGACAGTAGCAATGAAATGCCTAGTTATATACTCATACAGTCGCCATCCATCTCCACCTGAGAAAAAACAACATCTTACCCACAAAACTCAAGTCCTGCAGCTCTATGTAAAATCTGCACTAAAAGGTACCAGATTTCCACAGGTATCACAGGAAATACTGGTATCTTAAAAAAAAAATTTAAAAATTCAAAAGTCCATCCAATTTCCCCTTCCAAATTTCCTGCCTATGTGATTGTCATGTCACAGAAACACGAGCCGCGTGCAGATGCTCTTGGAGGACTGCCAATTTAGCCAGCACATCTTCCAGTTTTTGCAAAGTGTTTGAATAAGAGGGTAAAGTAGAAAATACTTTTCTGCTTAGAAAAAACAAAAAAAGCAGACAGGAACAAGAATAAAATGATCTACTGCTTAGTGCCACTGGAGACAACACCCTAACCTAAATCCTAAAATGGGATTCTAGTGGCAACTGCCACACTAAGCAGCTTGAAGTCCTGCAAGAGATCACTCTAAAACAGTCTTTATTAACACTAATATCGGTTAATTTTGAAAGCAAAGTTTACTATTCACAATCTACAGAGAAGAAATGGAATAGTCGAAAGGTTATACTGCTATGAACAGCTTCTAATTCTTAATCCTGTGCTTTACATATTTCATCTTGCTGCATGAAGAAAAAAAACCTTACATGTCCATTCAGTACCCTGTAGTTACTCAAAATTTTAAAGCATTTATTTTTCTATCAGAGATTATTTCACCAATTCATGAAAATCAGAAATTATCAGTTATCTAGCAATCTTAGCTATTCCTAATAAACAATACATTCACTACACTTTCTTATAAACTTAAAATCTATTTCTGAGAGATCAGTGTACAGAAAATCAAACATTACATTTAAATACAAAACTCACAAACCATAGAGACTAAATTAAAATCCAGTTGAAGTTTGACTTACAAGCACAAAAATACAGTAAAATTTCAAATACTTGGAAGCTACTATTCTGGGGTAAAGTTCTCCTAGAGAAAAGTAGGCATTGCTAAGTTGGCTATTCCTTTTTCTTCGCAGTACTGTGGTCCCTAGGATCAATTACTGATGAGCAGACTAGCTCTGAACTCCACTGTCACCAGTAGCTTAAGTCAGGATAGTCTGTTCTCTCTTCACTTCCTGCCACTTGAACAATTATGTTTTTTGTGGAAACTCAGGGATTTTTAAAGTGGCTCCTATACCTTAAGGAACTAATTTCCTCACATTGTGTTCCAAGGCTACTGAATTTGCCTATACCTAATTCTGCTTCTGTTGCAGCTCTCATTGGGGTGATGGGAGGATGGTCTCCTGCATCATGGCCTTTCCTTGGACGGTTAATGCCTTCTGATAGCAATGATTTTACCTGGGTGAAGGAAGAGAGAGAAAACAGGCTGGCTGAAGTGGATAACGGGTCGCTCTTAGTAGGTTAAGAAACTTTCCAGATCAAATCCTTAACAATACAACTTCCATAAATAAAAGCAATTACAGACATTTATTGTTTCTGAAGACCTATAGGTTATAATATACTAAGTAAGATATTCTAAAACACAAAGTAAAGAATGAACTGTTAGTACAGGTTTTGCTTCATGTACTCACAGTTTCTGCCCAGTAAGGATTATTGGCTTGTTGTCTCAAACATCCTTTCAAGTCAAAGTTTTCAGGATAATGGGTAGTTTCTGTTCGAGGGTAGCTAATATAACCCTGAGTATAAAGACGTTCTGCTATTTGCATGGCATGTTGTGGACCCATTCCTAAGATGGGACAGGAGAAAACAAAAATCATCTACACATCACTGCAATTATGATGTTTGCTGCATCTGAAAGTATACCTTATCGAAGCATTTAAATAAATCATGGTTTGTCCTTTCCGTAAGACTTTTGTCACCTTGATCTTACCCAGCATTTCACTTGTGACAAGCTTTCTGAACTTGGATCCTTCCCCCAAATGATGTATTATAGGGAGAGGAGGGTATCCAGCTATAGTTGATACTTTCTTCATTATTTTGTCAGAGAAGCCAAAATATTTTCCTTTAAAACAGTGTGAAAATCTGAACTTTTACACATACCTAAAGCAGCACTGGCCACTCGTAGCATTTCTACCGTGTTCAGAGCCAGTGGTCTCTGCTTCACCTTCTCTTTTTTACTCACAGATTCTACCTAGAAAATAGCATTTTCCCAGTAAAAGTTTTGAAGTTTGGTAACTGGTAGATGTATAATTTCAATCATGCCTACAAACATGTGGCATACCTACCATTATTTATTCTTGTCATACCTGGTTTGTTTTCTTAAAACAGTAACCACCAATATATTTTTACTTTAAAAAAGTGAAGTAGACTTCAGAAAAGTATCTCTGACTGAAGGTAATTTTACCAAATTCTGAAGCTACAGTCCTAAGGTCCCTTTGTGCTACAGACTAGATGAGGCCTATAACTGGGAATGGAGCAAGGTAGCTTATTGCTATCTTTACTTCCCATTTACTTCCCATTTACCTCAGCATAACATACTTTCAGTGCTACAAGGATTTAGTGCTTATTCCAAGTAATGATGCTAACTCTAAGGATCCAGATTTTTAAAAGCTTCATGCAGTCTTTGAACCTTGATGGCTATAAGCACTTAAATCCAAACATACTGTCAAACAAGTATTGAACAGAGCAGAATTAGAAGTTAATTGGCTATAAAGACTGTACCATACACATGATTAAAAATTTAACTGCAGGAATATTGCCACATAAGTAATTAAATTCTGATTTATACAATGTCTCATGGGAAATAAGAGGTCTGCTTGGAGAGATCTGAACAGTATTTCTTAGCAGGTTTAGTAATGAAGACTTCCTATCATGAGTGATGATCACTTCCAAAGTCAATATTAAGAAGGGGCTTCTGCTGAGATGACCACACTAGCATAATATGAACTACAATATAAAAATCTCTTGCCTTTTATTCTCATTTACATAAAATTGAACGGAGTAAAAACCAGGATACAGATATTCTACACTCTTAACAAAACAAAAAACCCCCAATATGCAGCAAATGAAATATTAAGTGGTATTTCCTTTATATGAAATATGCCTCTACTGACACTTAGTAAATATTCTTACCTTTGCTTCTTTTGCCATCTTTATTATATTCAGGAACATTTGAGCAATTTCACGATCAAACACCCTCACTCTATCCCAATCCAAAATGAGAGAACTTTCTTTTTCAGGGTTCACCTAATGGACAAAAAAAGATATATTAATTCCCACCAACTCTATTACCAGAAGTGTGAGAATGAACATTTCCAACAACAATGCAGCAAGCAAATCCTAATACCTGTACTAGGACACAAGTGCTTCAAATATGCAGTTATACTCTTTTTCACAGGGGCTTTTGAGAAGGATGGAGCACTTTGAGTTCTGGGGTCAGGCAAATGACTGGAATTATTCCCACAGTTAACTGAAATACTATTCTTGGTTTTAGTGCTGAAAACAGTAAAGGCTGAAATGGGCAGAAATTCAAAGTTTACCATTTTGATTTAGCAAAATCAATCATTTTTATTAAACTGTGCCTAGGTCATGTTTTAAGTCCCATGTACAAAAATAAACATGAAGCAAACAATATGAGTGAGGACAAAACTCTCTGAAAACAGGCACCCAATATTTCCTAGCATGACACACGAGACGCAACAGAAAAGAGATGACAGGAGACACCAGATTTCATCTTTTTTTAATTTTAAAATCTAAAAATGGCAACTTTTTACCATCTATCCCTTATTTGTTTAAAAAATCCCTGTGATCACAAGCAGTAAAACCATGCTAGTTTGCTCTCAGAGCTTGGACAGCAGCACGGCTGTAAAACTGCTATAAGCTGCCAAAGTACTCAGAGGACTCAATTGCCAATTAACACAATGAGCATTTTATTTGCTTTAAAATTCCAGTACTCGGCAATGCCAATGTTTGTTGGCAGCCTAATTAATTCCTGGATTCAAATTAACAACACAGTCAGTCCAAGGACCCCAGGGAACAAAAGAAAACCATTTTAAGTAGTATTTTTGGCTGAGTCTAAGCTTAGATGGTTAGCACTGAAGAATTCTTATAAGCAGCAGACAATAACCACTTTAATACAAAACTGACATTCTGGAATCTGTTCTCGAGAATGGTGACACACATGTGAACTGAACAAGAACACATGAGTAAACTGTAGGCATTGTGAATTCTTGTCAGCAGCTACGAATTTATGAATTAACAAAATAAAAATATAAATGTATTCTTTGGCAAAAATATATGTTCCTCATCTAAAACCCAGTATTGTAAAACTTACTTTAGCTTGCAACACCCAGTAAGTTTCAGGCTTAAATGACTGGATTTTGTCATGCCTCTCAACACAGAATCCAAGTGTTGGGGTCTGACACGGCCCAAAGGAGATAAGAGAGCTGTCTAAATTCCCATATTTCCCCTGAAAATATTTAGTCTGAAACCTAAGAGAGGGGGGGAAAAAAAAGAAACCAGAAACAAGTACATTAATAGCCTCATTCCCATGAAAAGCAGAAGTTTTCACTAACTTATTCACACAAATATGAGTAATGTATTAAATCATTCAGGCATTAAGAAAAAAGCATTCTGAAAAATACCATCTCTTACAACTAATTAAGTCATAGTCACTTTGGCTCACTGAATCCTGTTTACTTCCAAAGAAACGTGGGAGAACATCTTAAAATCAGATCATACCATAGTTGCTGATAGTCCTTTACCTAGCTCAGTTAAAGACATAACACCATTTTTTGTTTCTTTTTATTTGTCTCTGGATAAAGTCGTTCATTGTGGTGCTGAGCAGAATCAGCCACTAGAGTTTCAAGACATATTTTGTGGACAGAGCAGTATACCTGAACCTTTCATAAAACTGTCTGTAATCTATGCTGTCACCTTGTAAATGCACAACCAATTCTAAGATCCAGCTCCTGGCGGGCATCCACGGAAAGAGCTTCATTGCGACTGGGTTCTCCCAAGTGATTCATGGCATTGCAGATGTCTGTGTCAGTAATAGAACTAAATTTAGCTCTATAAATCGTCCTTTCGGTACTACGAGGTTTGTTCATAACAGGAAGAACAGCATCAAGAACCTAGTGAAGATCAGAAGCATATTTTAAGAGTATCTGAAAGGTAAGGGCTTAAGTCAGTTTTTCTCTCTAAAGAAAAAAAACCCCAGCCTCCACAAGATATTTGCTCATATGTAACTACTTTCTTAATTCAGTAAGATGTCATGCCAATAAACTAACTGATAAGCAAAAGCAGTATTTGTCATCCACTCAGAAGCATGTTAAAGATTAGCAAAAATGAAGGATTTATTCATTAAACAGCAACTGCTGGAAGTGAAGCACTGTTCTTAGCTAAGTGCAAAGACATTCACCACTGCAGCTGCAGCATCTTATGATGAATATGTATCAGTTTCTATCTGGGTTTATTCTGTATATTGCCAGGGCCCAGTTATGATTCAGTGGTATTTAAAGAACTTAAAACAATTGCTTGATAAAATGTACTTCTTTAAGCAAAAGCAAAAAAGTACTCTTCATGTAGACTTCTGGGAATAGAATGTTAAAAAAATATCTTTGCACACCAAAGTTCTAGTTCTGTACCTTTTATATGCAGAGTCCATATTCCTGTGGTAAGCCTACACTTAAAGTGGCCTCTATGCTCCAAAGAGTCTAATTGCTTAATGAACAAAAGATAATAGAGATCAAGTTTTATAAGGACAACAAAATAACTACTCCAGCTGTGAAGTACAGACCAATTCTCAAAGCACTGGAATGTTCAAACATTTAAGAGACTTTATTGTTCATCTCAGTTTAGCAACAGCTATGCAATTAATTTATACTCTTAACTGACGTGTTAAGAGTTCAAAAGCACATGAGTTTTTTTTACCAAGGCCCTCCATGCTTTTAAAACTTTGTTCAACTTAGTTTGAATTTTAGTGTATATCCATAAAACAATACAGATAGCATTGTATGTCACAGACAAATACTTTGATAAGTTTTAAAAATTGAAATCTTACTTCAAAACAGATGTTTTCTCCTTCCTTATCACAATCCAACCACAAGACAATACAATCACAGCCTCTTCCCTCCACCTGTGAGAAAAATTAGAGCAGTACTTCAGCAACTCAGAAAAAGACCTACGTCCTCGATATCTGTACACTGTTTCTATTTTAAAGCACTAGAGATAATTTATTTGGTGAAAAAATGACTGGAAGAATACAGAAGTAACAAGAAGTCTGCAGGTACTTAAACAGTGGTTAGAGAGAGAAGCAAGCTGTGCTTCATGGGACCAAAAGTCTGCCTACAAGACATTTTTCTGCAGGACCTGAAAAAAAATCAGCACAGCCCTATAGTAGTGGAAGTTTCCTGAAACTGTCATAGTCTGTGTGCACAGCCTGGGGCACAGTCTGTTCCCCTTTCTGTGCCTTAATTTCCACGTCATTAAAAAAGATACAACAAAACAAGAAACACTTTCCTACTTCATAAAGATACCATGAAGTCTGAATTTATCTGATAGCTATCAGTTTTACACCACATATACTTGCCTTTCAGAAGGTATTATTTTGTAAAAGCAACCAAACTACCATCCTCTCAGGGGGGAACATGTGAAGAGTGAACAATAACCACCATAGACTTATTTTAAAGAAAGCATTTACAAGCTATGTCTTGCACCTGCTGTTAGAAGCAAAACATGCAACTAATGCTCCAATTTTGAGAAGCAGGATATCGACAGTCAAAAAACTCACAAGGCAACAGCAAAAGTGAATTCAACAAAAATTTCAGACAGTGTAAGAACCAGTAAAATTAATAAAACATATGTAACCTTGACAAAAAGCTGCTTCCTACAGGAAAGAAAAATCCTTATTTAGGGTTGTACTCATTTCTCTTCAACCCTAGAAGAACTCCAGCATATCATACAGCATATTGCCAAACACTGCCCACTTTTGGCAAGCAGGTGAATACACCTACTAAATCAAACATTCGAAAAACTGCAGTTTGAGAAACAATGTATTCAGCTGGCCTGTCTGCCTGTCTTTCCCTTCCCTAGAGGGAAAATATGTAACAAACGTTCTGAAAGCCATGAAATGCTCTGGCATTACCCTCCAACAGAAAACTATCTGCAGTGAAGACAATTTCTTATACTAGAGTGACAATACTGACCTACTCCAAGAGCTGAAAGTTATATTTCTAGTTCATAAATAAAGCTAGCTAACCTGTAAGAATTTGTTGTTGTTTTTTTTTAAAGCAAGGCTAATTCATAGAAAAATGCTACACTGCTCTTTCAAATTCATTAGTAAGTTTCATTGCTTTCCAGAACCACAGAATAATTTCACTTATTTTTCCTGACAGGATAAAACCAGGTGTTATTGCTTCCACCAACAGAGAAAGAAGAGGAACAACAAATCCTTAAAGATGGAATATACTTCAGGTGAAAAAGAATGTCAAGGCAGAAAGATACAATTCAATCTCACGAGAAAGAATACCTGTAAAAACTTCACCATGGTCAGTTTGGGATTAGCTTCTTTCTTTTCTGTGGGAGCTTTGCTAAAAAGTTCTGCTGGATCCACTTTGTCCCAGCTGTTATATTTTCCTGAAAAGGGAAAGTATAACTCTAAACATACATTTTAAAAAAACAACCAACCAACAGCAAAAATTACTCTGGAAAACACCTGGCTTTCCAGATTTGTCTTGGAAGCCTTTCTACCCTAACACATCTAGCTTTAGTGTATATCAAGGGACCCCTTAGCATTATGTGAATGGAAGCTATCATTTTGAAACATATGAAGGAAAAAACCCCCCACACACACCCTTCAGAAATTTTAACATGAGCTATTAAAAGACCTTCTGTTTGTACAATTAATCAATCAGGTGAAGGGGAGGGAGGAATTTCTCCTTGTTTTCACAGTGCACACTCCACTCTGTTTTACTGTTCGTTATTTATGACCAGTTACATCTCAGCCTGGTTATGTTACAGAGCATCCTATGTCACCTTCTCATATCAATGTATTTGTTCATTTCCATTTTTCTGAAGTAACCGTTTGTAATATCGCTTAGCAATTACACTGAACTGTACCTCTTCAAAGCACTGTGTAAACAATTCAAAATTTAGCCCTCATAAAACCTGTGAGGTCATTATCATCAGAGGAAATACAGTAGTCACGTGACTAGTCCCAACACTTCAAAGCAAGTTAGTGACAGGATTCCTGGCACATTACCCTTACCATATCTCTATTTTGCAGTAATATGCCACAATGCTTTAGAGAATACTGCTTTGGACTCTGCATTTCTTAATCACCTTTCATCCAAAGTACCAAAACACTTTTAAAGGCTAACAAACTAAGCCTCCTCTCTGCTTATTTTCCAGGCACATAATTCAGGCACCTAAAACATAAGTGGCATGTGCCCAAAATTGTACAAGAAGTCACCCACAGAACTAGAAACAAAAATCAAGAACTGCTGACCACAAGTGATCTTTTCATTGTCCTCTCCTCTCTATTCTTTCTGAACTATTTCCACAATGAGTATTTTCCTATTAGAAGTCCTTCACAGTTTTACAACCCGTATCAGCTAACGCTTTTTATGAACAAATACCTATGAAATCCAAAGTCATGACATGACCACAGACAGATGTCATCTTGAAATGGGCACTCTGTCCTATAAACGATCCAGTGTACTCATGCACAGAGCATGCACCATTCAGTCCCTTGCGAGAGGACATGTTTCCTGTGAAAACAAGATCAGAAATATCAACAGAACAAAACCTATTTAAATAAATGATTTTGTGTGACATGACACCCTCCTTTTCTTAGATCTTACAGTTAAGGTCTTCCTGAGGACAAAATTCTACTCGTTGATCAAGCTGTTATTTTAGTTAATTATCACTTTAGACCTTTTTTAAAGTATATTCTGTTTCCAACTGAAACTATCTATTATCTCCTCCATCTTTTTCCTCCCACGAGGAAATCCTTATGAAAATACAGCTACTTTTCTAGACCAGTACAGTTATAATCAACTCATTCTGTTTTCCACATGATTTATAAAATATTTACTATAGCTTCAAAATTCTCAGAAGAGCAATTTGCTACTTGATTGGCACTTTGCAGAAACCGTATACATTAACACACACTCCAACTACACGAAATATCAGAACCAGATTTCTTTACTCTTGAAATGCATGAGCATCAGCACATAAAAATAAACAGAACGTGAAGGGCCATCCAGTTCTTCCATGAACTCAACGTGCCCTAAGCCACCATTCCCAGGTGGCAGCTGTCCCAAGACAACCGGGTAACTAACCAGAGTGGTTCTCAACCTCACTTCATCTACAGCCAGACCTGGTAGCCTCCGCACCAGGCAGTTCGCTTCTACGCGGCTAACGCGCATCTCCCCAGCCGGCCGGTGCGCTCCGGAGCGCCGCGCCTCTGCCCCTGGCAGAGCAAGCGAAGGGCTGAGCCGACACGCTTTCTTTCCTACCCCTGGAGAGGATCTTGGCAATGGACTGGGCCAGAGAAGGCTTCTCCGCGACCATTAAGACAGTCTTCATTTTCAGCTGACGACACACGAGGTGCCACAGGGCTTAACGGGACGGACGGGGCTCGCCGGAGACCACGGCGCGCAGCTCAGGAGCCAAAGCGAGTCCTCAGCCTGAGGAGAGAGCACAGCGCAGGTTACCGCGCAGCCGCTTCCACAGAAAACAGCCAGGAGAGCCAGCGACCGGCCCTGCAGCTCCTGGCGGGCGGGGGGGCTCCACGCTGCCCGGGC
>NW_020799121.1:6408541-6449352 GCF_003259725.1 Athene cunicularia | reverse complement strand
GGGGCGCTTGCCCCTTCTCCGTGTCCGTTTTGTTGCGGTTGCTTTATTCCAAGGACCGGAACAAAGCCAAAGCTCGGCCTAGGGATCGAGCCTGGATACGTAACGGAACACAAGAGCATCAGATGAACGCGCCGCCGCCGCGCCCCGCGCACAGTTCTGCCGCCGGGCCCGTGCCGGGCGCCAGGCCCAGGCCCGCTCCGCGCAGGCTTCTCCGCCGTCAAGTGTGATTGTTATCAGAGCGCGCAGAAAACAGATGGAATCAAAGTTATCTAAGAAAATCCGTGCACACAAAGGTGTCCGCTTTATTCAAGCATCTTAAGTTAAACCAGTGCACCTGCGCACAGTCTGTAATTCAGTTTGTGGTTTCCATAGACTTCAAACCCTTCTCAGTAGTCTCTGTCCTAACAGCAGCTCCTTGAATGCAAAGAAATTTGTCCTAGGAGTGTTAGAAGCAGCTGATTTCCTTCCACCTGGAGAAGGTAATGGAAATAATACTGATGTTTTGAGGGATCTTAAATTTGCATCATAAATTCTTGAAAAATGCGGGTTTTGCATGTTAAATTTTAGTTGAATGTTGATTTCCCACTCAGAAAGAAAAAGAAAAGAGGAGGGGGAAGGGAAGGCCCAGGCAGCAGCACACCTTTCCCTCACCCCGTGTTTCTCCCCAGCCAGGTCTTGCCCCCAGGGCTGCAGCTCCTGTCCCTTGGTGTGGAGGGGCAGCAGAATCTCTGTGCCCTGCCTGCCACCCCCCAAGGACACTGAGCCCTGGTGAGGGGTTTTGTCAGTGGGTCTGGGCAGTTTCTGACTTCTCCTGCAGCCTTCTGCTCTTCCGTGGGCCCCAGAATGTTTCTGTCAAGGAAAGTGCTATAGAGGGAAGCCCCAAGTCAATGAGCTTTATCAGCTCTTTGTGGAGGAGCTCAGCTCTTTATTTTTACCCCTATGGTGTGCATCGATCACTGCCAATGTTTATAGCATGTTTTTTCCAGGAGCTGCTCAGTACCATACAAACCCAAAGAGACTGGGAAGCAGCCAGGATCAGGGATTAACTGGGATCAACCTCATGCTGTTTGGAATAAAAAGGAAGTAATTCACCTTCGATTAGATCAGTATACAATTAATAGATAATAGAGTTACCAGTGAAAGAAAAATCAAAACAAACCCAGGGCTTTTAATTCTTTGGCAATACTGAAGCTAGAACTTGTTAAGACAAATGTGTTCTGCTGTTTCAATGCCTGGTTCCATTTGACATCTGGGGAACATCTGGAACAATCAGGATGCAAGTTAAAACCAAGCCTTCAGATATGTCAGATACATATTTTTCAATTTCCTCTAGTAAAAGCCCTCTACAAAATCCAACCTTTCTTTTATTTTTGAATGTGCAACATAACATGCAAATTCAGACTTGTACTTACCTGTGAAATCGCAGTCGGGTCTCTCCAATACGTAGCTGAGGGACTTGGGGCACTCTGAGTCCCTGTGTACTGCTGTGTTGGCACGGACACACGTATGGCTGGTTCACTGGGCCCCACAAAGATTTTCCCAGTGCGAAGGAACCCCTGCTTACTGGACAGTCCATGTACACCAGCCCTTCTTGGCCTAACCCACAAGCACGTTGGGACCTCAGGTCACAACAGTCACTTTGAAGCGCTCACAACCAGGAGAGGGCAGTTTTGGAAAGCCCTTTGCAGTTGGGAAAGCCTCAGACCCATCCCGAAACCTCCTGTGTGGAGCTGCATCAGTCCCACCGCTGCCGAAGGGACCAGATCACCCAGCCGGGCCGGGGACAGGGGCTCCGCAGCCCTGCAGCGCAGGTTTGGCACAGCTCTCGGGCTGGGCTGGGTGCCCGCTGCGAGGGCCGAATGCTACCAAGCACCCGCTGCCACTGCCCAAGCCACTGCTGCCCCCGTGGGGCTCTCCAGGGCAGGAGGGAGGAGCCCCCACTAGCACTTTGCAGGGATGCAAACTCTCAGGACATCGTAAATTCAATTCACTCCAAATTGCATTGTGTTTTCCCTGGGAATCAGCTCCTGCCCGCAGCGACATCCCAGGAGAGCCCAGCTCCCGATGTGAACTAATCTCATAGGGCTTTTCTCCTCTGTGTGTTACTGCTATTTCAGGTTTGGCCGCCCTTTCTTTAGAAGCACTTCTCACCGTACCGAGGAAGCTTCAAAACTCATCTTGCCTGACCCAGCTGCTCCTGTAGCAAACACCCAGGTCTGGGAGGCTCTTCATTCCCACCAGGAGAAACTCTAGGGAAAAGAGGACACATTTGCCAAACCACCAGTTACCCACAGTGCTGGGGCAAATGTCATCCAGGTCTACTGACATTCCTGTCCTTTACGTTTTTCACCTCTGACTGGTGTTTCTTCACTTTTTTTTCTGAAGAGCTGAGGGCCATAAACACAGCTCTCTAGATGTATGAACAGGGCAGAATAATGAAAAACCAAAGCAAGTAGTCACTCCTACAGTTTTCTCAGAGAAAACACAACTTTTGTTTCTAGGTTTAAACTGTTAGCTAGATTTTGTTTTACACTGACTTAGGAAGCATATCAAATCAAGAAAGCTACAGCTCTAGATAAGCACTTTGCACACTGAGGACACTTTGACCTCACTGATCTTGCTGTCTGTAGAGTCTCAAGTTTTTCAACACCATTTATGCCCCAGGTTATTCTAGTGAATGGTTATTTAAGTAGCCAAAGCTCTCACCCTGACCAAGATGCCCATGTCTCACCTCCACCAGAAGAGATTGCACAGGGGTTAGAGCCTTGGACCTCCTCATTCTACCACTGACTCTCTGAATCACTTTGGTAACTAACGCCTTGATGCCTCCTATCACCTGCAGGACTCAGGTAGCAACTTCCCTCTTCAGGAATATTTTACAGATCTGTATGCGTAAAGCCCATTTTAAGAGCAAGATGGAAAAAAATACAGAAATTTAAACTATGGTAGGGAGCATGATCATTCCTTTTTCGCTTCCCTGGGCTCATTCTTGACCTCAGAGTAACTTTTTCCTATTTGTTTCCAAACACACTTGAAAAGATTGCCATGAAATTAATAAGTATGGACAGGAGGGTCAGGCAGGCAGAAACACATCTGGAAGGATGCCACAGACATTAGAAATGATGAAAATACAGGTCAAATTATTAAAGTAGTTTCTCTTTTCTTTCTTTTTAAAAACTAAATAAGAACTATGAGGCCACAAAAATGTGCCTGAAATCTTGACTACAAATCTGGGCTCCAGATACTTTAGTGCTGGGAAGGAGACAGAGCCTGCCACATACAGAGCAACAACAGCACTTGAAGTGTTTTTTGCTGGAGTGAAAGTTATGCTTGTGCCCCTTATAAGAAATTGTCAAAAAAGATCTTTGAATAATAGAAGGGAAAGAAGAGGGTGAATGCTGATGAAACAGGATATTATTAGTTGCTGGGACACACATGCACACACACAACACATGATGTATCACTGGATCTGGACTCTGTTTTCCCCTGAAGTAGTAGCCTTTTGCTCAAAGGAAAATGCAAAAGCTCATAGATAACCAAAGCTCTGTGTTAGCAAACATCCAGGCTTCAGTCCCATACATATCCAATGTACATCTGCCAATTAGTACAGTACAGCTTAGAAACAAAGGCTCACTTACTAAAATAGATGGCAGAGGGAATATCAGGATAAAGAGACTGTGGAGGTAAAGCACCCATTTATCATATGCAGCATTTCTTCCCACTTTAAGGCCACCGTAAATTGAAGAAGAGATGTGGAAGTGATCTGTTGAATGGGAGTGGATCCACAGGGATGGAACGAGAGAAATCCACATAAATTGCAGATCTCACCATATTGTTGTAGGCATTCCCTGAGATCATCTGCCATCAGCACACTCAGCACACATCACCATCTCAGGAGAGTTTATCCTCCCAGCACTCCCGGGGAGGCAATGCTGCCTTCATGTCACACATCAGGGAAGCCTCTGGCACAGGGACACCCATGTGCAAATGTCCCAAGGGCTGAGCTAGCTCTCCAACTCCTGCACAGGGTTTCCCAGCTGCGGCTGAGGTTCATTTGAGAAAACTGGTTTTGTTCTGCCCTGCGCTGTGGAGCTTCTTATTTCCTACCCTGAAGACCAGCTACTGCTGCCCACCCTCCCTTACACTGGCTCAGGCAGAGCTGGCACTGAGACCAGGCTGGTAACTGCCCAGCTGAGCTAGATCATGTGGACTTGCTCACATCTGCTCCATGTCCCCCCACCTATACATAAATTACAGTCCCAACTATAGTAGTGCAACATGTAGATGCTCAAGTTGACCTGTCAGAAATCCAGCACTGGTCTGGCAGAACAGACTCACACGTGCTCTGGCCACGCTGTGCCTGTACTGAGTATTGACTATATTTGCAGTTTTGAAGTTCTTGTTCAAATGATACAAATCTAGATAACAGAATAGCATGCCATAAACAACCCCATTGCAAAAAAATAATACCTGGATGTGAGGAAATACATAATTTGTAATTCAGAACCATACAGGGAGGTTTAGATAGCCTTATTTTTACTGTATTCCTAATTATACATGCCTCTTTCTAAATGTCAGAGTTCTGTAAATTAGAGGTGAGGTAAATTCTTAGGTATCACTTTGCAGAAATCTCAGCTAGTTTTTGAACTACAGTTTTTATTGGATTTGAAACATGGAATTTCTGCTTTGAATTGGGTTGAATCCTCAGTGCTGAGAGCGCTTCACCAGCTGAACTCACATGGAGCCAGCCAAATCCTAATCTTTGACTAAATTTCACCTCTCACTTCACCCAGGATGGGGCAGATTCAGGACCTTGAAAACTTAATCATATTTTTATATGTTCTATCCTTCTTGTTGCAACCACATTTTCTTATGACCTTTCCCTATCCCACATCTCTGAAGTTAAAATGATCCAAATAACTGTAGTTACACTGCTCTTTCTTCAGGAAGGACCACCCATCTCCCCTCAAGTCTAGGGCCTTGCTGAGGTTGAAGGAGCTGTGCAAAGGGGGGGGGGGGGGGGGGGGGGGGAGGCAAACAAAAAACAACTAAGACCCCTTATTACTGGAAAGATCTCAGAATGCAGTTCATAAGTACACCATTTTTTAAATCATACCTGAGAGGCTCATATAGCCTCTTCCTTCTGCTGGCTGTCTCTGCCACCTAGACTAATCCCAAAACTTTGTCTGAGTTGTGCGGTTGCTATTTCACTGGTTGTGGCCCTGGCCTTTGAGCTGTGAGTCAATTTTGTGTTATACATTTTGAGCTAACACCCCCGCTTGTGCTGAAGTCCAAATTTGTCTTGCCTCTCTACTGTTTGGAAGTTGCTTTGGGTCTGGATCTTTGCCATAGCTCCCTTGCCACCAGCTCCAGGGACACACAGAGTCCAGGAAAAGGAGCCCCTCTTCTCAACCAACCCAATTGCTTCTTGTAAAACCTTTTACCTCTCTCCTACAGGAGACCAGAACTTTCCTCATTCTTTATAAATAGAAGTAAAACCAAAACCAATTAGGTAGAAATGTGGTAGGGAGGAAGGAGTCTGACATTTAGTATTAGCTACTGACTTCTCTGCTTTGCAGCTCTAAGCAGTAAATTGTAGTCTACATGGGTACAAACTGGCTTCCAAATTGTCCCAGGTACAACCTAGAGACCTCTGCATCCTCTTCCTGAAGTGTTAGCTCAAATATACACTAAGTCCCTGAATTTTTATTCTTTCTGCAAAGCTCATGGTAGTGCCTGCTCAGCCTCCCTGCCTGCCCTGGGCTCTCTCCACACTTTTGCCTGGTCCCACAGCAGCTCCATCATTCCTGGGTCTTTTCTCCCCACTTCACAACACTTCTGAACAACTGCAGCACAGTGAAGCATCCAAATGGGAAGATCTCTCCAGCATAAACTGTTAAGGGCTTGATTAACAGAATTGGTGCATAGCAGCTCTCACTTACAACAGTGTTGGCACCTTCATTAAATACGTCCTACCAAGACCATTTTACTACAACAAAGAAAACCTCTTTACCTGGGTTTTCTTCTGCAGCTGTGGCTACCTAACTCCACCTGGATAGTAAAGGCTGTACAACCTCCATTCAGACTACCTTATGCGACTTTGTTAGCCCATAAATAACATCAATCAGCAATTGTTTTTAAGGCAGGGAAGTAACTTGACAGATTCTTTCAAAGGAGAATTAGGTTCCTAATTATCTGTGACCTTGCGTGTTTCAGAATCATTACAGCCATTACAGGACATCACTTGTCTATACTTTGACTGTTCTTGTTCCCTTTGCATTCTCCAACATTTTTCCTATTGATTTTCAGAGAAACTGATGGGGTCACACTGTGGCCCTCAGCGGACATGAATCCTTCGTACCTCTAGCAGCTCATAAGCAGAGCATGGAATGAAAAGCCGTATATCGCAGGACCAGTTAAACTCTGAGCCCTGCGCTGGCGCCTGGGAGATTGAGGCAGAAGCAGTGTCCATACTGCATTGGGGTGGACTGGCCCATTAGGGCAACTGCTTACAAAATGGGCTACCACCCCAGGGACCAGCCTGTCTGGGACCCTCCTGACTGTGCTGCAGTTAAACCAATGCCCAGCAAAAGTGACGGTCAGGCACACAGCCCACATTTTCACAGATTTCCCAATTGCCTGCTACAGGCACTTGGCGGGAGTATAGTTGTAGCTCTTGCAACAAAACCTTAACAGAGCGGAGAGCTTTGCATTGCAACAGGGTGGTGTGACTGGTCCTGAGTATTTTGAAACTGCAGTCATGTTTGCAATTTGATAGCTCTGGAGGTATTTTAATGCACAGCCTGCTGCCATCATTGTATCACCTGAGGTTGAGGGGAGAGAGGCTGGATGAGCCGGTGGCAATGTGGTATTTTACACATATATTAACTGTGAGCTCAAGCTGAAATCAAAGAACAACCAGCTGTCGAGAACATTTCCATGGGAGGTGCCTGAGGTCATTTTTCCATAGTTTTCAGTATAACTCAACATCTCTGCAGAATTGTCTGGAAAATATTGTGTCCAAGACACTCACTCTCTTTCCATTTTTGAGCCTCCATGGGTGGAGTGATGGAAGGGGTTAACTGGGCAAGAGGAGAGTGAATCCTGGAGACATTGTCAGATACCTGGGGTACCTTCAGCTCCACAATGTTGACCTCTGACTCTTGAAGTTTATCAGCACGTTCACTAATCAGGGGTGTTTAATGGAACAGCCACAAGGATTCCTGGCATTCTTGAAACGTTATGACCCTGTCAGTTGTATGAAGACTAAAAGTCTCTTGCTTTTGAACTCACTAGAGTTTGCACTGTCTTAGAAGCCTTTGATAAATACTTGCTGGATTTCTTACCTAGCTGCTCTAATCTGCCCAAGGTCATCATTCCAGAAAAAAGGTTTTATTTTGTGGGCATTCATCACTTAAATAGATCAAATCAATGTTTTCTCAAATTCTGGAGTGGAAAAAAGCATTGTGCACCATATTTAGAAAAGCCAGCAGATAAAAGATTTATTTTCATGTTACACATGGGGTTTTTTGTGTTCACTGTCAGTCTCCAAAGACCAGTAAAAAACAAATGTCAAATGTTTTTCCACAAAAAAAACCATCTAACATTACTTAAATACATCTCACACAAGCACCCAAAGATTTTATCAACAGAGTCCACATATGTGTTCTTCCTTCACAGTTCACACTAGAGAATTTAAGCACAAAGGTCTGAATTCAGTTATAATCAGAGATCCAAGTCTGGACAGAAGGATATGTGATCCAAACCTTGTCCAAAATTTAAATGGACCCAAAGTCATTCGGGTTGAATTCCCCATGAATGAGGTACCCAAGTCTCTTTTAAAAATTAAACTAGAATTTAACAGTCACTTTGAGCACTTAAAAAAATTGACTTGAAGTGCAGGATACAAACACAGTATATCAATGTCCAAGTAAAATAGCTTGAATTTTGAGCAAGAAATATTTTTTTGTTGAATTTCTTGTGAATAAGCTCCATACAGAGCTAGCACAGATAAGAGTGGATCATCAGTGTGAAAAAGCCTTGTAATCAGTGCACTGGCAACAGGCAAAGAAGAGAGGCTGGAAATATCAAGAGTTAACAGGTGACTTGATATGGATAGCTGTCTGCTACAAGGCTTTTAAAAGCAAACAGTTCCCATAATAATTTATGAATGGTTTCATAGGAAGGCTCACATGTATCCCATCAGGCCATGTCTCAGCATAGCAGACCTCCCAGGAGACTTTTCAGGTGACTCTTCCTTTATCAACCTCATTTTATTACTTCTAGTTCTATTCTTCTGCTGTTTCTCATGATATCTCTTGATATTTTTAAACTCATCACCTACTGGCAGTTTGCCATTAGATTACATTGTTCAACTGAGCTACACACCCTTATTTTGAGATGGACAATGGCAAGAGCCTGACCCTTCACAGGGCAGGGGAAAAGCATATAAAAAAATGAGGAGGTCATATTCTGCACACGGTGGGAGCTGAGACGCTGCTGTTAAGTTGAGCATTGACTAAAAGCACCTCCCTTGCAGGCTAGCATAGTGCTCTCCTGTTGCTACACACACACCATCCTCTACCTCTTGCCTTTTACCTGATGTTGTGAGGAGCTGAGGAAGGGGGACACACAGTAAACACGATTATTTCCCCTGCACTCAACCTCACCAGCACCCAGGCAGACACCAGCTTGCACATGGCGCTGCACAAGCCACCTTGTGTTTCCTGCTGAGCCTCCTTATGTGGGCTCAAAACCTGGGAGGAATTTCATAGCAATCCTTGGGATGTCTTGCTCTCCTCATTACCTCTCCTGACCTAGCAAATGAGGGGCAGGATGGGAGTGATCTTTGTATCTAGGTCAGATCTTAATCTTTCTTTCCTTTACTACCGAATCATTCCCTTGTATTTCCTCCCAGCTCTTTTTCAGGTTTGCCTTTCAACTGCTGGTTGAGCACTTGTCTGTCATTCTCTCCTTCTGCCCTCTTCAGCCCAGGCAGAATCATTTGTACTGAACAGGATGGCACTTTTCTTCATTTTCTGTTTTTCACTGTTTTCTTTCACCCCATCTATCATATCCCCAGTGTGAGTGATGTAATATAATGAGATATTTAAACATCACAGAAACTGTGCAAACCAAAATTTTATTTTTTTTTTTTTTTTACCCTAATGGCAGAGCAGAAGCCAGTTGGGGAGCCACTACTTTACCAGTGAGACTCACTTACCTGCCTCCATCCTCACGTTCCTTTGGTTAGTGAGGCCATGGAGCACGTGCAGCCACTCTATCTGCAGTCCAGCAACTGATCACCCAGCATACAAGGCTGTGGAGAGGGATTGGGTATGTCACCCACCTGTGCCCTGGGCTCCGAGGTCAAGGGACCTGTTGACTTTCACTCCATACAGTTCTGCTCTTGGGCCATATCTCTGCTGCCTGACCCCTCGTCCCGCTTTGAACCCCATTACCATAAACACAACGTTCAAAGTTGCCCTTTCAAGGTGACTTGGTCCCCTGTTGGCCCACAGCCACAACTGTGACTTGCCCCACACCCCATATACGAAGCCCTGTGCAAATCTCCTCCTTGCAGCCCTCATTTTCCCTTGGGTAAATGGCATTCTGACAGAGGCTATCGCTAATAGAACCCTGGCGTGTACCACGCAAATCTCTGAGTAGAGCAAAATATAATCACTAATTTAGCAAGTTTCAAAATAAAACTAAAAAAAAATTACCACAGTGCAGGAAATTGCAGAGGAATGGCAACCACAAGAGGAAAGGAGGAGAGTACCACAAAGGCCTTGAAAGGCTGTAGTGGCAGGGCACAGGCATGGCTCTGCCTGACCCCTCTCTCCTTGCAGAGGGAAGAAAACTCGCCACCTCCGCTCAGCCAGGGGCCCAGCCTGCAGTTAGTCACCCATTCTGGACGACAACAAATACATTAATTTAGCCAACTAGCTAGAAGTAAAGCTTTTGAAAAAAGTATCAAATAAATCATGGAAGCCCCGTGTATAAGAGCAGGCAGCGTGACGTGAAACCTTAGTGCAGGCCAGCTGTGACCTGTGTTAACCCGCCCAGGCTCTGGCACTTGAGAAATGCCAGAGAGAAAAGTTTTAGAGATGATTGTACAAGAATTGCTGCTACAATCATCTTCTATCTACAGCTCTCAGGGAGGAAGGGGCTGGAAGGGCAATCCCAACTGCTTTTCCCCTCTTTTTCTTCTTCCCTTGTGCTTGTGGACTCTGATCCACAACGTGCAGCAGAGCCAGGCTGTGTGCACACCACCTCTTCCAGCTGCCAGTGTTTCAGCTGAGAGGTAGCTCTCCTGGTTTGCCCTCATTTCTCATCTCCACAGCCTCCTCCTTTTAGAGATCGTTGCTATTTGAGAACAGAGCATCTTGTGTGTCATTCAAGAGGAGATGAGTTAGTTTAAAGTAGCAGAGCTTGACTGAGCTGACCTGGCTCTTCTAATTCAGACTGTGACATGAAGGGAACAACCAGCTCCAGCAAAGGGAAGGACATCAAGTAGATCAGAGTTGGGGAAGGCTGGAAGAGGAATCAGAGAGAGGATGAATCTACAGACACAACAGCTAACAGAGCCCTAGCTGCCAGACTCAGACCCTACGATCAACAGAGACAAGTAGGTCTCATATTTTGATCACATATTTACTTGCTGTTGTAGTTTCTTTGATGTGCAAGTACAGGGATGCTCCAGTGCCGAGCAGCAGGCAGACTAGATGGCCACCTTGGACTTCAGCCCATCACTCAAGAAATGCATAGCAGAACGTGCAAACCTGCAGGGCAGCCAGGTCCTGACTGGCATCTAACACCCCCCACCCACCCCCATCACATCCCTCTAAATTTGCCCTCTAAAGACCAAGTTCTGCTCTCCTGGTAAAGGTTGTACATTGAATGCTCAGTAATGCTAGGAAATTACTGAGTTTTATTATTTCCTCACCTGTTTTAGGGAAGAGGCAAGGAAAGCAAACTCTAGAAAGTGTTTGAAACCTGCCAGTCACTTGGAGGCTGAAACATTTTCCGTGACTGTTTAAGACTATAGGGCAAATTGCTCATTTATGGCAAAGCTAGTGAAACGTTAATGTACCACTGCTAAGGCTGCAAGATACTTTAGCTACTGGTGAAAGTTTAATCATCCAAGCTTAATTGAACAATTTAGCTGAAGTGACCAGTTGGTTTCATGCTTCACTTACTGAAATGCTCTGAGCTGCGAGGCTCCATGTTTGCTGTGCATTGCATGAGGCTTGCTCCCCATGTGTGCCACTTGTGTCTGCTTCTCTGATTCTTGTGTGTACCATTAAATTGGAGCAGTGAGAGATTTGAAGGTAGAAAAAGTGATAGCTGGGAACTTCAGTCACTGCCCCAGAAGTCGACACTCATGTAAAGCGCTGCAATCTCTGTGGGTTTCCAGCAGAGAGGAGGCTCAGCCAGAGGAGGGCTGGCTGGCTCCAGCTGCACGCTCAAAGGCAGAGGCAGCTTCCACAGCTCCTCTGCTCCAGCACCTGCAGAGTTCTCCCTCTTTTGCCCCTTGGATGAGAAGTTATTTTTGGCTGTGTTTTGCTATATTAAATATTAGCTTTAGGCTTTTCCCTATGTACTGTGTAATCCTGTTCTGTGTGGGTTTTATATATTGTTCTTTTGACATTATCACTATTGCATATTAATAAATTAAACTTTCAATTCATGTTACTCTCTTGGGCCAATGTATATTGCTAGGGGGTGAAAAGAAGGGATTAAACTGGCTTAAGGTGTTCTACTCCTGTACCATGTTACAGCAGATGCGTAAGAAGGATCAGGGAGTTTTCTTGGCTCTGAATTGTTATATTAATAGCAGAATTGTGGGGTCGTATTTTTTATTACACTCTTTTAATAAGCTATTGATGCAGACACATTTTACATCTATGGGGAAATATAATTATGCTGGAACTGTAGCATTGGATGTTCTTAGCAGAATATCACAAGGTATTAGGAGGAGAACAAGCCTTCACATAACATTGAATGAGGTTTTAGCAAGCCTAGGGGGAGCAAAGGTTCAAGATCGAGAAAGAGGAGTAAAAACAACATGAATGTCTCTAAGTTTGGGTTTTGAGTTTCTAATTAGCATAGCAATCGGGGAGCTGGTGGCATAGACTGAACTCCTCAATAGGAGCATACACAGGTGCATGATGTGATGCTGTGAATAGTCAACAAGCTCCAATAAGAATGCACTGGAGAAAAGCCCCTTAGTAGGTTATAGCTTCTGCTGGGGCTTCAAGATGTATGTCACATCTCTGTCTTATCAAAAGCAGTATTGAGATGTGGAAAAGTGGGGCAGAGAATGAACCAATGTCAGATGCAAGCACCCCAACAGCCAGCTCCAAAACAAGGGAAGAGCAGAAGCTGACTGAAAGATTGTCTTTGAGATAGAGTTTGATGAGGTAAAATATATTAGATACTCTCTGAAACCCCTAATAAAAATCAGAATGGCAGGGTTGAAAGCCACAGACCAGGAGAAGCAGAAAGCTCTGAGATGGGCAGATACTCTGATAACTCCCACAGACCAGAGGAGCCAGTGCACATCCAGCTGCTCTCCAAACACAGCCCCTGCCCAGTCACCTCTGCTTCTTCACTTAAACTCCCCAAAATCCAAAAACAAACCCCCAAAAACCCCAAACGTGGAGCTGAAGCTACAGAATCCCCACAGGCTGTTAGGCTATAGCAGGGTGGCTGCTAGAAAAGACATCTTGTTTTGAACATAGCTGATAGCTCTTACGGCCATTCTTAGTCCAGTTTGGTTTATGCCCAGGCAACCAATACTTCAAGCCCTGCATTTGCACAGATACATTCTGTTCATGGCTTAAAGACACTCTCCACAGAAGATCAGATGTTCCTGTAGCCTGATAATCATACGGTGTCTAAAATATGCACAGTAGATAAATACAACTTATTTTTACTATGACTGTTGTTGTTATTATTTTATATCCTGTAGCACTACAGGTGTGACAGGCTCTTTACAAACATTAAAGTCAGTTCCTTGCTCTGAAAATCTCACCACGACAGAGAACTATTGCCTCAACTCCTTTATTTTGAGGTTTAGCACTTGCCACCACACCACAGCTGAGATACAGGCTAGTTCTGCAGAGAACTTTGCATTTGTGCCCCAAACAGTGACTCCTGGGTTATGATTCCTGCTTGAAGCCCTGTCAAATGTATCTTAATTTGTTAACAGTTTTGCTCCATTAGACTGACTCTGCTAAAAGGCTATAAAAAGTAATAGTCCATTTGTGAGTTTACTGCTATTAGCTACAAGTGTTAATTCATGCGCAAAAAAATCTGTAGCTGTATACATTCATCCAGTAATGAAGTAGAGATTACATAGTGGGTGAAGAAATTATTTCCACTGTAGATTTGGTGCATATTAATCTGTAAACAGTCACCCCTCCTGCCTCAAGAAAAAAGTGATAGCTTCTTGGTTTTAATCACACTCTGTCAGTTCTAATTGCTTCACAAACAACATCATGGAGTGGGTAATTGGGCCCTTCAGCTTCTCCATCATGACAGCATGACTACTGAGGAGAAGAAAACAAATCCTCATCCATTCCAAAACCTAAAATAAAACAAGTGATGGAAAGGGAGCCTCCTAATTTCTGTGCAAGTCCTGACCTACCTGTGCAAGGTAACACATGTTAATGCTTAATTAACCAAGTAAGAAAAGGAATCTCCCCAATGGGCTACTTGTTGGGGGATGCATTGACAAAACCATTGCATTTGGAAAAGTACAGATTGAAGCCTGCCACCTGCTTTCACACCCATGCAAAGGAAGATGAGCTTGTTGCCACATTTCACTGTCCTGCTTGTCAGTGCTCTTCCCTTCTCCAGGACATACCGAGAAGAAAATGAAGCCTGACAGGCTCCGGGCAGTAATTTTTCTGCAGAAGGGCCCATTGCCTCCCCAAGCACCAACACATCAGCCACTGCTCTCCTGCCCTGGCACTGCCTGCCAGCACTGGGCGGAGGGCCACCAAAGTGCCTTTGCAGCAGATCTGCAGCAGCATCAGGTCTTTCAGCAATACCCCCAGGCAGGCTGACATCACTAAGCACTAATTCTCTCAAGTAAGCCCTCACTGAGCCCTAAATATTAGGGATACATTTTTTTTTACCCACAGGAATGAAATTCTGCAAAACTAAAATCCATCAAGGATACCAATTCAACTCAATGTTTCCTAGTCTTGTAGAGCAAAGAACTGTAGTTTCCTAAGATGGTTCCTAGCCATATGCCTTTTCAGGAGACCACAGAACGAAGAAAGCCTGATAGCTCAGCATCCCGTTGCTGCAACAAAATAATTACACAAACACATTGCAAAACCTCATCAAGGAAAAGCCCCAATCCCACAAAGTGCATTCTGTGTGTGCATGCAATTTCACTTCTACATATAAGCCATGCATCTTGCGAAGCATTTTCTGGCTTTCTAGGTACCACTACACCAGCACTGCAACACTAAAAAAAAAAAATAAATTGCCTGGCTTAAATAGAAAAAATAAATGTGACTGTGAAGATAAGATGAATAGGAAAACAAAAGAACTTATCATAGTTAAATCAAGACTCAAGTGAGACCACATGGAATGAGACAACAGGAAAGCTGAGCAAAGAAAAATATTAGAAAAATGCAGGTCATATTTGATGGAACAAGATCTTGAAAATCTAGTTCCTGTGGGATACTAAGTACTAAAAACCTGCCAAAATTTGTTATCCTGTGTTGAATGAAAAAAAAAGTAATGTTTCTAACTATTTTATTTTTAAAACGTGGCAGCTCCCTGTACAAAGGTCTCCAGAAGAAGAAAAAAAAAACAGGTTGCTGTTATGGGTGTCAATAAAACAAAAATAAAGCCATATGCACGCAAAAATCTCATACTACATCACACAGAGCAGAGAAAGCCCAAGAGGGCTTAACATTACTTTGATTGTCCAATATATAGAAGCAGGAGACACTAAATCCCATTTTGGCATGTATCTGGAGAAATGTTTATAAGCCCTAGGGAAATTATTCTCACCACACCCTATGAAAATGGTGAAAACAGGACTAGTTTTGTGACAGTGGTCTGCAGTGGCATGTAGACACCTATTTTCTGTGTGCTAGAGGCTATTTTATGGTCTCATGCATATAAACATTGAAGTACCTTCTCCCATGTCAAATCTGCCCTGACTGAAGCTGTTCTGGGAATATTTCGTTCAATGCTTAGTCCCTGAAAAGCAACATTTGCAACAAACTTCTTGCTCGTTCTTATTTTAATGAATTTGAAGAGGGTAACTTTTAATTATGTTCTCGTTGAGTTCCACTTTGTGTGCATTACGTCACAGAAAAATGCACCGCAGGAAGGTTCTTCATAATGTCATTATGCTATTAGTGATAGTGGGAGAAATTGCGATATTTAAGTATCAACAGAAATAGCTTCCTTGCTTTTCAGAAGAGATGGGAGAGGAAAGAGAAAAACGGACAATCAGCTGATATGTCAAGCATCCATATACAAATGATGATTCAGAGAGGGGTTATAATGGTACCAAGGCTAATGAGACACTACAGATAATATAAGAGACACAAGATTGAGTTCACTTTACAATCTGAGTGTATTACAGAGCTAATCAAGAGGATGGAGGAAAACAAATCATTGCTTGTGGAAGTGGAGAGGAGGGAAAAAAAGTCAGCAGATGACTCAGTGCTCCTGGGTCATTCCAGTTTCAGCTATCCATCAACTTGCCTGGAGAAGTTTGAAGAGCACTTTTAAAAATGTTTTAAGTGTGCACTATGCTTTCTTGACTGAAAAGGCAAAACCAGGACAAGGAAGTGGGATATATTTCTAGATCTGCCATTTACAGCTAGGGAAGAAACAGGGCAGAAGAGGGAGTCTTGACAGTAGCTGATTAGAGAAATAGTTGTGCCTGCTGCAGGGAGGCATGCATTCACATCAGCTAATACTGCTCTGTTGAGCAAACTTTTTTTTTTTTCCCCCCTAAATTAAAAAAACGGTTTGCATGTACCAGTCTTTTAATAACACAAAATATTTGGGTTTAAGTTTTAGGTTTACATCTCTTTCATCACCCTGTTTTCCCCGTAGGAGAAGGAACATTTGACGCTTTTACACTCTCCAGAGCGCTCCCCTACTAGCCAAACCTATGAAAGCAGCAAGCGTCCAACAGTCAGTCAGTTGAAAGATTAGAGAAGCACCTATCTAGGATTCACATCTGAATACTGGAAATTAAAATGAGCCAGACTCAGGGTGCCTCAAACTGACTGTACCTCTGCAAACAGAACTCAGTACAGTGAAAAAATGACATTTCTTATTGCCTGCCTGGGTCCTGTGATTTCCTGAAAACTTGTTCTTAAGTTCTGAAAGTTAAAAAAACTCTTTTCATGCTTTGCTTTCCAAATTTCACAGAAACAAAGAGACCATTTTGCAACTTCTGTAACAAAGCATCTGATGCTTTCTGATTACACTGGGTATCAGCACTGGGAGACTCTGGGTTTAAGTTCTTCAGAGAAAACTATTGAAAAGCTTCTGTAACTGGAACTGATTCATCCTCTATCAAGTTAAAGAGAAATTCACTAATATATTGTAGCCTTTTGTAGACAATGTGTTATATTAGCCTGTGTGTCTTGTCATAATGTATTCCAAGTGATATGTGATGACGGCAAATCTGTTATCCATTAAAAAGGTGCTGAAGACCAGCTTGTCGGAAGAATTTTTTTTCCCCAATTTTACTCCTCATTAGTATTTGAAGCCTGGAAGTTACAGAACAAAGTTCATGTTAAAGGCTACCAGTAATATTATTATGCTGCTTTAATGCTGAAGTAATCAAATATGTGAAAACTATATTCCCAATTCCTAACACCACATTTTTATTCTAAACATTAGAAAAGCACACACATCCTGGAGAGAAAAATGTTTGCAGCTGACTGATATTTATCTGAAAAGTGTGATTTCCTCAAAAGCAGCTTGATGCAGCTTCCTGCCTGCATGTCTCACACCGCTGGGGCTCTGATTCAGTACTTGCATACTCTGCAAGTGGACACTAAGGGGTGTAAATTCATCAACTTCTACTGAACTTCACATTCACATGATGTTGCAAAGTGAGATCAGCATAAAATCCCAAGCTTTGTCTAGCAGTATCATTCTCTTTTCATGAGCTTGGAAGGGTTTGGTTTGGGGTTTTGGTTTGGTTTTTTTTTTTTAATAAAAACTCAGGGATGCAGAATTAGTTTTATTCTCTAAAAATATGTAATGGATGTTACTTTTTTTTTTTAGAGGATGAATTGATTTATATTTAGGCATCAGACATTTTTCTCTGATTGAACCAGGTCAGGTGCTTTCCACCCCAGCCTTCAGACACAAGAGTTTTGGAAGTAACTTTTAGAGCTTTCTCCTTACACCAGCTAGCAAGACCTCTTGGACATATCCACTTAGTCCTTCCTCAGGGAGTTCAAGATTCATAACAAAAGATGCAGCACATCCATCATTTGGAAAAAAATGCCTCCGTGCCAAAGTTTTCCAATCATCTTCGCATGTTGCTTCTATGCCTTAATACATCTGATGAAAAGTCTATAAAAGACTTTTGTGGGATTTAGTTCAGTGTTATATATCAGAATTTGTGATGACTTAGAACTATTTAATAAATCAGATGAAGACTGACAAAGAAATGAGTATATCTTGGTATTATCTTATTTCAAAAGATGTCATTGAGAAACGTCACATTGGAGCTTAATAACATGGAAGCAGAAACTTGTGGAATTCAGAGTTCCCCAGCAAAGCCACAGTCCCTGGCTGTGCAGAGGGTGCAATGGAGATACTGAATATCTGATGGAGAATATGACAAAACTCTTCTGGTAGGACTCTGAGTGGTCTCTTCCAAGTACTTGGACAATAAGTTTCTTGAAGTATACAAGCAGGCTTTACTTGGTGTAAGTAACATTTCTCCAGAAGAAAATAGTCCAAAAAGTATGTTATTAAACACACAACAGTCAGCATTATTCAGACTTCTCACCACCAGAGATAGTCATCTACCCTATAAAGGACTGAAGTCTGCCCATGGGCACAGCTATAACAGCAGGAATGAGGGCTATTATGGTAACAGAGAAGTGGCTCTCAGAGCTTTATCTGCTCCCATGAAAAAAAGCAAGCCTTGGAAGAGACCATCAGAAAGCTTTCCTGGTCAGACACATCTATTCTCTGTTTCTGAAAAGCAGCTATTCTAAGACATCTCTTTGTAAGGACAACCCTGTGAGAGCACGTGGCAGCTTTCCAGTATTAACGTTCTTTTACTAAAGGTAGAAGAACTTTATCAAGTAGTTGGACCTTCCTGATCCCTTAAATGATCACTTGCAAATCCCTCCATATATGTGTAAAGGTTTTAAAAGAGATCTCTTTAAAATAGGGAAGCACGATGGTAGAAGAGCTCTCTGTGGCAGGACTCCCAGAAAGAAGATCTTACACTTCTGTTCCCCGGTAGACACCTTCAGCTTTGCTCTTGCCTAGAAAGTGTTGGAGACCTTCAATCTCTGAGTACAAGGAAGCTCCAGCATCATTTTAAAGGGTGGGAGCTGACAGCAGGCAGCACCTACAGATAGGACTGTTTATGCTGATGCGGGATAAATGGATGGAGATCTCCATTAATTGTAACCACCGGAGTAAACCTGGAAGTGTTGTACAGAGATATCAGTGGAGGCAAGGGGTGCAATGGGAGCCACACTATAGCTGCAATTGGTTCTTTGCAAGGAAGGTTCCTGCTATTAATATCATTGCTATCATACCAGATAATACAGTAAAAGGCAGCAGCTTGCAGAAAGGCTTAGGCTAGAATAAACTGAGGAGTACTCTTTCAATTACAGTGTGGGGTAAAGTCCGCAGGGTGTTCTCATATCTCTGCAAGCTAAACATTCATCGCACACCAGGACAGTCCTGCTATTTGTATTGCAGTAACACCTAACGGACTGACCGGGAGTGGGGCTAGATACTGTGTAAAACAGTAAGAGTCAGGCCTATGCCTGCCTCAAAGAACAGGGACAAGATAAATGTTGGGAAATGGGAAAAAACTGCTGTCCATCACCATGTGCTGGGACAGATCCTGATCCCTCCAGGGAAGGCAGGTGTCCTGTGATCTATTGTGAAAAGCAGATGAGCTCCCCCCTGAGAAGACAGTGATGCTGCCTGGGGCCAGTCCCACCCATCCCTGGCAGTGGTCATGGTGGCAGAAGGATGTGGCTTTTCTTCCCAAAGCCTTGGGAGAAGAGCAGCTCTTTTCATGCACCAGTCTTTTCCTGATCTACTTCAGTTCCTTCCTGCAAAGCAGACCTGTGCAGCATGCAAGTCAGGGATGAAGAATTTTCCCCCATGCTCGAGCCCTTTGGAAATTGGTAATTTACTACAACATAGGGAGAGAAAAAGAAAGGAGGATAGTGAAACACAGCCCAGCCTGGGCCTCAGAGCCATCTCAGGTTCAGGAGGGAAGGAAAGCACAAAGAGCTCAGAGACCCCCCAGTCTGACTTTTTGCAGGACCTCAACATATCAAATTGAAATGGGCCTCTTTTTGCCCCTGGCTGTTCCTATAGTTTAAATGCTTTAACCTTTAAAGGTAGCCTTCAGGAACCATGGTACTTAAGTGTTAAAGCTAACTTGGAGTGTATTTTTGTAAAGGGAAAGGAGTTTTACTGGGACTTTTACCTCCTAGACTTGCATTTCATCTCAGCACAGGTCATGTGCAGTGATGGCTCTACGTCCTGCCCACAATCCCTTGTCTCACTAATTTCCTCAGTCTTGTCCTGAGAAGATCAACAGATTAGGAGCAAAGAGGATTTAAGGCTTCTTTCTCAGTGGTGCTGAGTGTCTGCTGCTCCCAGTAGTTTTGATAGGAAGGTGCTCAGCATTTCTACAGGAGGCAACCATCAGTCTCTATCAGTGCTGTTCTTTGCCCTGGTCTTTAAAAATTATTTGAAACACTGGGCAATAAATTAAGAAAAGCCTTTCCTTATTAAAAATCAACGCCCTCCTCAATTTTGCTGGTATCAGTATCTCTAACTACAGCTCCTGTTCTTCCTCAGAACAGGCCCTGTACAGTTTTTCTTCCTCTTAAACTTTTTTCTTGTTCTGCCACTAAGTAAGCCTTACCCCCATGTCAGAAATGTCACTTTCTCTCTGCTCATTTGGTTGCTCATCCAATTCCCTAATTCCCATTTTTTATCTCCCTGTCCTTCTCTCTCATTTCATCTCCACTGTTATTTTCTATTTCCTTTGTTTGCCCCCATATGTGTAGATCTTGGAAAAGGCTCTCTTGACACGAGAGCCTTCTGCTGCCTCTTTCCTGTTTTCT
This sequence comes from Athene cunicularia, assembly GCF_003259725.1. NCBI lineage: Eukaryota > Metazoa > Chordata > Aves > Strigiformes > Strigidae > Athene > Athene cunicularia. The sequence continues at coordinate 6,429,004 of NW_020799121.1, read as the reverse complement.
AAACTTTGTTACTCCTCCATGTTGAGTGCCTTTTCCATTCCTCCCATGTGGCTTCAAATGCCTGCTTTCCACAAGCACTCTCAGGGGTACCAGTGGCCTCCTCACAGCCAAGCCGAAAGGGGACCTTGCTCTCCTCACACCTGAAGATCACATCCTCCCTGGACAGAGGTCAGTTTTCCTTCTTTCCAGACCTCCTCAACTACTGATTCCCTCTTTCATGAGCATGATGCTCAGGCTTCAGTAACTTTTCTTTTGTCCTGCCAGTATCCTAGCACTCCATGGAGTTCTGTCCATCTGCTCTATTATACATTTTTTTTCTGCATATTTTAACTCCCAGCAACTATCTCTGCAGGTGACCCCCTGCTCATCTGGCAGTGAGAAAGGAGCTTGTTTTCTGGGACAATTCACCCATTAGAGTTTGTTTGCTGAGATCACCCACAATAGCATCAAGAGGATATCTCTACATTAAGAACAAGAAGCAATCAGTTCTTTTCATGCTCTGATTGCCATTAAAATAGTTAGGTTTGGGGTTTGCAAGTAATTACCTGCATTCCTTATATAACATGAATACAGCAAAATTTCAGCAGCAATCTCCCTAGCCAAAGTACTCACTGGACAATAGGTGGCTGCTTCTCAGCCTGCCTTACATTTGAGAGCAGGGCAGAATGGTGAACATCTCTATATGCCATTACAAAACCAGGCTTCCAGTACAGCATAGCAGCCAAGTTTTTCAATGTTGCCATGAGGGTGTATCACAGAGTGTGTAACTGAGCATGTATACTATGAAACCAATCCCACCCACCAGACACCTGATTTCAGCAAAGCCTCCAAGAGCAAATACAGATTTCACATTTTGAGCTAATTCTTCCCTAAAATTGGAAAACAACATGTGATACCTCCACTTAACCAGTTATAACAAGTCAAACCTACTGCCACCAACACTTTAGCAAAGCCCTCCTACTCCTGCCATAGCCCCATGATTTTATTATTTTATTTATCACTTCTCTGAGCAGAAGTCAAAGTGAGAGGTTAACTTTATTAGAAAGCAAAGGAAGAATTATTCTGGGGGCTTAATGGCATGTGAACATAGCATGCAATCAGGTCCCCAAAAAACACAAGACATTCCCCCCATTAATTTGGTGGTGGAGCAGAGCCTACAGGTCTACCTCTTCCTCCAACCAAGAAACACAGCCGTTAAACTCACAAGCAAAATACAAGAGGTAAGACATATATGCAAATTGACTCTGAAATAAAACCAAAGATGCACAAAGCAGCCTTATAACAGAGCAGCCTTAGCCCCAGATGAGTTCCAGGTTAACCAACCCCCAGCACTCACCAGATGCCTCAAAACAGTCTTTAAGCAACGGGGCTCTCAGAAAAGAGCAGAGCCTGTATGAACTCAGCACTGCTGGATGACTCCAGTGCTGGAGACGAGAGCAAGCCCCACAGCCTTGGGATCCCAAGAAGATGCAGCAGTTGGCCATAAAGCAGAACAACCTTTAAAAATCATTTATTGCCTGTAGATCTGCACTAGATCACTACTAACAAGATTAAATAGGATTTCAAATCAAAGGTGGTTGATTGAATTTTTCTGTGGTTCTCCTTTTCCTTTTTTTCTTTAAGTAGTTTTTTTTTACAAAATAATCTTCATCTTCCCTAAACTGTTGTTTCCCCTCTTTCTCTCTTGTTGGTTAAATCTGGGCTGAGGTTTGATTGCTGTAGGACAGAGGTATGTTAGGAAATTTGATGCAAAGTACAAGAAAACAAAAATCAGAGGTATTTGGTCTGAAAAGAGGCTTTGTCCAAGGCATAATTCTTGTGTGTTTAAGGACAGAGTAATAGATTTGGAAGGATAAGTCATATATCTTAGGATTTTCTTCCCTGCCCCCTTTGATTGATTAATTCCAGTCTCTTCAGATCTTTGCCTGTTCCCACAAACCTGGAATCTCAGGATTGTTTGATTAAGTCATGGTTACCATGACAATAAAAGTGCCTCTGGCCAGTTTGACCTTTGACTGGATTCAATTCACTGAGAGAAATGGACAGAGACTATAGAAAAAGCTTCAGCTTCATGTCCACTACTGCATAAAACGGGCTCTCCCGCACTTTCAGAGAGCAAGCTGGTCGCCCTTTTAAAAATATAAATTGGTCTGGAATGCTCTAGAAATCATCTCTAAGGTTTTGGTAACCAATTTCTTGGTGAATATCACTTCAGATATAAAATAAACACAGTCATATGGTTGGAGACTTATTTAAATGTGGTGTTTAGCACTAGAAAAACAAAAGCTGAAGTCAGGCTCCACGCCTGATGCATACAGACAATTTAAAATCATGTCATATATGTATCCATCAGATCTTTTATACATATTTACAAATATCTAGCTCTTTGTAAATATGTAGACTTATACAAAAGCAGATTTCAGACTTAAGACTCATTTCTTCTCATCATGCCCCACCCCCATGCTGCAGGCATTGTGTTGCTGTTGCTCATATAGATAATTATTCCTTTTCAAATACTTTCATTGTAAATCCATTTCGGGGGGGGGGGGGGGAGGGAGATATTTCAAAATTAAACCTGTTATGCGATTTGTAAATGGGCCTGACAGAATGACAGCCGAGCGGCCGTTGCAAGGCAATTCATGCATGCAAGATTGCCAGATCCCTGGTGGGAGAGTACGTGGTGCCCGCACGCGTATGGGGGCTCCACTTGTGCTCTTCTGGCTGCTTTGCACTGTGCAGCCCCCTTTATTTTATTGCTTTTTCTTTGAAAAAGAGGGAAATATTTTCTTTAGTCTATCTCCAAACAACAATTAAAGGCAGCAAAAAAGAGGGCTTGCTTCTGGAGTCACTGGCTCCCCAAAACGCAGCGGGTTGACATGGCAGCAGACAGAATCCTTGGCATGAGCCGTTTGGGAAGAGTGGGCTTCGCTGGGCACGCCACAGATGGAGCAATGAACGTCCCTTCCTCAGTACATCCAGCCAAGGTGAATGTTAGCCAATGAAATGGCACAGAGCCAAATAAAGGGAAGAAAAATAAACCCAGTCACTGTAAAAACGGAGTGAAAAAGGGTGTCTGGGCTGAGGTAATAGCTGCATTGACCTTACTTGGATAACAGACAATGCTAGTTTAAAAGACAGACCTGAGTGGGCAAGCTGGAACTTAGAAATTAATTTTCCCAGTTTAGGTAAATTTTTTTGGTTGTTTGATTCACTGCTCATTTACTGTCAGGAAGCTCTTTCTTCTTCTCACCTAGTTACCTTGAATTCTGAAGTCATGGGAAATATCTGAAGGGGACCATTTGCACCCTCCCACATAGGTTGTCAGACTGAGAATCCTCCTGCTTTCCATCCATCCATCAGGACCATATCCTGTCAAGTGGCACAGTTTCAACAAGTTCAGTGGAGAGTTGTCGTTGTTATAAGATTTTGGTTCCCAGAGCAAGAATTGGAAGAGATATTTGTTTGTGAGGGGATAGGGAATGGACAATTTTGTTTGGCGCTTTTTTCTTTTTTCCCCCTTTTTTGGTGAACGATAGTGGAGGAAAACATCAAGAAGTATGTCCAGAAAAATGATCAACCTGAAGAAAATCTCTCCCTACTGGAAAAGCATCCTCACCTCCAAGAGAAGTCAAAGATAAAATTTTCAAAACACCTACCTGACTTTCAAGGAAAATAAACTCCTAGAGATCCTCTGACCTTGGAAAAAAAACATATCTGAATTCTTCTGCTTCCATAGTTCATAAGTGTAACTCTTTGATTTGGATGATGATGATGATTTCATCTCTGAAGTAATAGGCACCCACCTCACCAGCTCATTCACCACCCCTCACCACAAGATGGGAGAACATTATTAATGTAGAATTTGCCTGTTCCATCTCGGCCTTTCCCTCCCCTCATTCTTTTGATGCTGAGTGCTTCCAGTTGTGCCAGTCTGTAAACTCTCAACAGTATTTTGTATTTTCCTTCAGTCTCTCTCTCCCTCTCTGTAAGATTTCACCAGCCTATTAGTGTTAGAATGTGAGTGTTTATTAAATCCAGATATCTATTTATCTATTGGTCTATCTTTATGCAATTCATATACATGCATGTCTGCTGTAGCACGGTCCTGGGTATAATGTTCCATTAGAGTGAAATGTTTATATAAAGGAAACTGAGGAGTTTAGCTATTATAAACCTGGACACTGTCAGTTTACTTACAAGAATGTCATATACAGTCCATGGCCAGCCTTAAATTGAGACCCTATCACATCTCTCCTTTCATATCTGTCCCTTTTTGCCTTTACTTGTAGCCCATCATAGATGTATCATGGATTAGTTCAGATGCAACAACAGCCTTAATACTAGCAAGTAGAATGATTATTGGCAAGACATTGTGTCTGTGCAGGGTGAAGATCAGGCCATTCTTTTTGTCTGAGAGGACGTCTATTCCTAAAACCTCAGAAAATTATCACACAGAGTGTTACATCTGTCTCTCCCTTGGAAATAAATCTACACACAGCTACCTTTTTTTTTTCCCCCCCTATTGACTAAAAACCCCTGGTCCCCATCCATCCGAGGTAAGCAGTGATTTGAGGAGAGTTAGGGAAGAAGCAAGGGTTGCTGGATAAACCAGGGATACCTAGCATAAGGAAAGCAATTTGGAAATACCTGCCTTTTGATAAAGGCTAGATTCTCTGCTCTGGGAAAACACACTTTATTTTTAGATCCAGTAAATAACAGAATGTTAGGTGATCACCAAAGACAGGGACTGCGCTGTTTAAAACCCTGCCAGCTAGCTGTACTCATCTCCAGAGTAACCCTTAGCATAATCACAAACAACTGGTGTGATTTTAAACCTAAGTGCCTGGCCATGGCTAGCAATGACATTAGCTGAGGAGAGTAAAAACCAGCCTCCTTCCCCTCTTGTCCCTGTTGCCAGAGCCTGCTGATCGCACGGTGGCTCTCGCTCCCGGCAGCGCGGTGCTGCTGCCTGCCCGCTCTGCAGCCCAGCTCCCTCCTGCCTCACCCCCCCAAAGGCAGAGCTCTAATGACCTCCCATGCACTTACATCTAACAGATACGGTTTTGAAAACAGAATCAGACCTCACACATCCACGACCACTCTAAAAGGCTTCTCACCGCACCTTCTGCTCTCTGTTCTCTACACTCCAGTGGAAGAACTGCACCCCCCTCTCCCCGCCCTTTTCACCTAGTTCTTCCCAACAGCAAGAAAAACTTAGAAGAGCCAAAGGAAAGCTAAAGAAACAGCTCTGAGTCATGTCTGCATGGGGAACAATTTCCATATCTGGCTTTTGCTGCTGCTAGAGGGCTGGGTGCAACTTTAATATCACTGCTCTCCCTCTGTGCCCTCTGCTTTGAATGGCTCCAGGTGGGGAAGGATTTTGTTTGCTCAGTCAATCCAGTCAATGGGAGAATCTTTCCATCACCACATTCCAAAAACTGTCCCTTCTTTGCCTCTGATGCTGACCCACTTATGAAAAAGGGAAACAACAACAAAATAATCCCAGAATCAGTCTTCGCGCACCTCTTCTCCCTTTCTTTATTACCCTGTTATTCCCACCCATCAGATTTATGGACTATCTTTTATTGACTAGTGTGGGCTGAGTCAAACGAGGACAAATTTACAGGGATGCATTAGCCTGTGTGTGTCACCAAGGGTGTGTGATTAGAGGCTGAAGACAAACACATGCATTGCTGATGCGTTCGCTATTTCATTGGTTAGTGTGGATATACTCAAACTTGTGCAAGAAAATAACAGACTTTTTTTCTACACTAAAATAAACAAATAAAACCACTGTGGTAACGAGTCACAGCATCACACCTTAGCTGGCGCATGCTTGTACCATCTCCATGACAGAGAACTGAGATGATGTGATCCAGCTCCAAATGCATATATTGACACCAGAGCCAAAAGGTCTCACTCAGTCCTCAGATAAGTCAGTAAAACAGTGGAAGCTAGTTAGGAGGTTTTCAGCATGGGTTCAGAGAAGGCACAACTAGATAAAAAACATTGCTTTGATATAAACTCAATCTACAGATTCTTAGGGCTGATCAGGTATCACCTGTTTGTGCTATTTTCTTTGTGCTGTGCCAGGTGTCACACAGCAAAACCAGCAGAATCTCTGCCAGATGCTCTGGGTAATCCAGCAGGACCACGACCACGTGGCCATGCCTGGTTTGGATGAAACCTGGGCTGCCAGGAGGTCTGGCAGCACACAGTGCTACCTCAGCTACCTTCCTTTGCTTGGTCTATTTGTGAGATTTCTTTAAATAAATAGCTGCAATAAGTTATTTTGCAAAAGTAGACCCAAAAGACAGCTACAGCACATCTCCATTCAACTAGGAGAGCTCAATACACACACACCTTCCTCCATGAGCCCCTCTGCTTTGTTAGAGCCGCCTCCTTTCCAGCAACAACCTCTGGGCTCTCTCTGTTCAGCACCACTTGAACCCAAATGGGTTCTTGGGATATGCTTTACCTTCCCCATATGCAAAGTTGAGATACCGATTGCTCCTTACAGCACTCATCTCTTCCACTAATTATTCCCTTCTGCTTTCACAGTCACATTGTCCGCCCTTTGCTACCGTTCAGTCATCTCTTCCCTATGCCTCTTTGGTGACTAGAAGAAAACAGAAGCAGAGGAGATGATTCATACAAACTAAACCAGGGTTTGAACTTCCTTCAGTTTTGCATTTTTTCTGAAACAGAGCTGGGAAAACTGTCATTCCAAAGCAGAGCCTCCTTAACCTGTGCATTCCCTTGCTGTCACACCAGTGTTGCCCCCATTCTTTTGGAAGCAACGAGATTCACTGTTAAAAAACACCTGAAGTGATGATTTTCCTGCCATTCGGCTTGGCTGGATGCAAGGTGGCAAATTTAATTCCCCTCTCTTAGCTGCTTCTTCACTAAATCTTCACTGCCTGCTAATCTCCTGCATCCCTGTAGAAAAGTCACGACTGAAGACTCAAGTTGTCAAAACATCACTTGTCTTTTCCACCAACGCTGGTAGAAGCATGGCTGTGTTCAGCCGGAGCAGAGTTGAGCTAGCTGTTAGAAGGTCCCTGTTTCCAATTTAGCACAGCTCCCAGGAGGTATTACATTTCCTGGTGCAGAGCAGAAAACGCTTTGAGATCCTCAAGCACAAAGCCTTGTTGTTTTATTCATTTGTACTGGTGAGCAAATTCTCTTTCCAAGGCTTCCAGTGGGGAAATTTCCTTCAGTTTCTCCATAGCAGAGTCAGATTAAAGGTACCTTTACCCTTTTAATGTCTAGAAAGCATGATTCCTTCAAAGACTGGCTTTATTTCCTGTATTCCTGGAAGATCTTTTTAATTGCGAGAAATACTCTGTTCCTAATTACAAAAGCATTTGAGCTCATCCTCTATTCTGTTGTGTTGTTGGCAAAGCCCCTGGAAGAGCTCTCCAACCTGAAACTTCCAAAGAATCTATTAGGAAACCCATCACAGCTTCCAGATAACATGCTGCCAGCTTTATTAAAAGAGCAATGCTCGAGCAGGCTCATACTCGCATTGCAGTCATTCTTGGCACTCCTGCAGGCTCCTCCATCCAAGTATCCTGCGCCGCTCATTCCACTAGTGCCTCTTCCTACCATCTCCACAACTAACGTCCACCAGCGTCTTCCAGGATGACCTGAAGCACAGGTATTTTGTAACACTTCATGAATAGCACTTTCTGAAGACCGTCCAATGTCACACCCACTTTTCCCAAGGGAGAAACCAAGGCAGGGAGGGAGGTGAGCAGAGAAGCAGCACTCAGAGGTCTTTGCCCCAGCGGACGAGGGCAGGCTGGCTGTCTTGTGAACCCGGGACAGTCTCTCTGATGTTTAACATGTTTAACACAACTCTGTCACCAAACACTGTGCTGCTGTTAACGGACCAGATCCCAGTGTTTTTCTCGAATTTTCCCCAGATTACAACCAGGGCAAGTTTGCTGCTGCTTCAAAACAATGTTTCTCTGATTACAACCTAGGCTGACAATTATAGTGATTTAAAACCAAACTAATTGTGAAGTACTTTGATCATGCTTAGCACAACTTGTGGTTTGTAGGCTGCAAATAGTTGAAAGGAACCTTTGGGTTCACAATTTCCTCGAATATAAATTTTATTTTGATACATAAGGTATGATTTTAATATTAAAATTAACCCTGTGTTTGTTTTCCCCCTCATCGCATTTCTTCTCGGAATATTATTGCTGGTATAATTTTCTCTCTCTAAGCTTAATATTTACCACACAATTTGTTTTAGCTTAAACCTAACTTTCTTTATTCATTTGCTCTTATTAAGAAGAATTTCCTAAGTATTGTTTTTATTTTGGTTGCAGTCATGTAAGTTTTTGTTTGGTTTGTTTGGGGTTGTTTTGTTCAAAGAACATGAGTTGGCAATGCGAATCGTTTTCTTGTGGGGCAGAGAGAGAAGGCAGCCAAGCAGCAGCTCGACTGACTCCAGACCTGGATTACTGCGAGGATCTCTGCTGGTATTACAAAAGTCCTAGCAGCAACTTGCACTGCATTAATTCAGCCCATGCACAGTTTTTGTTAATATAGTATGGGCAATAAATCCTTCCATTTCTCTCTCTCCTTTCTTTGCATTGTTAAGAGTACGGGACATTTGCTTTTGCAACAGCGACAAGCTGCATCAGTTGGTTGCAGCCAAAGCTCCTCTAAATGCTTCTTTCCAAGCACTGTACCTGGATCTGTATTTCAGACCACATTTGTTTGCAGCATTCCTTGAGTACAACTAACAAGGTAGCGCAGATACTGACCGTCTTTAGTGAAATTTTACATTTCCCTCCATTATACTGTGCTGCTTCTGCCCATTCCTGGAACAAGCCTCCATCCGGGGCTGCTCTGGACTGTTCCCGTCTCCAGCCCAGTGCATGCTTGCTCTCAATGTGATTTCAGGTATGAGTGGCTGGTTCAAAGGGAGGTGCACATGTTGGCCCCATCCCCGAACTGGCGCCTCTCTGCCTGGGAAACCTGAGAGTTTCTGTCCTTGCTTATGAACCGTGACATCTGCGCATTCCTCGGGCGCTGACCCCCGGGGGCCAGAGGTCACCCCAAGGTCAAGCAGTTTCCTCTTTCACCACCAATAGAGACCTTGACTAGAGGTAAATTATGTTGCAGTTTAAGGAAATAATTTGAAACACTCTTGTAATTATAATAAATTTTGCTGTTTACATTTTAATCTTCAACCCTTTCACCCTCTGGTTCTCTTGTTTAAGAAAAAAGTGGGGAATTATATATTTAACAGAAAAACTCCTGCCATGGTGGATAGTTGAATAAATAACTGGAGTTCCAATAACACAACAGCTAAGGTCTTTGTCTGCCTTCAGCATGAGCGTGCACTTTTGTAAGTGCAAGTTCTACTTAATCTTCAGATAAGTATGTTCATGCAGTAAGAATGGAAACATAATATTGTGTTAGGAATGTCACGTGATTCCCAATTCTCCATGTTGAGTAACTGTAAAGTTACTCAAAGAAAAATCTTGAGCACCTTACTCAGGCAAAATTCCAGTTGACTCCAATGAAATTTTGCAGTAAAACAGACTTTGAGTCATAGCTATAGCAAGAGCAGCTGTTTTACTGAGCATACACTGTCATTTGATCATTTTCTCTTGCTGCTCACGAGTGCTGATGGGCTTGGAAAATCTTTCATTCAAAGGAAAATACTCAAATAATCACAATAAAGTCCTGTTAGCTTTCAGCTGGGTACCATTACTCCATCTGATACTTTAAAGCAAGACCCTGCACGTGTACAACCATTCTTCATTTACCTGATACACACTGTCATCTTAAAACTGAATTGCAGCAACATATGGGAGAAGCGGGATGATCCCAGCAGTGAGGACTGTGGCGATGTTAAGAGTTGCAAGAATGAACACTTGAGGAAAGCAGAGAAAACGACAAAACTACTTGGCACAAAACATGAATTCTCAGGACTAAACCACAGGGCTTTTCTTGCAAGAATACCTGAACTTTGTGCCCATCACCACTCTGAATGAGAATGAACTAGAGCTCCCATCTGTGAGTGTCAGGGGTTTTGCAATCCTACCTCACTCCAAGGACCCTGTTTGTGTGCTGCACAGCATAAGCACAACACAATAAGGCCAAGGGAGCAAACAGAGCAAGTGCAATTGAGATCAGCTCACTCTAATCTTTGTTCTGTCACAGATGAGATGCGTGTCCGAGGGCAGGCAACTTAACTTCGCTCTGCTTTAGCAATGACACTTGCAAAGTAGATACAACAATCACCTTCATAAAATGCCTTGAGATTTACAATTGCAAGCCGCTACTTTTAGCAATATCGTGTCTGTGTTAGGTGTTACTACAGAGTGGCATGCGTTTTGAGAGCCCTGGATAACAACAGCTTACGAAGAGATAAACATCGCCTTCAGAAAAGAAAAAAAGAAATACAGAGAAATAACATAGACTAAAGGTACTTACTCACCAGCAAACAGAGAGGAACCTGCAGCAAGGAACAGTTGGAATAGAAGTGAAGTGCCCTAGACCTACCAAACTTAAAACCTAACCCCCAGTACAGCGGGGCTTTCTGGGGAGGGAGTTCCTCTAGCAGGAGGCTCAGTGCAGCTGGAGAAGTGCTAAGGGGCTTTGCCTGCTGTAATGAATAGCTCACTAACACCAGGTGATACTAAAGCATGGGCAAGATAAGGCACAACACTGCTTACTGAAAAAAGAAAAGGGAATATAAGGAATCACCGACCAATCAACTTTTTTGATCTTTATGTACTTGCTCCTGGGCTGGTTTGTGTGGACGGTCTCTGTCCTAGGAAGCTCCTGCCTGCCTGTCACTGCAGCTCTCTGTAGGGGCAGAGCCAAGGGGCACCTTTGGTTCCTCCCTTCCCAGAGTGCAGCCCTGTTTGGGGCAGAAGTGTAGCTCTGGTTACCCACTGCTGACCCCACCCTGCAGCTAATTCTGGGGGTTCTGCATCTGATGGATGCACAGGCAGCTGCCCGGCTGTCCTCAACTGAAATAATCCTGTTCTGGGCTGAAGGGGTAACAGCGGCAGGGAGTAAGAGTGGACCTCTTCCTCTGCAGGAGGATGGGAGCAAGGTGTCTCTTCTCTGCTTGAGAGCACAGGGAACAGCAGGACACTGCCTTGAAATGTGGCAAGAGTCTGCAGCTGGCGAGTGCTGCCTTCCTGTTGGCAGGGTGCGATCTAAGCCTCTTTATCCTTTTTTTCCTTCCCGGGGAGCCCTTCCCCAGCCAGCTGGACTATGGTACCAATATCTTGGTCTCTGTCTTGGCACAAAAAAGAATCCTCTTGTAGCAAGCACTGAGGACAGTGTCCTGTGCCTTTGAACAGATACTGTCCCTTGAGACACACACGCAGCCTCCAGCTGAGCCAATGGAAGCTGTACGCTTGTGTCCAGAAGCGGAGTTTCAATCCTCACACTGATCCACATCAATGATTTCAACAGAAGATGCTGTTGGCTGGGTAGGAACTGGAAGCTCTCCAGAGATCAGTTCTGGGCTTTAGTGGAAAGTCTGTTTCTTTAGCACTCCGGTGCACTTGTTGTACTGCACCAACGCAGCCTAGTAGTGTAATTCTACCTGCATTCAGAGTCAACAGCAGAAGTCCCACTGCTTTCAGATGGAAACTGTTCCAAGCTCTTATTCTTAATTAAGTGTCCAAATTAGAAATTAATCAGCCTTCCATGTTCAGAGTTGAAAACAGTGATACTCTATGTCTTCCTAAAACATGACAGATGAACCATTTCTAAACACAGTGTATAAACCAAGACTGCAGAGAAAAGCATTTAGCTGGTACACAGACAGTAATATAAAAACTCCTTTACATTGGATGTTCCTGATAAATCTAGTCAGTTCTCAGCTCTGACAGTCTGAATGGCTTATAGGAAATGAAACATGGCTTCTGCAGCCCTTGCTTTTCATTCATAATGCCCATCTGTTGCAGAGAGGTTTCTTAAACGCAATCTGCATCCCTCGGCGCAGAGGACCTCCCAGCAGTAGCTGGAGTTTGACTACACGGACTAAGAGAGGTTTCCCCATCCCTAGTTTCTATGAGTACATTAAATCAGATCAGTATCTTGTTATGGGACAAACCTAGGTAGATTATTCTTTTGGTGTGCTGTGGCCATGCCTATGTTCCTCTGATGACAGGATATCACAGAAATCATGTAGGAGTTTCCGTGGATCCTCCCAAGGACTAGCAAATATCTGTCATTCCTATCAGTAGTACTCACAGACTCGCAGCAGTGCCGATCCAGAGTCCCACTGCACGGATGTACATCGGTGGAGACAGTGTCAGACTCTACATTGCAATAAAACGTTTTATTGTTTAACTTCTTTGAGGTTTTAGGAAACAATGTAAAGTAAGGGAAGGCAAGTGAAACCTGTCATTAAATAGCCTGGACCACATTTTTGTCCAGCCCTCAGCTGAACCCAGAATCCCTCAGTTACCTTTCCCAGAGGAGCCAGTGTCTCACTGAAATTCTAGAGACAAGTTTTTCTGGGAATTCAGCCACAGGACTCCTGTCCTGCATTAACTGCAAACATAAGACAAAAGGATATAACTGAAATCCAAAACGCCTGGACTAAGGACACGCCAGATTACAAAAGCATCAAGGTACTGTGATCATTAGCAATCTCAGTGCCATGTGCTAAGAATATGTATTTAAGCAGATCCATGTTCTGAGAATCCTCTGATTTATTTTCCTGCTGACCAAGAGACAGTTAATAAGATTCATGCTCAAAAATTCAGCTCTCTCTCCCATTTTCTCTCCACAGTGCAGAGCTGTATGCCCCACACACACCTAACCAGATGGCATGGATATGAGGAGTAAAGATCAAAATGTTTGCTTTGCCCAGCTATCTGTAAGTACAGGATGGATCAGGGTAAGACTTGTCTGTGATTTTATCCTCTGAGAAGCAAACAAATTCCTAGTGACAAACTCACAGGAATCCAGTATTACTCAGAAGATTTTCTCTCCTTGCATCCAAACATCACGCACAACCAAGCTGTAGTCATCGTGCAAGAACGATGTGCTACCACGGGGAGATGGATGGAGGGACAGGAGGAGAGTTCCCCTCCAGAACCTCTCTACCCAAGAGACCCTGGTCCAAGGTGCCAATGATGGCTGTGCAGCACAGGGAAAGGCAAGCTGAGCTCATCTGCAAGGAGTACACAAGTTCTTGCCCTTCCTTAGGAGAACAGTTTTAGAAGCCTGCTCCTTCCGTCTGTGGAGACATTTGAAGTCTTTATTCTCCATGTAATTGTATGAAAGCTTTTAGGCTGGTCTAGAAGAAATGCTTCCATCCCTCCTTCCTGAGCATTCATTTTCTTCTCTTACTTACCCTAGATTTTATTCTTTTCTTAGTATTGATTACTATATCTCTGACCTTCATTTTAATTTAGTGATTAGAAGCCTAACAGAGAGGTTTTTGCAACACAAGGTTAAAGACTTAATCCAATTTATTCTAGCTACTTTCTCTTTCTTGAAATAGCAAAGTTAGCTATTAAAATATTTTGGTAGATATTCAAGCAAACCTAAAACTCAGCTGGTGCTTAGGTAATCCCGTGGACCACAGGAGAGCATTGTGGAGAAGTGAACGGAGAGGGCAGCTGATTCATCTTTCCCACCTCCATGTTTCTCTAAGTGTCTCGTACTCAGATGAGAAGCAAAGCATGCTGCCTGCTATCAGTGTGCTGACCTGGTCACCTGTAAAGCAAAAACTGGTTGTGTTGGGATAAACTCCTTGCCTGACCTTTAAAACAGTCCCAGAAATGGGAATCGTTGGTCCCAGTCAACAATCAAAGGAAAACCAGAGTGCAGAGTATGTACCCTGGCACAGAGGAGCAGAGCTGACATACCTCATGATCTCTTCTGTCGGACTCCAAACGGACACTCCTCTGTTTAGCTGAGGGTGCTTACAACAACAGAAGGGCTCTAACCCCTGTGGTTACACTTGTACAGTACAAATTTTGCCCACTCTCTCCTTTATCAAAACAGCTATTCTTCTCCTGAATCGGTGTAAGCTATTTGGGCTCTGACATTTCTTTCACTTAACTCTTCCTGCAAGCCATACAGTTCAGGAACCCACTCCTGCTTCTGTTCAGACAGCAAAGATTATTCATGTCGCTGTTGCCTGACTTAACCCTTTTTAGCTCCTGTGTCCTCATCAAATGTAAAACTTTTGCTCTGTTGTGTACAACAGGGCTGTCAGGAACCAATGTGTCCTGATGCACTTGACACCTAAGGAAGGAGGGAACTGCAAATTTTCATAGGAACTGAAGAAACCACAGCAGAGAAAGGAAGGATTTCAGTCACATCTCATATACGAGGGTTGCCTTACAATGATCATGAAAAGCACCTGGCACCAGAAGCCCCCACCTCATCCGCTGCTGGGAGGCATGGTGGCAATGCCGGAATACTGGAAATCTCACCAGGACAGGTATTTATGCGAGTGACCTGTTCAGCCAGTGAAATCATTTTGAACAACAAGACAGCTTTTTTCAGTCTGAAGAAATCGGTACGTTCACCCCAGCCGCTATTTATTTTATAAGTGTCCTGCATATAATGAAAGGAACAATCTTTCTTGCCATCTGCCTTACTGAAAGGCACATTTTGTGTGTCGAACAGTTTCAGAGAGCTAATGGCAAAGTGCACATTACTAGCCCAGCAGTGAAAGCATTTGTAAACATCATCATCATCAAAGAGGCCTAGAGCTGCAAAGGCTGTTTTTTGCCTTGTGAGTTTATGTCTGTAAATGACTAATTGGTAAAGTTTTATCTGCAGAAGGTGGTTGGTGGTAGAAGATATTTACAAGAAAGAAAAGCAGGAAATAATTCATCTTGAGGAGCTGAATCTAATCTGAGATGTTCATGAATTAAAATGGGCTTTTAAAATGGGTCTATTTCTTTTTTTTTTTTTTTAATCAAAATAAAAATTTACTTTACATGAAATGAGACATGGAAATGCACAGCCAGAGGGTGTAAAAAACTAGAAAACAAGTGAGAGTGAGACCGTATGTCTCTGGCTGTTAAGACCATGCAGGAGACGCCAGGCAGGAGTGTTTTGGGATGGATGAGTTGAACACTTGCACCCACTTGCTTCACTTGCCATCAATTTATTAAAAACAAACAAGATGCTGGATTTTGAATGAAACAATAGCCCAACTGTGGAAAATAACCACTTGCATTTTATTGCTTTATTTAGTATAACTCTCAAAAAAATTATTCTTCTTTGAAACAAAACCAAAAAGAAAAAACTGGTCTTGTAGGCTGGAGAGCAGTATTTTCCTTTAGGCCATGAAGTTGTTAAAATCATTTCAAATGGGCTTGGTGTTTAGTCTTCACTGCAGGAAGCATTGCTCTACCTGTCTGAAATAGCTCTTATCAGGAAAATAATGCTCACTACCTCTGCTGAAAAATCAAGGGGTGACTCTTTAAAACAGTTATATGACCTTTAAAATGTACACAAAATAAAGGAACAACAAGGATGTTGGAATCCCCATTAGTTAAATGGCCTCCTAGGCTTTCATTGGGTTATGGATGTATTTAACTAATAGAAAACATCGCCCAGTCTGATTCCTGTCTTAGAAGCAAAATAGGGATAATTTAGTATCAGGAGTGATTAATGTCATTTACTTACCCATTTTGTTATAGCTGTTACTGAATTTAAAATGCTACTCACAAATTAAATATTTTACAACCATTTTGCTCCTAATTGGTTGCAGATCACAGATTTCCTTTAAACATAATGGCTGTTTAGGTGGTGGGGTTTGCAATGCACATTGTTTTTTTACAATCACTTTTGACATTTTGAGAATTTGTTTAATTCTGATTAATCTCAGTTAAATGAGATGGGAGCATACGATCTCTTTGGAATGGTCTATTGTTTCAAAGTGTGGTTCGAGTGCGCAACATCCTTTAGCATATTAATTTGCACACTTTGCCATATACATGATGGCCTTTAAGAGTCTGAATTAATGTAGCTTAAAGAGATGTTATCTTGATTGTTATTTGGATCAGGATAGTTTAACATACCCTTAATAAAAACAAATACCCTGTCACATAATGAGCCCAAAGTTTTTAGGGATTTCTTTTGGTGATATCTTCTAATTAAATGTTTAATTCCAATGAAAAGCCATGAAGTAGAAAGTGCACATCCCCTATATGAGCAGCAGAGCTGGTTACTTTTTTCCAGCTGGCTAACAAACAGCGATTTTAGGATGCCAGTGACCTCTGAAAGTTGTACTGAAAGCGAGATAGGTCTGCCAAGAGCCAGGTAAGAACTTTATGCTGTATTTGAGTCTACTCCTGTTAGACAAATCTTATATATATATGGAAGACACCTTAATAGTTTGTTTTAAACATTATCAAGGTGTTCTTACTGTGTGGGTTGTGGTTTTTTTAAATCACAGTTGATCTACGCCTTTCTTAAATTTTAACCTGGGAAAGAGAAAAACTGTGTGAGCTGAAATGTAATGATGCCTGAATTTTTCATTGCCAGGTCTTAACGGAGCAGGTTTTTTTTTTTCTTACATTCTTGACTTTTAAAAGGATTTTGGTGGTGTTCACAACACCAAAGTAGCTTTCTTCTAAGCTTAGCTCAAAAAAATGTGCTATCTCTGATTTCTGCCACAAAGTGCAAGTCTTCCCCTTCACTGGTAACATTAAATCAAGTATTTGGAAGAATTGGTGAACTGATTCTGCCCTGCGGTTACTTGTACATTTCTCTAGTTCCCTGTTAATATTGTCTGCACAAAAAACAACCTTTCCTTGATGGCACTCTTAATTCCTCCCAGTGTTTCTCTGCCCAGTGGAATTGCCCAGTCATGAACTCTTTCAGACATCCTCCAGCCATTTGAATAGTGGTCCTTTTCTTGCCTCCCTACAGCAACTTTGCCATGTGACAACATTTGCCCACCTCAAAACATGTGTGATGTGCTACAGCAACCAGGCACAGGCTACATTTGCCCCTTCCTTTCCAAATTCAAACATTTGCTCCCTGATCATCCAAATATTGATTTAAACAGTCTTTGATGTCGTTTGGGGAAACACATTTGAATGTTTTAAATGTGGACTCAGTCCACTACAAGGAATACTCAGAGGATGGAGACAAACAGGGACCCTTTGCATTCTGTTAGCTAATGTTATATTCCCCGCAGCATTTACTAAAATCATTTAGTCACAAAGATAACATTGTGGATAAGGAATATTTTTAAATGTTTTGAAAAGACACTGCTGTCTGTTTGATCTTAACAGATGACTTCTACAATCTGAATTCCATCTTCACCGATAGAAAAAGCTCCTGTTCTGTAAGAGAGTGTTTACAGTGAACCGTATCTGAATTTGTCCTCGGTTTGGTCCCAGGCTCCTAACAGGTTCGAGTTCTCACTGATAAATTAGTTCTTCTCGTGGGTTGTTATTTGCTAGGTACAGATTTCAATTAGCATGAAGAAGCTCTCGTTCTCACATAAATGTTCCCAGCTACAGATTGGTATATTTAACCAGGACTTCCCAGCTTCTAGGTGTATAAACACCAAAATTTCATTGCTATTTTTCCCCCATTGACATGAAAGGCATACATAAACATGCTCAAGAGCTAGCAGTGTTGACTGAATTTCTAAAGGGTCTTTTACACCTTAAGCACCCGCCACTTTTCTGTGGTTAAATGCACAATGTGTGTGAGATATTAACCAAAGAAATTCTGTAATTGCAAAGATTATTTTTCAGAGCTTGTTAATTCATTTGTTTTCATTTTCTTCTTGTGCCAACAAAGTCTTGCTTAACTAGTTCAGTATCTTTCATTATAAGTGATGAGGAATATTAGATTATAATTAAAGGTAGGTGCTCTGCTTGGTTAACCAGAGGTGCCTGAAAACTGGGTGTGAACTAACAAGTGATATTTTAAATATAATTGAACCACTAATCCTTGATGGGCTTGAATAATTGACATATAGCTTGAGAAAAAATAATTTAACAAAATGCCAATATTAATTGTTTTGTATTTGTGAGAAGAGCAAACCACCCAAGTTTTAAGGTAAGGGGAAATTAATCTTGAAACAAAGTTTTTAATAAATGTTGTTTAAAATTAAGTCTCACTGGTGCTAGTAAGCAATACAAAGATTAAATTTAACTTTGGAAGCATTCACTAAGGCTGCAAGCTTAAAACAAAGTTATATTGGTTAACAGCTAAAAGCAATGGAAATGAGTTTTCAATTCATTTCTAGTATGCAATTCAGTAGCCATGCCAAGCAAAACTGTGAACACTTCTTTCTGCAGTTTTCTATTTCGTTTTGAAAAGACAGTTTATGAGATACTCCAACTAAGAGCACAGCCACATGTTCACCCCTCTAAAGCGCCCAAATTTAAGCTGAAGCTTCACAAGCCTTTTGAACTATGTGCTTGATAATCAAACCATAATTTCATAATTCCATTTGTACAGACCGGCTCCTTTTAAATATACCAACTGCATCTGCACAACTCTTTAGTGGTGGGATTTTAGAGTTAAAAAAGAAAAGGCTGTTTTCAACATTTAGCAGAGAAACAAATAGCTCTGCTAACACCACCCAGAGACTGTACTCACAGCACAACACACAACTATCTTCATGTTTAGCACATACTTTACAGACACCATAAGAAAGAGAAAACCTTTATAAATGATTTATTTTCATATTAAATTCTTAACTCAGAAGTGAGATGTGACCCCTAGAAAAATCTCCCATAATACCCTGCTGATTCCTCCCGTTTGGTCAGGGCTAACAGAATCATATTAATTGGCAACTCTGCTGGGGGGGGTAAAGAGGTGGGTTTTTTCTTCAGTTACTTTTCTTGAATGTCAAACAGATTAGTGCACTAAAATGTCTGGGAGATAAATATGCTGCAGATTTCAAACAAATGAAATTCCAAAATAGTTTGTTAAGGTGAATTCAGTGAAGAAGGAAATAACTATCCTTTTTGCATGCTCTCTGAACTGCAGGTCATACACTTTATTTTGTTTTAGGTTGGTTTGGGTTTTTAACTGTTTGGAAAAAAAACTAAGAAACAGATTTGGAAAGAAGGAAATAACTAAATTCCAGCTTTTGCTTCTGATTAAGTTTTGTGGATTGTCATTATTACAACAACAACAACAAAATTAAAAAAAAAAAATAATCAAACCACCAACCAAAAAAACCCAAACCAAAACAAAACCTGAATGTTCTTGACGCTAAAACAAAGAGTGAGATCCTGAAATACTTTCAAGTGTAGGTTTTGTCCCTGTAGTGCACTCCTAAAAAAACCGCTTCAAATCTTTCACAGCACAACTTTCTCCTCTCCCTGCCTATCTGAAAGCACATTTTAATTGTTTGGTACAGCAAAATGACCCTTTGCTTTTGCTCCAAAAAGAGTTTAAAGTGCAAATCCACAGAATTTTAGAGGTGAGCACATCATACATATTTTAGGAAAGCATTTTATTTTGTAAATAATTTGTTTTAAAATGTACCTACAACAGCTTGTACAATGGTGAAAGGATGAAATTAGCTAGTCCTGAAAAAAGATTATTTCTGTTTAAAATTTTGTTTGTTACTAGGAAACCTGGGGTTCTCTAAATAGAAAATGTCCTGGAAACCTTTCTATTGCATACTCTGGACAAGATAGAAATAAGTATTGCATATTAGTATAGTATGAATTAATACAAATTGTTTGGGCAGTTTGCTCCAAATAAAAATCATTAAATAAAATTAGGAAGCATTTGAATTATGTTTTAAATAAAACTTTACACTAAACTATCCATAAAGACATGCTCTTTAATTCTAATAGTATTAGGTAGAAAAGAAAAAAACATTTAAAATACTCTTTGTGGGTTTTTTCCATGTACAGCTCCCCTTAAATTATGTCATTCAAAGTAGTGCACTTTTGAACAAGTAAACTCATTCTTAAGTTACTGTTACACTGATAAACTAATTTCAAACAAATGTATCTCAGTGCCAACACACAATTTCAGCAAGAAGCAAAATTACAACAACAAATATCAAACAAACTATTTGACTGTTTGAGCCTGTGTGAAATCTGAGAAAGGTGGATTTCTCAAACAATTATTATAGGAACTTTGGGTTGTTTGTTGGTTTGGAGATTTTTTTTTTTCTGTTTGAAGCAGTGACGTTACATTTTACTGCTGGAACACTTTCAAGATGGATTTTGTTTTTAAATTTGAGATAGAATTGAAACTTCGAGGCACAGCTATGAATTTTCTTTTAAATGATGACTAAGAATTACTTGCTTTCTAAGGAGAGAACATAGCTATTTGCTTTTATACCCATGCCAAACCTCTGCAGTATTTCTTTGAGCTAACCTTTATCCCCTTTCTGGACTTGTATTGGTCTCTGCTAGAAAGCAAGTCAGCTGTAATTACTTACAGGTGAGTTATTCCATACTAATGAAATAGCTCTATGAAAACGATGTTATTGAATTGAAATGT
>NW_020799121.1:6404348-6408491 GCF_003259725.1 Athene cunicularia | reverse complement strand
AAAAAAAAAAAAAAAAAAAAAAAAAAAAGGGGGGGTGTTCTAAACGGGGATCTTTTAGCAAAACAATTCTACATGGTATCTAGAGAAAGGAGTTTTGCTGCGTTTAAAAACGGGAATAGTATTTTCCACGAGGAGCTGTGTGGCACAATGAGCGGGCGGCACACGCGAGCCCTCCCGTGAAACACAATCCTCGGCGCGGGGCTGGGCTGCGGGAGGCAGCGGCCGGGCGCGGAGGGGGAGCAGCGAAGTGGTTAATCAATACCAGGGCTGCAGGCAGGGGAGGGGCGGGGTGGAAGGGGGATAAAAAATGCAGAAAGGAAGGAAATGGAGGGAGTGAGAATTAGACTCACTATAAAACCTCCTCATTCTGATTTACAAAAGAGGGAGGGGGGAGAGATGGGGGACGAGTAAAGAGGGGGGAGAAGAAAATGTGAGCCAACAAGCACAATGCCCCTCTTTCCTGCAGCGAGGATGTTTATTGGGGTTTGGGCTAGAGATGTTTTCAACTACGAGTCCGCAGAGGCGGTGGGATCCGAGGGAAAATTCACATCAATGTAAAACCTATGGAATTAAACTGAGTTTTGCATTAGATGTGTCTCTCCTTTTTTTTTTTTTTTTTTTTTTTTTTTTTTTTTTCCCCTCCCATCCAATCCCTCATTCATAACTTGCATTTAGTGACTGTTTTTCTCATTCATGTTCCCCTCCCTCTCGGACACTGTCAAACCGAGCACAAGAGCCTGCTTTGTAGAGGTTTGATCAGCAGAGATTTGAGCTCTTTGGGCTGACTGCATTTTGATTACATTCAATCACTTTTGAAGCTATCGATTGGATATGTTTATGGAAACACGTAAGGTATTTTTGGCCATCTGCTAGCTAGGAAATGATTAAGGTTATTTATTTTTAACGAAAGAAACAAGGAGATTTCTCTGCCTTTCTTATTTTCAGTCCTGCAGATAGGAAAATGTAAGAAAATGTTGCAATTTTACACACCAAAACGATTGTTTCATCTAAATAAAGATGTGGTGGGAGGGGTAAGTTTGTGTGCATTTAAAACTTTTAGAAATCGTTTCTGACAGCTTTTAAATTACTAAAATGTTTTAGGGAATGCCTTTTGTTGTGAATAGTGCTTTTAAAAATATTTTTTCATTTAAAAAATCCTCTAACAGCTGCATTTGTTGAAAACCTTTAAGAATCTGGGGGGAAAAAATAAAGAACAATTTGAATTTGAGTGATATATAGACACATATATGTGGATAGAGATACACATACATAGAGTAATTTTAAACTGGTTTATTTGCATGTGTCTGAATCAAAGCCTGCTCAAATAAAACTTTTTTATAAACTACTTGGGTAAAAATAAGGGAATGGTGAAATTTCATATATTTTAGGGGCAAGTTTTAGGATCATTCAGATCATTATTTAAATAAAGAGTCCCCTTCATTTTTCAAGTTTGTGTGTTAGAAAAGAAAAGCCAGGGTAGCAGTGCCAAATTAGAAGAGAATTATGATTTTAGATGAGCTCAGAGGTGACTTTGATTTCTATCCTCTCTGAAGGAGTGGCAGTGATTTTTCTGAAGTTGAGGCAAACCAAAAGTCCAATCTGTTTAAGTTTAAACATTACTAGTCAATGCTGCCCTGTGAACATTTTATGAATCTATTTGTTCCTGTCTCCCATGGAGTTTTATCAATTCATTTCGAATCCAACCTTATAGTTTTGTCTCCAGGAGCAAATTTTTGCAGCTAGGGAGTTGGGAATAAAAGACAAAACACAAAAATCAAATCTATCCTTCCTAAATGTAGCAATCTTCCACAAGGATGGATTTTAAAGTTAATTTATAACAGCCTCTGTAAATATCTTTGGAAACTTCTGTGAAATTTTTCTTGCCCTCCTCTCTTCTCTTTGATTCTGTCACCCACATTCACAAAGCATATGTATGTTCAAGACCTAATTAAGAAGGTTTTATATGAGTTTGTACATGTGTTTTCACACAGACGATAACGGTGAAGTGTGTTACTGTGCTGTTCGTGTGGGACTACGTTAACCTTGCAGATGGGAAGAGTGTTATGAGAGAAATCGTAATTAATAGCATTAAGAAGCTGATTAAAATAAAAAACGCGTTATTGCAGCAGGGGTCTCATTAAGGAATAGTCATGCCTGTCTGCCACAGATTTAAGAACTTTCAGCCACAAGGCCTTGAACTGAGGCAGCTCCAGTTTAAGCAAACGCAGCAGTGACTCCACCCCCAGTGACATCAGATTGAGTTACACTGCAAAAACACCCCAAGATCTGGAGGAAAAAAAAAAATAAAAATCTGCTTTTCTCCCTCCCCTCCTTGATGTTTAAAAATGATAAAAACGCCATTCTTCTCCAGCATTGGACGTTTGCAAGAAGCCCTTCTTTAAAGCAAACTAACAGCAGAACAAATGTCTTTTCTCAGCCTTCCTTTCCAAAGGGAGGGTAGAGCACAACTGCACATTTGCAGCAAAACAACACCCAAAAAACATCCAAGGAATTCCCCAATGTCCCCCAGCGCTGAAACACACAAATTCAATCAATCAATCCGGCACCACAGCAGAGTAACCCTCCTCTGGCAGAGCGGGCAGGAGCCCCGTGGCAAGGGCTGTGGTACACAGCGACAGAGCTGGGGCTGGGGACCAAGGACTGGTGGTGGGGACCCTCCATTAACTTTATTTACAGTTTGGCCAAAATTAAACTGACAAACCCGTTCAGAGCTTGCTGTAAAGTTACACATTTTTCACGTAAACATCCAAGGCAGTTGCCTTTCTCTAGGATGTGTCATTTCCTGTGTAGCTATAATAATATATTAAGTAAAGGGATAGCAATGAATTTACATATTTACATATGTACAGACGCTGTGCACAGGAAAGATAGCAGGATGTTGTGTGTATACAACAGCAGAAATCGTCAGAAAACATTTTGTTTAAAAGTTTGGGAAACGACCACACTGAAATAAGAAACATGCTTCAAATATTCTTGGCATTCAAGACAAGGCTGGCAAGGAAAGATTTACGGACAAGTCAGTGTGGGACAGGAAAGCTGCTATGTTTAAAGATTCGGGGAGGTGCATGTCATGCTCAGGACACAGGTCACCAAAAAGAGCTACAAAACCAACTTAGTTCTTACCTGCTCCCCACGGGCTTTATTTTACTCTGAGTCGTGCGATGCTAAACTTTTAGCAAGGCAGTCATAAGGAGACTCTCTGGCGACTGATAGCAAGCTGGAGGAATTAACTGCAGGGATATAGGGGCTCACCTTTGCTCCAGGAAGGACATCTTTCTTTTTTGCTGTAAGATATCTACTTTTTTTTTTTTTTTTTTTTTTTTTTTTTTTTTTTTTTTTTTTTTTTTTTCCCCAGCAGTAAAGTGTCAAACCCACAAAGGAAGCGATATAATTAGTGCTGGTACCTACTACGAACTCGGATCTCTGAAGAGAGACCAGTGCAGCTTTTCAAATGTCTACCATTTTGAAATCAGAAAAACATTTTCTAACAGACAGAAGAATCCCTCTTGAATCCCCCCTGGCCCTTTTGAATTCACGCCCTGCCTTACATCAAACGCTTTTTTGCTGATTAACTGCACAATCAGGTCCCTGCAGATCAGGGGAAGAATGGAGAAGAGAAAAGCAACCTCTTTTCCAGAGAACAATACCATTATTTCAGCTCCATTGGACAGGAATGTGTGATTTCACAGCCCACTGCCCTTCTCTCCCATCTCCAAAAACACTGCCAGAGATCCACTGCTCCAAGTCCCCACCCATTAATACCCAGATCCAGCATTTACAACTTGGGTTCAATATTTGTGCGCGGGGGGCTATGCACATGTATGCATACATATATGGAGAAAATATCCAAATCAGAACCAACTCCCAAGCCCAAGAATAGATACAAAGGAAGTTTAGTTTATTTTTAAAAATAGCTAATATCCTTTTTCTTGTATATGTAAATTCTAGTTCACACGCACACAAGTTATATTTTGGGGTTGGATTTGGTATGAAGGTAGCTAACAACTGAAAGGAACAAATATTTTTAAATTAAAATAATTCAACAGTTTAGAGAGAAATATACTTTTCTCAAAGACAGATTACTTAGTAAAATGCCAGTAAATACAGGGGGGGGGGGGGGGG
>NW_020799121.1:6398368-6404298 GCF_003259725.1 Athene cunicularia | reverse complement strand
CCTGCTGCCGGCGGCGCCCCTCGCCCTCCTCCCGAGCGGGGGCTCCCGGCGGGGCCGGGCGCTTCCCGGAGAGCTTTGCCGGCGGAGCGGGCGGGCGCGGGAGCCTTTTCCTCCCCCTTTCCCAACTGTAGCGGTTTCCCCGGCGAAGTTCTCGCCGGTCGGTTTGCTCTCCGGCGTGCGATCGATCCGAGGGCTTGAAGCGAGCCGGCGGCGGAGCCGCCTCGGGCGGCAGCGGGGCCGGGAATAAAACTTGCGGGCGGCAGAAGTGGGAAATCGCTGTCTGTGTCCGCCGAAAATGGAGGGAGCGGAGGGGACGGGTGCGGGGCTGCATCGTCCGCGCGCGAAGTGCCGCAGAAGTACTGCGAGAGACGGTTGCTGGCAGGCTTGGCTGAAAATCTCTAGATAGTGGTGAGCTATTTTTTTTTTCCCCCTCCTCTCTCAAACATTTCACCTATGCAAACACTTCTGAGAAATTGAGTGGGATCCCACGAATCAAATTGTGGCCGCCGGAGCCGAGCCCGCTGCCTCCCCACCCCCAGCCCCGCGCCGAGGATTGTGTTTCACGGGAGGGCTCGCGTGTGCCGCCCGCTCATTGTGCCACACAGCTCCTCGTGGAAAATACTATTCCCGTTTTTAAACGCAGCAAAACTCCTTTCTCTAGATACCATGTAGAATTGTTTTGCTAAAAGATCCCCGTTTAGAACACCCCCCCTTTTTTTTTTTTTTTTTTTTTCTTAAAGCCCCCAAAGAGCGAGGCAATAAGTCACATGCTATCTCCAGCCAGTATTTATATTGGCTTAATATTTAAATCTCGTAAAACTAATGCTTTGCTTAAATAGTCCAGAGTTTTTGCAATAAACCAGGGTGCGCAACCCAAAGTGTTTCTTTGGCATTCTTGCACTTTGCCCCAATTCCGCTCCGTTTCCCTCCAGTGTGTGGTCTTCGAGTTGTGTAAGGAAAGCTCGTACCCTCGAACACAAACCTGGGGCTCTGGAATTAAAAAAAAACAACAAAACTTCCTAAAGTCTAAAGCACATTCTTACTCCTGGTTTTCTTTTCCTTTTCTTTTTCTTTCCTTCCTTCTTTCTCTCTTTCTTTTTTTCCCCCTTTTTTTCTTTATTTTTTTAAACATTTCCACACTAGTCTCGGTTTCTGGATTAGGGATAAATTATTGTACAAAAAAAAAAAGGAGGAAAAATTAAATTGGAAAATAATGATGGTACAATTTAAGATTCTAATTGGGTTGGGACATTTCCAAATCAATTGGCTTTTTGTTAATACTACTATGAAAAACTGACAACTAGAATTCATTTAGTGCATTTTCTCACTTAGCTCAAACTCCCCCAGACTTGAATCAGTTTAATTCATTTTAGCATTTGGTACAATTCTTACTTGTCTATACAGTTTATGGAAAATTGTTCTCAAGTTTGGATTTCCTTGCATAGAATTTCTTTGCATTCTTTGAAGTTTGAAATCAAAGTGTTTTATAATTTTTCAAGTGATTCTTATTTAACAGTTACATTTTCCACCTTTAAGTTTGAAATAGTTTAGAGAAACAAATGGTAAACAGTTTGAAGCCTAAAGACTAACAAGTTGACTTTTAAATGTTACTTATTGCTAAAATTATTTGGAATGTCTGATTTGTAATGATTAACTGCTGTTTTCTCCTTACTACCCATATATTCTTTTTGAAAAAGGAAAAATTACAATAGTGATGTTTTCATGATGCAAGTAGATGATTTTTAAAGGTCTCTCACTCCTGGATGGCAGTTGTTTTGAAGGCTTGTTTAGATGCTTGTGTAAAATTGCAAGACTTCCTTAGCAATTAAAAGTAAAATAATTTAAGCTACTAGCAAGCACGTATGTAATAAATACCAAATATTTTAGCAGATGATTCAGATGAAAGCAGTAGTAAGGATATGAACTTCTCCTCCATTGTGTCTTTAAGATAATGTTTAATCTAATTCATTACACCTACTTTTGTAAAATACTGGGGTGCTGAAATGCAAGGAGGACAATCCCAATTTTGGTCTTTGCTTTCACATGCTCTAATGCAATACATTTACCTTTAAAAGAAGAAAAAAAAAAAAGTCCCTAAAACATGCTTATCTAAGTTCTTGCTGAAGTTCATTCAAGATGCAGTTGTGAAATATTAAGATCTAATTTTAAAGAATGACATTGAATCAATGTGGTTGTTGAAAAAACTCCTTTTTTTTGAATGTAACAATCTGTTTTAGAGTAAATCATGCACAGAAGGCCATCACTTGGAGAAGTTTCTAACTGATTTATCATTTATTTCGGAAAGTCTCTGAAGTATGCTGTTGTCCAGAGCCCTTTTTCTGTTGTACTACTGGCAATTATGATGAGCAGTGCAATATTAAAAGGGCATTGGCTGGCAGAAACATGACCCCCTTTAGCAGCCCACCCTCTTCAGAGTGGGCAAACAACCCTAAAATAGATGCCTCCTCCAGTGTATTTATGCACGTGTGTGAAATAAGGTTTTATACATGTGGGAGTGGTTTTTAAATAAGGAGAGAGATTCTGGGATATACATTTCTATATGTCTTTCTACAGAAATGGGCTGGAATAATTTAAACACATTCCATTTAAAACATAAGCTCCAAACATTTCTGGGAGCTTTCAAGGCATCACATTACCTGCTTTGTTTACCAATAACTCGTGAGTTATTAATTATTAATTTCTACACACTTCCATACAATATCTACATTGACATTTTATAATGATTTCTTTATAGTTCTTCCCCTTATAGAAACTTTCCCCTATATGTTCAAGGTGGTCCCTATCAATGTCTATAGGGATTTAATGATGTTGATTTGTTTCTAAGAATCTGTGGTGTTTATACTGTGAATTTTGAGTGGTGACACACAGATATGTGTAAGATTAAAGCACAGGCGCTAGGTATTTTTGTACGCAGGTCTCATCATTTCTGTAACATTTTCCATAGCAAATCAAAGCACTGTGTATTTATACCATTCTATATACACACACATCAGCCTTTTTCATCTGAACTGGTCAACCTCCATAAAATACACAGCACAATTAAGAAAACTTTTGAAGGCACAGGAAAGGGCTGGCACTTTCTGTGATTTATTTAAATTACGTAGTTCAGATTCATTGACTGACCAGTTTGGTTTTTATGGAAACACATACATTTGGGGATGCTGAATTATGTCCCTTGTTCTTCTATTCTCCATTACTATAGCAAAATTATTTGTATAAAACCTTTATAACGTACTGTGCCTAGATATACTGGGCATATAGCAAGACTTGAATGGTTTGTTTAACAAGCCATACTAACAGTGGTCTTTCTCTCTCTCTCTTTTTTTCCTCTCTGTCATTTTTTTAAAACTAACTTTTTGTTGTTGGTGGGTTTTTTTTACCTTGCCTAATTACGATTGCAAATAAACTTCATCATGCAGAGTTTTATTGGGGCTAAACATAAAAACGTTATTGTGGTTAACACTGTAATGTAACAGTCCCTTACAAAAGGATGCAGGGACAGCTGTGCAGAACGTGACAGTGGCTGCTGGTATCGCTGGCTCTGACAATGTTGCACTACTGTCTGCACAAATAAAGCAGTGCAATAATATTGTCAAAGCATTTGGTTCCAGTCCTAATACATCCTTTATGATCAGTTACTGTTGCACACCCAGCCCCTGACATTATGGGATTCTGTAGTTATTTAATGCATTTTAGTAGGGAACCAGCCCCCTACTCTTGATTTCCTCCCCCCACCGCAAAGGCTTGAGCGAGTGTTAAAATGTCAAGATCATGTAGAAATTGCCAAAAAAAAAAAAATCCCTACCCTTGTGTTTGTTTGTTTGTTTTGTGTTTAGGTTCAGTGGTCTGTATGGAAATACCTTGGGTTTTGTTCCCCTTTTTGACTGCTTCAGTGTACAAAATGGATTGCCCTTTCTGCCACTAGCATGGGTTTGTGTGTCCAAGTTGTAAAATAAAAAGCTGGCCTATTCACATTTTAAAGCCCTCTTGTCCTCCTTTAGAGCAATCACCACATTTAAAAATATCCTGACCAGGTTTGAATATTTTCTTTCTACTGCTTTAAAAATTAGAGTTTTATGAACCTAAGGATGTTGTTGTTGTGTATAGAATTTGGTGGCTTTAATATATACACGTATTCACAGGCAATTTAATTTTTGCTTCCTATTGATACATTTTTTCAAGTCCCATCGTATTTCACTTTTAGAGGAATTACTGTTAAGATTAAAGCAATATTGATACTTTCATTTTCATTAAAAAAAAAAAAATAAATAGAAGGCATCTAAATAATAATCGATAGGTTTTGAAAGACAATCTTTCCCTGTACTTCCCAATAGCAACGTGGAATGAGTCCGAGAGATGCAGGGATGATGTAGGCCTAGGAACAGGAATATTGCATTCAGAATTGATCTTTAAATAACAATATGTTGGTGACTGTCACTCGTGGTGTAGTTGGAGGCAGATGTGGTATTTTCGCTTGCAGCTGCTAAGAAAGGGGTTTGGAGGGCTGGGGGATGGGACCTTCCTCTCTCTCTCTCTCTCTCTCTTTTTTTTTTTTTTTTCCCTGAAGCCTTGAGCTGTTACCTTGGGAGCAAAGGGTGGGGGTGGGGAGAGCCGTCATATTGGAAATCAAATCTAGGTAAAGGAGTGTTTTCAGATTGCACTGCACATCCCAAACCAGGCCGGGGTGTGCTAGTGAGCGAGCCATGGGGAGGCAGAAAATGGAGGACCTCATCCTGAGGGGGGGTGTGTGTCCCATTTTAGAGGGACAAGGGGAAGCCGAATCCTCAATAACGCTCTCCAGTTCTTCAATGAATGAGGGAGCAAACAAAAGACACCTTTTCAGTCCCTCTGTTTCTGGTGAGGATCTGAAGCCTGTCTCCTATACACGCCCAGAGGAGAAGGCTAAGCTCCGCGCCTGAACCGGAGGCATGGTGCTGGTGGCGGATGCGGTACGGCTCCCAGGCCTCAGTGGAGGTAACCTGAGCCGCCATGGCTCCCTTTCTCTAGAGCTTTTCTTTTCATCCATCTCTGCGTTGTAGCACGGTTGCCATTTTTGTGTGTGTTAAGGAACAGGGAGGCCTGTTTAGCTTTAGCACTTTCCTCATTTTTGATTAATTTTAAAAAATAGGAGAGAATGAAATCTTTAAGGGCTCTGCTGGGGGGGTGTGTGTGGTGTCTTTCCCCCCCACCATCAATGGGAGCGCAAGAGTGACCAGAGTGGAAGCGTGAGGGGCCCTTTGCTGCCCCTGGCCAAGGAAGACGGGGAGGGTGGACCAGCGAGGAGCTGGAAGCCACCTCGGAGCCGGGCAGTGCTTTGTTCTGTGTGTGTGTGCTCGTGGAGCCCATTGGAGAGTGGAAATAAGTGCTAGTGAAAGCCTTGGTGGGGCTGATGCCGGGCTGTAAGATGGCCTCTCGATGTGTGAGCCTGCCTTGTTTGGAGGTGGAGAAATCACAGGGGGAATAGATGCATACTTGTTTTCCTGTGTAAAGTTATGTCTTTAAAAATAATATGTTCGCTACACTTGAAAACCTCCCCTGGGCGTGGGGGGGTTGAGGTGTGTGGTACAGGGGAAGGCCTGTGCGGGGACAAGGACTCTATCTCATTTGCAGAGGGCGAGGGGACACCTCCTGAGGCCTCCTGCCTGCGACTGGGGCAGCGGAGCCCCCGGAGCGCCCTTCCCCGAGCGCCAGCTCTGGCCGGCAGGCCCCGGGGATGTGGGGAGCGAGCACGGGGTTCCCTGCAGATTTGGGCCTGGGATGGAGGTTACACATTCCAAGCCCTCCCTTCCCCACTCTCTCTTTCTCCTTCTTTTTTTTTTTTTTTTTAACCCTGCCTGGCTGAGGAATGTAACAGTGCAAAAAATAAAAAAAAAAAAAAGCACTGGAGGAAAGAAAAAAAAAAAAAAAAG
>NW_020799121.1:6394179-6398318 GCF_003259725.1 Athene cunicularia | reverse complement strand
TTTTTTTTTTTTTTTTTTTTTTTTTTTTTTTTTTTTTTTTTCCATCAGACAGCAGAGCGCTGGTAAACACCATGCAGAAAAGCCGTATTGTGGGGTTACAAAGTCTAGGCTGTTTAAGGAGCTCTGTCATTCCTTTTAATGGAGCTCACTGACGCAGATCTGGCTTCTGCCAGCCGAGGAAATGTTGCTGCTGAGAAAAGGGTTATTGAAACCCACAAACTAAATATTATAAGCAAGAATCAAATGGCAGGACGTTCTGGAGTGTAATCCCTCCTGATTTCAGGAGAGGGGGAATGTATTGATAAGTGGCTGTGGGTGACAGAATCCCGAAGCTCAGTGGGTGAAACACACTTGGGAAGGTGTTTTCAGAAAGGATTATCAACCCTTACTCTCTGGAGTCTCTCACACCTGGACAAGTTGACTCCTGCATGGAAGCAAGAATCCCCTTTTTCTCTGGACGGATTTGTACAAACTTGCTAGATAGACTTAAGGAGCCAGGACTGGAATGCTAAGAATTTTCTCTCTCTCAAGAAAAAAAAAAAAAAAAAAAAAAAAAAAGAAAGAAAAAGAAAGAAAAAGAGAAAATTAAAAAGGCAACACTTTCCAGTTCTAAAACAATGATAAAATTATTAAATAGGATGGAAAACTCTAAATCAACTCTCAGTCTACAGCTGTTACCAAAGTGTTTGCTCTGACCTTTGGTAATAGTGTCAATTCCTCTGCAGAAAATATATCGTAGACTATATAATGTATTTAATTGCAAGATGGCTTTTAAATGGTGTCCTTTCCTCAGGCTAGTAAAATGGCTGTGACAAGGGAAACAAGGCTGGACTGAAGCTTTGTTGCCTTGCTATGTTTTGTGAGGTTGCAATGGAGAAGAAAATTTTTAAAAAAAAAAAAAAGCTTGCCCCAAGTGGCATCTTTAACCACAAAAGAAACAAACAAACAGCAACAAAGGGAAGGGGAAATGGCTTCCTAAACTAAACCAGGGAAGACAAGGTCTGATCTCATGAGAAGACAGAGGCCTCTGAGCTTCAGAGAGTCAGCTCACTACTTTATTTATCCCCAAACTTCATTGTTAAGGACAATTCAGTCTATTTGTCTGCTAACATCAGAAAAAGGGGGGTTAAACATATAGCAATGACCCCAGTACAGTAAAAGATTCCCCCCCACATAATGACAAAAAAAAAAGCTTCCATTATTGAGCAACATATAGTGTTATTTCCATACTAGTCTGGGTGACATTTCCATTTAGTTTCTATAACTGTGATTAAAGGCGAGAGAGGTTTCTAAACATATCTAGAGATGCTGAGCCTCCTGGTGTATAAATAGCATGCATTTCATAATCTCGTGTTTAAACGTTTATTTTAAAATAACCCCCATATACATTCCAGAGAGTCTCCCTGCTATAGGACATAATGCAGCCCAGGCTTTGCATATTGTTTGCAAACTAGGGGAATACTGGAGATTGATTCAGTCTTTATTTTTATTGTTTTGTTAAAAAAGAAAAAAAAGGGGGGGGGAAGGTGTGGGGCGTCCTGTGCCAATACACCATTTGGAGATAAGGAAATTTTTAAGACACGTCTAGGCTCTCACACAGATCCAGAAACATAAAGTAACTTAATTGCCTTTGCTTGGATCTTAACTTGTGGCTGACGTTTCTAATTACATCCCTTACCCTCTCCTGCCAGTTGTAGCTTCTGCAACTACTGAAATTCTTAAGTTGTGTAGAAATTGTCAAATCGTGCACCCCCCCAACTACCGAGGCATTAGTATTGTCACTTGATGTGCAGGTTGTACGTTTCCACTGTAAACTTGCCAGTGGGTTTGTCTCTTGGGCCAGTGGAGAAGTTAAATTGTGTGTATTAAGTGTAAGTCTTGTTTGAGATAACATCGAGGCTGAAGAGTGGAAAAGACATGGTAAACAATAAACAAAATAGAGACTGGACGGGAATAGATGGAAAGGTAAGGCTGAGTCTAGTTGCGTCTTTTTTTATGTTCATAGTCCAACTGGATGTCTAGGTTGCAGGGATTGTTGAGAAGCAGTGGCAGGATTAAACCTGAGGTTTTGCCAAGGTAACGAGAATACAGAAGTTTGATAAAACTCATTCTGAGCTGCTTACAGCAATCTCTGTGAACATGGCCTTTTAATTAGTGTGAGCAAAGGTTAATACAAATAAATAATGTGGAAAAAAGATCCCTGTTTGCTTCCAACAAGCATCACAAAGAATGGGGAGAGTGAGGGGTTGGGGCAGATTGTAGATTTTGTTTATCAGTCTATTAGAAAAACAATTAATGGAGCTTCCCCTGTTCCCTTTTCTTTGGCATGTCCTTGGTTTTTGGCTGCTTTGGGCAAGTCAGGCAACATCAAAGGGGATGCAGGGCTGCCTCACACCAGCATGCCAAACGCCAGGGATCTATAATGGCAAAGACCAGATGAATGTGGCATGCATAAATTAGCCAGGAATCCATGAATTAAGGGATTGTCTCTCCATTACCTCCTATTTAATCCACTGGAAAGCAGGCTGCGGAAAGAGAAGCTTAAAGTGTCAAAATCATGACCTGGTTTGGGATGGCCTGGGAATGAAGTTTTCTTCCTCTGGACTCTCAAGTGTTCCTACGTGACAAACGCACTGGGGCAGGTTAACTGGGAGCCAGATTGCAGCAGAAGAGTCTTAGTTGACAAAGCAGCCCTGAAACTGAAGGTGTCTCGGCCCCTCCTAGGGAACAATTTCTGTGGCTGTCGGTGTGTTCAGCGCTAACCCAGCCCCAGCTGAAGATTGTGCCTTCCAGCCTAGGACAGAAAAGGTGCTGGGGAGGGGGGAGAGGAGAAGAAAAAGCCAAACAAAACAAGCTAGGGCAAAACACGCGTGCGTCTCCAAACACTGTTTAATCTGTGTGCATTAATGTGAAGTCAGTGCTGGAGAACCAGCCCTGGAGATCCTGTTTCGCTTTCTAATTTTTGGTGTGTACTTAATCCCGTGATTTCCAATGAAGGGAGGGATATTTTAAAACATTGGGCTCTCCAAGTAGGACAGCCCTAGAAAAGAAGTTCTCTGAGGGCTTGATGCCTGTTACTAAGAGGTTCAAAATACAACTATCAGTTAATCAAATAAATAGCGCTTCCCAACCTCTAACAGCTAGGCAGCTAATTGACTGAGGTTATTAATGGAGAGAAATTTACACAGAGTAAGAACGTGAGAACGGGATGGAGGTATAGAAACCTGGATAAAATCCACTCTGGAGTTAAATATGTCCTGGAAGAAAGGGGTAGCCTATGCCCATGCACAGATTCTGTGGGGTTGGAGGTTTACTCCATTCCTGCAGCCCCCACCCTCTCAGGAGCACATGGTGCTGTGATCCGTAGGGCAGTGCACTACTTTCTAACTTTTTACCCCTTCCCCATTTGCAGGCATGGAATGAAGCTCCCTCCAGTCACCTGCCGCAAGACACATTATCCAGCCTCCTAACCTTAAGGATGAGACCCTATCAATATTGCCTCTGCTTTTGTGATCAGGGTAGTAGTGCAATATTGCTTATAGGGTCTTTTCTTTTGAGGGTTATTCTTCACGGAGAGAAGAAAGCCACAGCAGGAAAAATAAATCCTATGTGCCCATCGAGTTAAGGGAAAAGTTATGAAATGCTGAGCGTTGTTAGATAGGCAAGTAATTGTGCAGAGATGTTATTTGTGACAAATAATCGTGCTATTGTGGTGACTCAGGTTGTGAGTAATGGACATATTTTTGATGCTATCACCCAGGATTCAAAACGGCCTCGTGTTTAAAACGCACAAGCAGTGATTGAAACCGGAGAAACCCATCATGGCTCCGTTTTAAGATAGTGTGAGTCCCGAGACGTTTGAAGGGTGCCTGTTTTACATAATGATGTAAACACCCACCAAGGGATGGGAGGAGATACATAGCCACACTTGCTGTTTCGGTGCCTGATCCCAGCCGGAAAACCAGTGCGATGCGAAGCCGAGCATAGCACAAAGAGGCCGAGGCTCTAATCCCAATCACCTCCTCGAAACAAAGCTCATGTGCCTCTGCCCGGCCAGCGCGGCCCGCCAGCTCCCGCGCCGGGCCGGGCCCTGCCGCCCGCGGGCCGTTCGGGGCCGGGCGCTGCCGCCGGCCCTTCCC
>NW_020799121.1:6389886-6394129 GCF_003259725.1 Athene cunicularia | reverse complement strand
GACCCCCGCACTCCGCGCTGCCGTGGGGCGGGGCGCCCCGCTGCTGTACCCGGCCACCTCCAAATAAATAAAGTGACTCCCACGTCCCCTGTCGCAGCCTTTTCTTCCTGGTGGGTTTTCTTGAAGGTCACCAGCCCCTCCTGCCTCCCCCAGCAGCTACATGCAGATAAAAATCCCCTCGACGGTTTTTTGTCCGGCGATCTGCTGTGCTTAGTCGCCCGTTTGGTCTTTGTGGGGAGAGGTTGAGAAAACGCTGAATAGGAAAACGAGCGTCTTCCTTCACCGTGGAGTCTGAAAAACGGGCTTAAGTCCTGCCCTAGTGCCGGGTTCAGCAGTGGGGGAGCACAGGTAGGGGAGTGAGTGTCTGGGGTGGGAGGGGAAGGGTTTGCAATAATGGGGATGAGAACAGTGCTCTGCATCTGGGAGCTGTGCTGGGAAGGCCAGGAAATAGCCCTTTGATTAGTAGTGGCCATGTGAAATGGATACTTCTATAAAAGAGGTCTGGGAAGGGTATTTCCTTTAGCAAAGGACCTTTCCACTCTGGCCTTTTGAACCTGCTCTTCTCCCTGGCACTGTTTCTGCTTCATCATGACTTTTTGCAGAGGAAGGTGAGTGCAGCGAGCAGGCTGGCTGTAGGATAGGGATGCAGTCTAATCCTGATGAAAAGGCTTTTACAGTCTATGCTTCATTTCCTATTTCTTTTGGATTCTCTTTTTCTTCCATCTCTCACATGCACAAGCAGATATAAAAGCTGAATTCTTCCTTGCAGTCTTTCTCCCAGGGAAGAGTCAGCCCCCTCCCCAGCTTCACCTTCAGGCTTTGCGCACACAAAATGGCT
This sequence comes from Athene cunicularia, assembly GCF_003259725.1. NCBI lineage: Eukaryota > Metazoa > Chordata > Aves > Strigiformes > Strigidae > Athene > Athene cunicularia. The sequence goes on along the minus strand of NW_020799121.1, from coordinate 6,393,291 downwards.
GCAGCAGCCTGTGGGTGGGCATGGAGAGCTCAGGAAGCTGCTTTTCTTTTTCCCACCCTGCCTGCCCAGGAAGCCCTTCTGCTTTTATTTTCTGTGGCATTTTGCTCTTGCATAGCTCTGTGCAAATCCAAGGGGGTCTCCTATGTGTAAGCTATGCATGGAATGGGAGCTGGGGAGGGAAATGGCCAGTTTGCATGAGAAGGGGACCTGTCGGGCCCCAGTGTTTATTTTTTTGCTGACCTTCTGGGGATATGGTCAGTGAGAGCTGTGACAGCTGCTGGAAGCGGCAGGGGCTTTGAAGATTGTGAAGGTTGTGACCTCGAGGCCCCTTTCCTCTCTCTGTCCCAGGAGCTGCTGAGTCAATCAGGGAAAAGGGGAGGTGAAATGGGGGCTGCTCTTTAGCCATTTTTCAATCGGTGAATGAAACAGGAAAGGACAAATGCAAGAAGAAAAAAGAGCGATTACTTCCACTTTGGTGCATTACTGAGAAAGGGGAATCTCTCTTTGGCAAAAGATTATAACAATAATGGGAAACCACTGTGCTCCTAAGATCCAGCACCTTGAATAAAGGATTTAACTGGGCAAGGAGCTGATGGCAGATCAATAACAGTAAATTAGGGGGAAAGCCTACAAACTCCTCTTGGCTTAAAGCAAGAGGAAATCCACCTCTCATTTCCACATAATACCAGCTCTAGATGTAGCAGTGGGAACATGTTCCCAGTTGGCCCACTAGCTCCCACCATCTCCTTGACCCTACACTAACACATCTTCATCTTTGCTGAGCTCAGCTGAACCCTAGGACTGAGGTTGCAGGGGCCATCAAGAACGGCTGCACCACACATGCCAAAATAAAGGAACTAAGTACATTGTGGAGGGCTGTATCCATGATGTGCGTGTGCTTTCAAATGGCACAAGTTCTCTTGGCAATCCACACCCCTGGGCAGCCCACGAGAGGGCTCTCACTCAGCCCCAGAGCCCTCTCTAAGCCCAGTGAGTGGGGTTTAAGTCTTTTTCACTTTCTGGATAACATGATCCTATGGATCTTTCCTTTTAAAATAGTAATCAGAACAGCAAACACAGCGCCCAGCTTCGGTTGACCAATACACAACAGAGGCAAAGAAGGCAAACAACAAGCTTTTCAGTTAGTTTACACAGGGGGCACTTAAATACTGTATTGGTTACATAATACCATTTGGGGGTTGGGGGTTTACACATTCTTCTACTAAATATATCTGTGAGATTTGTTTTAAAGTGATCAACATAAATCCAGCCACAACATTGAGGGGAAAACTCCTATGATTAGACCTAATACCACTAGGTAGCTCATGGCATATTTACTGAAAACCAAGGCACAATAGAATTTTTTCCCTAGACCTCTGGCCACCACTGTGCTCACTCCGCTGCAAGGAGGGGGGGGGTGCACGCTGCCTCTAGAAGGCTTCCCTACAGGAAGCACAAGCTGCTGGGTTTTAGGACCATATCCTGCCACTGCTCCACTTCCAGTCCTCAGGATTCATCCCAGCACAGACTAATGACAGGGTATGTTCTGGCAATTATGACAAACTAAGGGCTAAGAAAGAAGGTGAAGCATATTAAAAAGGAAAAAAAAAATCTAAATCCTAGCTAAAATTGATGAGAAAAAGGGTATTCACTGTTAACTCCTCCAGAGAACCCCACTGACATGAGGTACCTGGAAGTATATTCCCTTTCTGATAAGCCAGCCAGTAAGCATCCTGTTCCCATCCAAAGGGGGTAGCAGGTGGCCAAACTGCTCCACTGGAGGCTTGACAATGGCATTATCCACCCAGCTTTTCAGATGAAGCCCAGCTCAATCTGTACACAACTTCTGAGATTCCAGCTAAACCCTTCCTAGGAATCGCAAGCTTCCCCAGGCAAAGCCTGGATCTAGTAGCCCTGCGTCCTTGCAAAGGACCCGTCCCTCTGCTCAGAAGTGAACAGATGGGAAGAAGAGTCTCAAAGCATCAGAGCTTTAAAACCACGCTCTTCTCTTTAGTGTGTTGTCACCAGAAGCTCCACGGGCAGAGATCTCTGCCATAACGAGCTAGCAGAACAGCAGGTGGGCAGCTAATTGAGAATGGAAGTTCCTTGGGGCAAACCAAAATAGTCTTTGTGGCACTGCACAGAACTAGGTACGCTGCCTGGGCTCAGCGTCAAACACTGACTTGGTAAAAATCCTGCTCACTCACCTGGGAGGTGGGCAAGCCCTTGTCTTGCAAACCTCCTTAGGTCTTGCAAACCTCCTTAGACACACAGAGTAATCAGGTGACAACGATAAGACCCCGTGCACAGTGCAAACTCAAGTGTACCATTTTGCATGGGTGTAAAAAGTCAAATATTTTAAAGAGTCACCCTGCTACTACTACAAGAAATGGCAGAGCCCTGCCTCCCTCCAACACTGATCTGCTGAGAAGCAACACCTCTGCCAGGAGTCACTACATCTTTGGGAGCAGTTTGACCAATTAAAATCAGTAGAGAGTTACACTGAGTATGAAAGCCACCATCACATAGTGCTAGAAGACAAACTGGTTTGTTCCTCCACTGTGAATCCCCATCATATTTCAGAACACATGTAGGGTGACAGCAATCTGGTTTTACATAGGCCACCAGCAGAAAATTCTGTTGCTTAGTTTTCCATTTACAGCAGTTACACCTTTAACACGTCTCTAAATTCATTTTGAAAAATTCAAACAAAAGGGAGACTCTGCTCCAAGAGAAGTGAAAAATGAAAGCCTTGCCATTCTGAAGGAAAAGTGGATATGTCAACAGCCATAGAGAAGTATGGAGGCCACCTTCACGTGCAAGCTGTTACAGGCACCAAGTACCAGCAAAACTAAGGATTCCTCACTGCCCACCCCCAAACACCAAGTGATTAATTTAGGGCATTTATAGCAGCGTTTGGGGCAAGTGAATTTTGGTTGAATCTCTGGCCAAATTCTCTGACTGGAATTGACACCTTCTTCCCCTCCTTTCCCTCTTCACACACAGAGATCCCTAATGAAAGATGAATGTTTACAAGGAACAAACCAACAACCACCAATCCCCCCCAAAACATCTCTCGCACGTGCGCACACGGGCGCGCACACACACACACACACACACACACACACACACACACACACACAAAAAAAAAAAAAAGCGCAGGAGAGAATTTAAATAGGGGTGGGGGGAAGTCGGGATATTTAAATCGGGAAAAGTGAAGCTGAACCGTTTTCCATCTGTACCGTGTATAAGGGAGCCAGTGGGGTAAGGGATCTTTAAAGCCTCGACCAGCCGAATGGCTCTGGCACCGCAGCGGGAAAGCCCTTCGCAGGTGGGTTAAAGCCAGCGGCTGAGGAGCGGTGAGAGGGCGCGGGCCGGCGGGGCTCCCCGGGCCGGGAGGGAGCC
>NW_020799121.1:6380225-6389836 GCF_003259725.1 Athene cunicularia | reverse complement strand
GCAGGGTGGCGGGAGAAGCCGACGGGTGCAGCCTCTCGGCGGCTCACAAACCGCTGCCGCCTCGGCAAGAGAGGGCAGCTCGGCTTTCATCCTAACGCCAAAGGGAACCCACGGCGGGTGGCACAGGATCCACGGTCCACGCAAGAGCCGAGGGGAGCCGGGTGAGTTACACCGGCGACAAGACGCGTTCATGTGGGTATTACCACTGACGTGTAACTAGAAACAGATCTTTCATTTTAGCTTCTGCTTTCGGGATCTCGCAAAACGCAACGGGATCGTTGTAGATGACAGGAAGAGAAGAGAGCTCACCGGTTAACGACCCTTTTGTGTCTTTCCTCCCCCCACTGAGCGGAAACCGGTATTTAATTTTATGATACAGGTAATTGCCTTAAATATCTTCTGTAAGCAAACAGACTTCAGCCTTGGCCGCACTTTATCGATCCTACAGAGAGATAGTAAACAGAAACGCCTAAAGCATCGCTTTATAGCCTGCGCTAACGTTTTAAACTTCCCTTTCAAAGAACCGAGTAGTACCTGACCGGGCAGAGCGCACTTGAGACCCGGCGGCGCAGGAGGTGTTACAGCAGCTGATCGACTTCGCCCCGTAAGGCAGGGAAGCGGCTGTTATTTGTTTCCCCCCGAAGAATATACATTTGCTGGCGATCAGAGCTACGCGCCTGAGAGGCTGCTGGGCTGCCCAAGGCGCCCGGTTCCCGGGGAGCCGGTCGGCAGCGCCCGGGCAGCGAGCACCAAGGCGGAGGAGCAGCGCTGACTAGCGGCCACCGGCCCCGGCAACCGGCGGCCAGAAGGGGAAAGATGTGCCCGTCCCTTCCTCTTCGGAACGGCCCCTGCTCGCATCTACGCCACCCAAGTTTTTATACAGATCATGTAAAGGGCTCCAGGCAGGACAGCGTAGTCAGCCGGACTTGAGTGAGCGAAAAACAATCCCCAGCGACTGGGTGGGCTCTGGGAGGGGCACCTGCAAACCCCGGGAGCAGCGGGAAGGTGTTTGGGGCAGCTCGACCCTTCCAGCCTGCAGCGCCCGGGCAGGAGAGCTGGGGCCGAGAAGGCATCAACAGAAGAAAAATACCAAGCTGGGGTACCTACTGTGTTCTGTGTTTAGCCATGGTTTGAGTTACACTAGATTCACCCCAGATACTCCCATTCTCAGCACAGCACGCACTTCTACTGCTCAGTACTCCCAGAAAATGAAGCTTATCTGAATAAATATGTGACCATCACGAAGATCAAACAAAGAGCCTTAGGTCCAAGCTCAACAGTCCTCCACACATTCAAAGCCAGCACCGGAACATTATTTTTATAGTTTAAAAAAGCACAGAGGAAGTAATTAGGCAGTTTTATAGCTGGCACGCATTCTAATTAATTTGTAATGTGTTTCATGAGGGTTTGGTACCCTTGAGATGTCACACAGCTTCTAACCCTAATGAAGCAGGACACCATTTTCCCAAAGGAGTGAAGACAGCTGAATTCCTCACAAAACAGCAGCTTAAATCAGTATCAGCACTGTCATAGGAGGATTCCACTGTGAACTTCATGCTAATTTAGAATTACTACAATACCAAATATAGTAAAAGGTTTTCACAATCAGTTTAATTTGCTGCAATTTAAACAGAAAGAAGCATTGAACTGCACAACTGCTAAAGTCTTTCAGTCTACTATATTCCCTCTGTTTCATACCCACCTAAATTCAGTACTGCCCTCAGAGGAATTGGTTGACATCTCTCAACCAATTCCCACACATCGCTAAAGTTATTGCAAATGTGATTAAGGAAACAGATTAGAAGGTCTTACCTTAGTGTTCTGTCTTTTGCGTAAGTTCTCAGGTGTAAATAGGTCTTGCTCAGGTATAAACATGGGAGCACTGAGACACTTAGAATGTTGGTGGGGGAGGGGAGGGAGAAAATATTTACTCCTCTAAGTATTTAAAATAACCTTAGGACCCTGAAGTTTATTAGTGTTTGTGACTAGTGTTTGTGACTACATAACAAATGCTACATACCCTAAGGTAAGCTTGAATTGCCTTGTTTTTCTAATGCAACTCCATGTTGGTAAAACTGAACTTTTTATTCCTCCTTGAGGAAGAAAACCCTGTGCTTCCCAGCCCACAGGATAGAATCAAGCAGACTACAGGAGGAAAGCACTACCTTAGCTCTGAGTATTCCTGTTTAAGGGTAACTTTTATTTTTTAACTGTTTTCTTAAAAAGCTTAATGACACAACCATGGGTGCTATCTTGTAAGCCCAAACACAAGAGTTCCTGAAAGGCAGTTGATGAAAGAGCCATGTTATGAACCAATTAATTCTCAAAGCTAATTGAATGGTGGCCCAGAACTGGATTACAGGAAGAGATGTTTGAAGATAGAACTGCAAAATCAAAAGGGCACAGATGAGAACTCTGAGGTAGGAAAGAGCAAAGTGATAAAGAGGGTCAGGCAGCATCATAGCACGCTGCATTCATTATTCTCACAGGCTCTTAGCCAGTTTCCCAGCTGCCAGCAGGGAACCTAACCAAAAAGCCAGCAAGGATGACAACCAGGGAGTGGCACCTAGCAAGATACTGCTGCTGGAACAAAATATTGCTAAGGTTCAGCCTCTGTCTAGAACAGGTGTGAAACATGGTGCATGTACACTGACAGCTAGTGCTTCAGTGCTGGAGAAGAGAGACAGAAGAGAAAGAAGAGTCAGCAAAACTAAGAGGCTTTAAAAAACTGCTGAGCAAGCATCACTGTTACAGGGTTGTTTTGATTGTAATTTTTTTCCTTTTTTGTTTTGATTTTTAAAAATATATACTAATTTAACTTCATAAAAACAGATATACCCAACTAGTATTCCCACACAAAAATTATAAATAAAACATTGGTTTATCTTTACCTCGACATTCAGAATGAAGAATCAGTGAGTAGTACATCCTTTCCACCACTTTCGAAGAACTAAAACCAGTTCTCATTCATACTGACTGGGAAGTCAAAACATGTGGCAAGTGTTCATATGCCAGAGCTTTAAAAAGCTTCAGGAAACAAAGAGCAAAAATGTCTGTAGACACACATGCTTGCCTCCAAAATTAACATGTCTAAGGATCTGTCATTTTACATTGCACTAGACATATACAGATGTGTAAAATGCAGTATTTGACAGATTTTTTTTCAAAGTAGAGAGTATAAAGTAGGTAGATTGTCTTTAGGAATTATTCCCACTGAGAACAACTACAAATAAGGATCCTTCTAATTATTTTCCCCAAAGCCTTTCTAGTTTATTAAAGGAAGAGTAACAACATCGACACACTTTTTCAAAGCGTTCTTGTAGTAGTGAGCAAGAAATTGGAAAGCACCTGTCAGTTATGTGAAATAATTGTTTTCTGCTAGCATCAGAAGCCAAAATAAAGTTTTCACTTAACCTTGAAGCATACAGAGAATTTTGACAAGAGGTATTATAAAATTACCACCTTAAAATGAAGAAAGAAGAAAAACAGTGTTCCCAACTTTGATACGTACATCTTTCAGTATTTTATGTTTTACCCAAGAGTCCTACCATGTTTAGGCAGATGATAAAAGTCATATGTAAACAAACAACAACAAAACGCAACAATATAGAACCCGGAATTCTCCAAGTCTCTAGTCCTCAGCTTTTGGGGAAGGACTGAGAAGTAAGCAACCAAAGTAAATAAGAATACCCATATCAGATTCTGAAATCTCAGTACTCCAGTTTAAAGCATAAAATGTAACATTAAACAGATACTAATACAAAGTCTTGTAAATCTGGAAGTTATACAGAAAAGAAATTACATTAGCAGAAGCCATCATTTTTCACAGCTATAAGCTTTTGCATGTCCTACATTAGCTTAGGACTTTTTGTAGTCTGCATTTAGCGTGCTATAGTTATTTTAGTACTATAATAGACGCTTCCGAAGTAAGATGTATTTCATCTGCCCTCATTTAAGAGTCCTTCAGCACAACTTTTATAGGGCTAAGAACTAAAAAAAAAAAGTCTATTGTGACACATGGGCAAGGCCAAATAACTTTTACATTTTGTTCAGAACCAAAAGTGAAGGAAACTCAGTTCACAGGAATATTGTTGAGTATGTCTTTAAATAAGGCATTCATGGGTACACGAGTGTGGGAAAGATTGGTTCTTTATGATCAGAAGGTACAAGTGTTTTCAAAACTAAGATCATATTAGAAAGTAAGCAGTAAGAACAAATAGGGTTTTTTTCAGCCTCACCAAACCAATTTGGCTAAAATCCAGAACAGAGAGGAAAGTCTAGTGAGATTCCACTCAAGCATAATAAATAAGACTGATAAATACCTTGGCTAGGGACAGAATCATCCAGGCAGAGATAACCTTGGGTATAGGGATAGTGCCTGGCACACAGACCAAGACAAGCCACACAGCTCTTCTTCTCCACCAACTCATTATTCCACAGGTGCACAAACGTTCAGCCCATACGGTTAGACATAAAGCTTTTAGCGCTCAGTGACAGAGCACTCATTGCCAAATTTATTTTTTCCTCCTGCCAAATGCTACCACTCTTTTTGTGTTTACTCATATACCAACTTCAAAAGAAAAGCCCTCCTTCTTAATAAAGGAAAGGAAAAGTCAGCTTGTTTATGCAGAAGGTGTGGTTTGTTTTTAAACAGTTATACTTTATAGCTACAACTCCAATACCAATTAGTCAGGAATATCAGTGAGCCTGAAACATTCATCACACAAAAGTTTACTTCAAACATAAAACAACAAAAGCTGGTCTACTTACTCTTCAAAATGCTCATAATCATTAAATACCCCCACACAACCAAAATTAATAGAAAAACAGTCTTACCTTTTTCTTCAAAGAAAGATAATCAGGTACACAAAACAACTGTTACAGAGGTTCCTTGTTCCATAGGGTATGAAAGATCTTCACTAGTAGTAAACCCTTAAATAAAACCTGAAGCTAGCCTGTACAGCACAACCTCACGAGGCATCACAAAGCGCTTAGCAGCAGATACATCCATAAAGCTTAACTGCAATTGCCTGTTGCACCTTCTCAACACAACACTAGAACGCTGCAGCATGTGACTGGAGCTGTAAAAGCAGTAAGTAAATCAGTTTCCTGCTTCTTTAACTGATTGACTAATTAAGACCATAATCAGTAAACTATTTACACATGGAGGCAAGAGCATCCACATTTTCTGACTTTTCACACTCATTTTGTGAGCTTTTCTGTTTAAAGCAAATAGAAAATGTATGGTACTTTAAATTTTAAGCAATATTTCCAGTGATAGTAACAAAAACATTCAAGAAATAGGGTTTTTTCTCTTTTCACAGAGAAACACAATAATTCAGAACTTGTTCAATTAAGATCCCTTACTAGCACTTGGGAGCATACCATTCTGTCAAAAATCCAGAAAAAAAACATCATGTAAGATTCTTCTGTCTCTTCTTCTGGATTCACACAAAAAACCCACATGGGTGTATGCCCCACTATTTATTCACCTGGATTCTCATACTGGTCTTGCAGAGTCATGTGCAAGTACAACATAGGTCACGTTCAACTGTTTCTTCACGTCACATGGAATTTTATAAAATTCTAATATTAAACAAACAGTAGCTTTCTGCACCAGTTCACAGAGCAGAGCAGTTTTACCACTCAACAATTAGCAGTATCACCATTACCAGAAAATCTAAACTTCTTTGGAGAAAGATAATAAATTAAAACTTTGTCTTTTTACTTCAGCATACACAGTATATTCAACTCTTCCAAAACAGTCCACAATGAAACTCATAAAAAACATTGGAAGCAATTTTCAAATGGACCACATTTTTTTTCTGGAAGGCTGAATAGCTGACTTCAAGCCATTCAAAAGACACCATATTTGAGAACTATGTTTCCCTTTATAGACTTACTCCGACTCCTCTTTAATAACATTATCTCACTAAGAAGTAGAAATCAGTCTCAAAATATTATAACTTGGAAAAGATTACAAAATACAAAGTTTTATTGTACTTGGGACTACAGAAATGTATTACTTCAGTTTTTCCATTTCCTACAAATTTGAGAAAAAGTAACAAGCAAACCAAATGACAACAAAAACTAACAGATGTATGAACTAGTTTCACCAATTAAGCTTGTAAATTCAGAAAGGATTTCACCAAATAAATCTCAATGGCTGAACCTGGCAGATGCCATTCCCAACAGAAGTGCTGCATTCCTAGAATGAACTAACGCCTTTCAGTAATACAGAAAGTCAGTCACTTAGGCAAGGCGGGACTTGTAAGAGACCAAGGATTAGCATCTCCGAACACTGGAGTAAGCTGAAGCATTTTGGATCCTCTGCCAATTCAGAGCTCATCATGTTTTGCAGGGTCCATACTGGGTTTGATGAAGACTCCCTCCATTGCTTTCCAATAGTTGTGATGATTAGCAGTAGGCATGCCATGAACTTCCCGCTGGCCTCTAATGGGATGGCCATACTGTTCCCCTGTTATGGAAAGGAACACCTCAGTTCCTACGTGCTTGAAGCGCACTGCATCCTCCCGCTCCCAGTAAGTCCCACTGCACTGCACAATCCATATATCGAGGTCATCTCCTTCGCCATCATCACCAAAGGCACTTACTTCCTGTTAGAGACACAAACTTCCTGAAGTGAAAATGTAAGCAAACACCTCCAATACACATACAAAAATATCAACTACAAAGTCAGCAGAGTATGAAAGCAAGGATGGAGAGGAAAGAAAAAGTGTTGTTGCATCGCTTTGTCAACAGCTATAAAATTCCAGTAGCAGGAACTCTGTACTGCTACAATCTGAACACAAAGTGCCAACAAACTCCAACATGTCATGTGAGCAAAAGCACCAACAAACCCCAATATACATTACAAATTAAACGAAAGAGGACTTAAGCAGAGATCAGAACGATCCTTCTGAGAAAAACTCAAAATAAACAACTCTAATGCTGATGCAAATTTTCCCCACTCAAAAAAAATTTGTGACTAGACATTTAGTTCTGTAGTATGACCATCTTCATAACTACCACTGCAACAGGTTTTTTTCAGCATGTGTTTTTATCCCAACAACTGAGCTTGTTAAGCAAGCGTATTCCTTTTTTACTGAATTATAACAAGCTTACAATTGCATCAACAACTATCTGGTTTACACTCTTTCTTCAGATAGACAGCTGAATTTCTTTAAAAGAATAAGGAAGACCATTAAAGCCAATTAATTCCTGTTAAAACAAAAGTTAGAGATTAGATTTCATTATGCACCAAAAAAAATTCCAAGCATTTCCAGACAGACTAAGCTCCAACTGTTCAGGACCCTAGACAGCCTTTAGTTCTTAAAAACCTGATAATGAGAAGTGATGAACAACTTGAAAATATAACTGCAGTAATTTGTACCTAGCACCCTAAAATTTCAGGGTCATGTTAATTCAAGTTTACGTAGGCCAAAGTGTGTGAAAGATGACGTAAAGAACATGAACTAAAAGTCTGTGTTCATAAGTACATCATATTTCAATAGTGTCATAAGTCACAGTCCTGTCAATCTCTGGAAAGCCATGCAAACTTGCCTTTTGCTTAGATACTACGCAAACACAGCAAAACCAAAGACACGTGACAGCTGCTGAACATTTTTGCCTTAATGGCAATGCTATATAAATTGTCTAAACCAACAAATGGAGACTGGGGGAAGGTTTTAGAATCAATCTGTTCTTTAAATAATTCTTCTGAAATGCTATTTTTTCCATCACTTTTTTTGTTTTAATAACCAGATCACTTAGATACCCTACACAAAACTGGACCTTATTGTCTCAGCCATTTTACCCATGGTAAAAGACAAACTTTTTTGACAAAGAGTCAGGTCTTTCAACTTTAAACATAATGACCTATCTACATAGCCTGAAGGAAGACTAACCAGTGACAAACTTCCAGCAAGTTTGTATTATTTATTTTAAGAGAGATTTTCAATCTTGGAGAAGCATTTGTTCAAGGATGATACCAGCACCTAATTACAGTTAGAAATTACACTCTTCCAGATATGTACAAAATGATAAATAAATATGATTGTGAAGGCAGATTCATTTTTCCTGTGGAAGAGGACCAAAATAGGGATAGCGAGAAGATGACTGAAACTAGTAGATTGAATCACCAAGGAACTTGGATATAGGAATGCCTAGTGGTATAACACATGATTATTTGCCTTACTCTAGAGCAATCTTCATAATGTTGAGGGAGGTGCCCAGTCTTCTATACCTTGAAAATGCTAAACATTTCACAACAGTCTTGCCAGTAGAATAAAAAAAATGCAGATTCGTTAAAACTGCTGTAAAATACTGATATTGGTGCATATTAAATTTTACACCTGTCAAGAACTTAAATACATGATTCCAAGATGCAGAAAAGCATATACTTGAACTCTGGATATGCACAGACATACTGTTTCTGACAGCTGGTACCCAAGCCTGATTCTTCAAAACCATGAGAAACTGCAGTCAATAGCATGTACTATCTATACAAAAGCTTAAGATTTAAAACAACTCACCTGGTTATTGGAGAGTGGTGATGGGAAGTGATGAGTGTGTAAATTTTTTCCTGTGTTAACATGGGTAAGTCGTATGGCTTGTCCACATTTCACTGGTGTCCCGCGCTGGCAACTGCCATCACTTTTCCCACGAATCCTCCAGTAACTGTTAGCATCATCTGAAGCTTCAACTCCTGTCACTGACTGTTGCCCACTTCCTGTTTGAATGAATTAAATGGCAGGAGACTTAACCCACTTCCCCAGTTCAAAAAGTCCTGACAGAAGTCAAGCAACTTGCTTTAATGTTCTAAAGCCTCCATGTTTAAGAGATGTTTAATTCTCACAGTCTGTTTAGTGATTATTGATTATTATCTGATTATTATCAAATTACTGATTATTATCTTTAATTACTTTAGTGATTACTGATTATTATCAAATAATCTTTCAGACTGAAAAAGTTACAGCATGTGTTAGCAGATGCAAACTGTCAAAGTTCATAGCGAACACATGACAAGGAAATCTGATCCATGATAACTATTATTCACACCATCCCACCTTTCTCAAAACTACTACCAAGGTCTTTGTGTCCCCAAACAAACCAGCACCGTCGATGCCAGAATAGACACTGCAAAGGTACTGCTGAGGCCCTACATGCAACAGAACAGGGCTCACCTCAGGGATGAGGAGAAAGCATCCCCGTCAAATCCCCACTCCTGGGCCGGCAGAGCACAGCTGCAACGTTTTCCTGTACCCCGGGCCTCAGCATCCTCCTCTCCCTGCCAGGTCTCCCGTGTGCCCCACCGCCCCATCCCTGGCCTGCTGCTCCCTCTGCACAGGGGACACGGACCTCAGCAACCTCTAACCTCCTCCTCCTTCACCGCCTGCCTCCCCTCCCGTTTCTCTGCCATCCCGCCGATTCCCTGCTTCCCTCATCGCCTCCCCCCCCGGCACTTCCTTGCCCCCCTCACAGCCACTTCCCTGCCCCCCGCCATTTCTCAGCTCTCGGCCCCTCAGCGCGGTGTCCCTCGGCCCGGCTCTGCTCACCGGAGCCGTACTTGACCTCGTGCGAGTGGAGCCGCACGCTGTGGCGGGTGTTGA
>NW_020799121.1:6374151-6380175 GCF_003259725.1 Athene cunicularia | reverse complement strand
GGGCATTGTCAGCCCCGGCTGCCGGGCGCTCCGGCAGGAGATGGCCCTGTGCGCCCCCGGGACAGCGCTGAGAGCACTCCTTGTGCTCCCCTCGCTGGGAGTCTGTTCTTCCCGAGAACTGGTTTATGTCGGAGGAGAGCAGCGCAGGTCTGTTACAGGGTCTAACGTGGAGTCTGAGCTGTAAGAAGAATAGTAGCCAGGTCACTCTGTTAAGGGCCTTGGGGGAAAACCTGCTGCAAGTGGGACTGGTCTGTCAGTTATCATCAGCGCCAGGGAAGAGCCAATGTCTTCCCAGCCAGAGCACGTCAGCCATAAACCAGCTCGAGAGTCACTAACCCAGGTGTGGGGGATGGCCCAGATAAAGCCTCAGGGAGCAGGAATTTTGCAGAAATAGGTCAATCAGCCCATGCTGTTGCCTTCAGGCAGCTTCTAGCTCAGAGCTGGCAGGTGGCACGTTCAGGTCTGCTCCTCCCTGCAGTTCTGGTTCTTACATTGTGTAAATACGTACCCCTCTGGGGTATTTACAGACAAATGTAACAATGTTGAAAAACAAAGGAAATTCATGGTAGTGGACTGTCTGGCATGATAATACACCACTGGTCCAGTCATTCCTGGATTATGTTAGAACTTCTGATGGCAGGGCATAAATACAAAGAAGAACTAACAATGGTTGCTGTATCATTAAGCTGTAGCGATCACATCTTTGCTTTTGGACCTGGAAGTTCACCTTCTGTGATTCAGTCTCTCTTGTGAAGTTCGTCTAACAGAAGGAGATTATTAAACTCTATCCTGTATAAAAGCTGCATAAATTAACATATGTACTGTCCTTCATTGCATAGTTTTGCAGACTGAAGAACACACACCCACACTTCCCCGCCCCAAAAGCCTCCTTTATCAAAAGGAAGCAACCACAAAGGACACGGGAACTCCTACACAGGCCATTAGCTGTTGCCTCTGAAACAGCTCATTGGATTGATTCATGAATCACCTCACAGACAGTCTGGTGTGAGTCTGGTGTAACAGTCCCAGGAATACAAAGTTAACAGAGCAAAAGCTTTTGACCTTTTTAACAGCAAGGGAACAGGTAGAAGGGCATCTGCCTTGATATTTAAATCTTTGTAACAAAGGTATTCTGAATGTGCAACAGCAATCAACTGAAACACTTCACTTTCTAGTACAGGATGATTTAGAAAGCACATTAGTGTTGCTGGCTAGTGGAAACATCATGAGATGCTCAGCTGACTCTCTATGTCTTCCACCAGACCTGGATCTGCGAGGCTTTTTCCTTCCCATGTGATACCACTCAATCGAACAATTAGTTTTCTTTTTGCTGCCTTTGGCCCATTTCATGTAGCTATATCTGCATCTAAGAAAAATCTCTGGCTTAAATGTTAGGCCTGCGTTAAAACAAGCCTGAGTACTACTCAGTCACATACGTGCACATGTACACACACCGACAGACTCAGTGTGTTTTACTGAGGACTAAAACCTCATTGCCTAGTGCCGGAAGTATAAATGTTTGCTCACAGAAAAGCCAAAAAAGATCACCCATTGATAGTCAAATGCTGTATTTCTATGTCATTATAAGAAGCCTTGCTGTTCTAACTAAGACAACAGCTCACATTTGCCGCTGTTGTTATAAATGGGGCAAAACCAGATGTCTGCGGCTGCCATTTTAGCCGTGGAAAATCAATCATATGGAGCTTTAGCTGGCACCTGTCTGTCTTTCTGGGAGGTCGTTCAGTCTCAGTGCATGTAGTGCCATTTACATGGTGCTCCCTACAATGCTTTTCAGTCCTACTTTAGAAACCTAATTGGGTTAGAACGGTTGCCAACAAAGAACCCCATCAGTGCCAAACACCCGTGGCAATTAACAGCTACCTCATTGCTACAGGGCCCACTATTGTTTCCACTAGACTACTGTAAGCTACAGGTAAAACTGCCGCAGAAATTATGTGGCGGTGCACACTGGCAATGGAAACATCAGCTTTTTTGATAGGAATCTCATTATGATTCTTGTTTATGCACACAAAATAATTCAACAGTGCTGTAAAAGGGGAGAATGTAACTAATATGCCTTCTGCCTTCAGTCACTTAACCCTGCAGTCCTTGTGGACACTTGATTTTCAAGGATTTTGAAAATGCCTACCATCTCCACTCAGATGCACCTATAGGTATAACCTGGCCCTCCCTGAAAAACAGGTTTTAGCGGATTTGGCAGAGGCAAATGCTTTTAGCATACAGAAATGAGAAATCTGTGGTACGAGAAAATTTCAGAGGGCATATGCTGGCCCAAAGCAACATATTACAGAAAATTACCTTCTTCCTTTTTATACTGGCCTTTGTTAAACATGTTTTAAGATTTCTGTTTGCTTTGCATGACAAAAGCAGTGACTGACAACTAAGGTAGCATAGCAGGGAACTACTGGGCTTGATCTACGCCCCAAAAAGTGCTGGTGCATCTTAGACAGCCCTTGATTTGTGGAGAATGCTGCAGTAACATCACCTGGATACTCTCTCAGACTGTCTCTAATCTTAGGCAAAATAGACAGGGCACAGTTCTGAAGATATTAGTACCTGATACAAAAATAAGTTTGTATGAGCTCTTCCACTGACTGTTCTCTGCATCTGGATTTTTCCCTGATATCAATAAGGATAAACTGTACTGAAATGAAAGGAGGAACAGTACAGAATAAGGCTTGTAAACATTCCATGTTTTCTTCTATCTCCTTTCACCCCCACTGATGAACTGATGGCTATAAACCTCACTTCAGATCAAACATTTGTATCCACTGGCATACCTTACCACAGAGCTCTTCTGTGACCCCTAAGCATAAATACAAATAGTAAACACTAGTAATAACAATAAAATGCTGTTACCCAGGGAGAAATTGAAATGACAAAAAAGATGGCTTGCCAAAAATTTATAGAATTACAGTTTTTTATCACTCAGCCCAAGCTGTTTAAGGACTAGAGACCCAAAATCAGATATTCAGATTTTTGCATTCAGTAGATATAATGTAAGATAAGCAGAGTAAGTAAATAAACAGAAGACATTTAAAAAAATATATATTCATATTTAAATGGAAGAATTTTTCATCTGAGGGAGAACGGTTGATGACTTTTTTATGCTGTCTCTGTTTCTAGTCTTTGAGGAAGGGAGGACTTCCTTGAAAGTTCTGCAGAGTCCTGGCAATCTGTGTCCAGTAACATTGTCAGCATCTCTCAGCTACTCTCCTGACTGATGCTAGTCCTTCAAGAAGATGGGATCTCCCCTCAGAGCTCCACAAGAATTATCATGCATTTCCATTCAATCAGTTGAGATTTTCCAGGTGCTTTCAGTGATGCTGGGAGGCGACAACAATCGCTGTAAGTGATCTGCCAGATTAATTTACATGTGTAGGAACATTGCTGAGGAGTTCCCCATGTTCTCACTGATGACACGAGCTCTTTGGTAGAAGGAACTCTTTTGAGATGACAAGGAATACTGATGGTTCTACAGCTGTCTCTTCTTCCATGTCTGACAAAATAGGTGATTCTCCCTGGCTATCATTTGTACTACTAGATTTTTTAGAGGTTGTCTTTTGTCTTAAAAGCTCATCATTAGCCTGCTTTAGTAAGTCTTCTACCTCTCGCGGTAGATGTTCAGGGAATTTTGGAAGTGTAGTTCTGTCATCTCAGGAAGGAGTGATATTTTGGCTAAGGGGTTCCTTGGCTAATTCTACTTTGCTGATATTAATTTTTTGTTTAGGTAAAATCTTTTTGTCCCTCACTTCTGATGTAAGCTTTTGATGTTTCAGGCATGTTTGTGCTGATAGCCTTACACCACTGCTCTTCAGTTTTTTGAAGCCAAACATTATGTCAAGGTGTACCTTTGTAACAGGAACAAACATAAATCCAAGCTAATCTGAAAGTATTTTTCACAGTAAATAGAAGTGTGTCTGACTGTATTTTCAATGGGAGACTCAACAATCTCCTTGTGACTTCTGAGAAATCTGTATCCTCCCACCTTTACATTTTGCTTCCCCAATCCACCCCTTTAGGAAGCAGACTGCTTAGAAGCAGAGAAAGTGCAAACTATTTCCAGCTGTCAAAAAAATAAATCAAAGACAATGATTAAAAATTTTATGCATTAATGCTTTGTATGTAAAATATAGTGGGCTTTTTGCCCCCCCCCCCCCCTTTTTTTTTTCCCCCCCCCCCCCCTTTTTTTTTTTTCCTTAACATGAGGACCTGCCCCTGGTCTCTTTAATTAATTTAACGGTTCCTGATCAACATTTGTCAAAATCACATTCAGGCTTAACCCTTGCTCTTGCTTAGATAGTGTAAATTGAAACTGTGGAAGTTATTTAGAATTTGTAGACATGGATTGGAATTGTAGTTTTGATGACTTTCCATTTCAGTGTAAGAATATAAAAATGCAATGTATGTTACATCATTTCAGACAGCTTTTAAAATAATTCTGTGGTTCACGAGATTTGAAGAACTTCCAGATATCTGTCTGTTTCAGTGGTAGGTAAATATTCATGTAATCCTGAAAATTCCACTGAACATCTATGCATCTTTTATAAAGTCTGCCTGTTACTGACCTCAGTAAACATGTTATTCTGCCTAAAGATAACTACTTCTAGGTACCTTTATCATAAATACCAAGAAATGAGCTCCAGATAGGGCAAACTGAAGTCCCAAGTTTTGATAAAATCAAAACAGTTAATGGACTCAGATAGCCTAGGTTAAGCTTTTAATGTCCACAGCTGAACAATACTTCTTTTGGACGCATTGTTTAGTTGTCTAGTAGAAGGATTCCCTGTCCCAACTCTTTTGTGACCAGGCATCTTTGTATATTTAATAGACCTCAAGATCAGGCAAAGAGGCATCTGGAATAGGAATGGGCAGGCTTTACATCATCTCAAACCCAGTCAGAAATCACAGATGCTGTAGCTTAGTTCATATTCAAATACTAAGTTTTACTCCACATTAGACACTCTGAAGGAAATGCAACAGAGAGAAAATAACTCTCTGAAAAATGTGGATTAAGATTCACTGTCAATGAGCAATACATAGTCTCACTGAAGACCAGAGGCCTGCTATCTGCATCAGGAAGGATTTGAACTTGTACTTTAATAGCACACCACCATTTAATGCAAGTGTCAAGTTAATAATAAGGTCATGATGACAAATTTTGACTTTCACTTTCAGCCACCTTGCTAGCACCATGCACCTTGTCAGGTATTGACATTATTTTGTGTTGGTGTAAATTCAGCTTATTTCAGAAAAAGGAAGAGGGAAGGAAGGTGGCTGGTATACTGCCTAGCTGGTCTTATCTGGCATTCAGGGAAGCCTTTTAATTCTTAGCAGATGTACCCTAGAATTTGGGGATTTCAACCCTTTTTCGTGCAAGATGGAGGAAGCTGTTATATAGAACACATTGCAAGTCACAAGTAAGGTGTCTAACCATAGGACTTTGGTGTGTTTATCCAACATTACACGGTTAGAGTCCATTTGGAGCAATGCTCTTTGCTGCTTTCATCTCAGGTCACAGCTCCTGTGCCCACCTCTGGGTAGAACCCACCTGCTATATCCTCACCCTACTGGGGATTTGGGCAACAAACCATCTAGCATATCCTGCCATTGTGCACACCCATTTGCCCATAAACTGCTCTTTCTAGTCGCCTTCTAATCTGGGTGTTGTAGGGAGGGCTGGGAGCATAAGCGCCCCTTTGTCCCACAGCTGCACATCCCACTCTGAGCTCAGGCCCAGCCCTCCTGGGAGACCCTCTCGGTCGCTGTCAAACAGACCCACGTGGGCAGGAAAGCCCGCAACAGTTGAAGGGCTGCTCAGCAGCTGGGTGGCAGGGGGAGCGGGCACATGCCGCTCTCCTCCGGGCTTCTCTTTGCCGTGGCTGCCAGCTATACGAGCCCAGAAAACCTCTCCCTCGCCACAAAATGGCGCCCACGTGCCCGGGTGCCTCCTACCCAGAGAGACCCGCGCCAGCCGCCGGGGCGGGACCAGGCGCCGCGCAG
>NW_020799121.1:6370242-6374101 GCF_003259725.1 Athene cunicularia | reverse complement strand
CAAGGGCCGCCCCCGCCGCGCGGCACGCCGGGAGCTGTAGTGCGGCTACTCCGCCCTCCCGGCCCGGCCCGGCCCCCCCCGGCCCGGGGGTCTCCTGGAGGGCCGAGGTAACTCGCTCTTCTGCCGCACCCAAGGCTGGTCCTGTCTGTGAGTTTTAGGAAATGCGGGCACGTGCAGCCCAGCTCTCCGCATAGTTACAGTTCTTCTACCAGGTTCGCTCAACTCGCGCTGTGAAGTCACAGCTAGCCAACACGTGCTCCTCCAGAACTCTCGCATATCGCCTACCTCAACCTCTGTAACAGCCCGCCAGTTTTCTTTTCCTTTCTGTGCTATGCCTCACCGCAGTACCCTCCATCTGCCTTGGCCAAGGCAGTTGGACCAGCCAATTTTGCCCCTGGGCTATAGATTATGTTGGGGACTGCAGCTCCCGAGCCACAAGCTGCACTGGCTTGCTGCAGGGCCTTGACCTCTGCTGCAAAGGAAGTTGGAACTGGCCAAGGCATCCCACTACTACTGAGAGGAAACCGAGGTGCGTGCCGACAGCATGAACACAAATGTCTTGTTTCTTCTGAAAACCGACCTCAGGAGAGGAATGAAAAGGCTTCAATTTAAGCATTTCTACAGGAGCCACTGAACTTCCAAGATTTTGTAAATCTGTGGCTGGGCAAGAGAAGAAAATGTTAACATCCTTTAATTTAAAAAAAAGGATTTTACTTTGTCTCATTCAAACATCTTTTACAATTCACACTTTCAATAAAATTTTATGCAAGGAAAAAGACAAATCAAGTCCTACTGTAATACCACTGTAATACCAAATGAACTAACTCACAGCAGCCAAGGGAACAAGAAAAAGAAAATACATTTTTTTTTATGTCAGCAAGCTGCTTGTTGGAAGCATTAATCATTAGGAAATGCTTTTGTGAAATACAGGAAACCTCTAAATCCACTACTTAATAACTTGAAGTTCAGGGAAAGAAATTCAAGCTTAAAACCAGTGAGGCATCTGAGGATGAAGAGAGCTTCTGCTGGCTTCCATGACTAAGATAAGGTAGGGGTATGTTTTGTTTCACAGAATCACACAGAAACATCTAGGTTGGAAAAGACCATGCAGTCCAACCATTAACCTAACACTGAGAGTTCCCAACTACAGCATATCCCTAAATGCTATGTTGACCCTTTAGTTGAGCTGGAAGATGTGACCTGTGCTTTGTACATGTCCTGGCTCATGCAGCTCCACCAGAAACACTGGCCAATATTCTCATTCATGTCTTCATCGAAGAGGAGAGGTTAGCCAGAGGAAGCCTGCCTTGCCTTTCAGCTCTGGGTTGAATTTGTAAGAGACTTTCCTCTGGACTATGTAGGGGTTGGCTGCAGGGGCTATTTTGGCAGCCAACTGGCTGCAGAGGAAATACTGTGCTGGGATCTGAGGGGGATGTGGCGCAGTAGCAAGATCTGTTTGCTGGGGAGATTTTGCTTCCAGTCATGGGAAGAAGAACTGGATAAACAGGAATGACATCAGAAAAGAAAAGCCTCCAGGAACTGTATTCAATATTTAAGAATAAAGTTACCTTAATAGCATTAAACACATACGAAGGTTAAGAAGGCTGAGATGCCAAGCTTTGTCTAAGATTCTTATGTAATGCCTCTCACCTGTGCAGAGGTAAGCAGCATTGACACTACTAGAAAGAGGCAAGTAAACCCCAGAGTTTGCATTGGCAAAGGCAGGAGGTACTTGGTTTTGATTCATGACATTACTTCAGAGTTGTGCTGACTTCATCTGTTACAGTAATAGCTCTCATCAGTAAGTGAAGCCCTGGGGGAATGTGGGCAGGCTGTGAGGTTCATTTCCCAGAAGGGGAAGCAAGTAACAGTTGCACAAATATCCACTCTGAAATACCAAGGGCACTGGAAACCCTTACAGAACATCAAAACCTTTTCTGTAACAGAGACATAAAACTATTAAATGATGGAAATGCTCACAGGAATTGCTAGAATGAAGATTTAGCAAGATCTCTACCGCATGTTAGCATGATTTGTTTGGAATTTCATTCCAAATAATTTTTCGATGAGGAAGGAGTCACTAAGGGGGCAGAAGGCTGTCTCCAGCTCTCAACATGATTTCCTGTTGTCAGTGTTCAGTTACATGTCAGGGAAGAGTAAGCTCTTGAAAGGGATGCACAGCTGATGTTCACTCTAGATCCAGCAGAAATCTCCATGCTGCCCATTTCAGGGTCTATATGGAGAACACAGTTTAGGAACCAAATTCTTGCATAAATAACACTGCCACCATCCATTCTTTTATTTTCTTGCTTCAAAGTATCAAAATACTCTCACAAACAATCTTCTGAATCTTAGCTGCCCCTCGAAGTGCCCTCAAGCAAATGGAAACGTTTTTTCTGCTGCAGAGTGATCTGAGGTGGAAGGCAGAGGCATTCCCCTCCCCAAGTTCTGTAGGAGTTTGCTGTGTGGACTGCAATCGACGGGAGCCTAAAGATCAATAGGGCTGCAACCTACCTCAATTCACTGGTTCCAAATCCCCCAGATGTGAGGGAGCAGATACAGAGAACCACTGGCTACACAGGTGCTCATGCCCCCACACACAGATGTTTCACACCTCAGCTCTGGGTGTGAAAGTGGTGGAATTCCATCCATTGAACTGTGCTGCTTTGTCTCCACAAGTAATGGTGCTTCCTTTGCTGAGGAGGATGGTCAGTCTCTGGTTACACCTGCACATCATCTCCTTGACTTTGAGGCTTGGGTATGCTGGCTGTCTTTTAGGAACTGAATTCTGCAGAAAGGGGGAACACTGGACACTCTGGTTTCTTCAGGCAAGGACTGCCCGGAACTGAGAACAGGATTGTGGTTGCAACGGAAGAGCTAAGTTAGCCCAAATGACTTTACCTTAGCCTTGAATTAAGCAGCAGGATGGTCACTCTGTTCCCACAGAAACAACCCTTGAAGCCTTTTCCAGCCTGTTCCACCCCAGCTGCTCTTCCAAGCAGCCTGTGCTTGGCCTGACAGCTGTTTCTTCTCTTCCCCAGCCCTCTTGCCTCCATGTCGGCAGAGGTTCTGACATGGAAGTCACTATCATCCATGCAAGGGTCCCAGTTCCAGCGTGATCCCTGCTTCCTGGGACAGGTTATCAGCAACCACCAAGACAGCTGCCCTAAATCCACGGCCACGTTACCCTGGCACTTTCTGAACTATCACTCTCTCCCTGTCCCAAACATGTTTGTTGCTTCTCCTGCAGTAGCAGGAGAGGGTAACATGACAGACTGAGAAGGAGTGTGTTCTATGTTGCTAGATCTTCATCTTCTCCTTCTACAGGTGAAAAATGGGCTCATAGTGTCTCCCACTCAGCATTACTGCTCAGTGCTTTCATTTTCATTCCGGAAGATCAAGAATAGCTTTCCTGCGGTAAGAAAAAGTAGCAGTTTGATGCCAGGACAAACAGGATTTTACATGCAGCCTGATGGAGAACTGGCTGACATCCAGCACAGAACGACAGCACCTTAGGAGCTGCCCTTCCTGGAGCTCTCCTCCTTCTCCCTGCCCCGCATGGCGAGCCGTGGGGCCTTCCTGGCCCGGGTTTACTGAACTGCAGCTGTGAACTCGCACCCAGCTCACGCTGCCAGCAGACGGTGGTGGGGGGAAACCCAGCACGTGGCTCCTGCGGAGCTCACGGACGGACTCTATGTTCACGGCATTGTGGAGGCGATTCATTTCGCCCTGAAGCACCCAGGGAGGCACCAACCGAGCAGCTTATCCCACCTGCAGCTGCGAGTCTCACGGCGGGGGCCTGGAGCGGGACCGCCCCGTCCTTGAGCTGCTCAGCGCCGCGACCCGCCGCCGCCCTGCC
>NW_020799121.1:6364512-6370192 GCF_003259725.1 Athene cunicularia | reverse complement strand
GGGCCGGGGATCGGTGACAGCGGGGCGCCACGGCCGCGGGGCTGCCTCAGGTGCCACCGCACCGGGGGCGCGCAGCGAGGAAAGGAATTTGAACCCCTGACGCGCCCTCAGTCGATTAAATCAGCCCCCGGAGACCCTGACCTTCTGCACACCCCTCACCTGTAGCGGCACAAAGTGCAGGCGGGCCGGCCTTTGCCCCGCGGAGAAGGGCAGGCTCCGGCGCTCTCCGCAGGAGCGGGCAGGTGCGGGGCGAGGCAGGCGGCCGCACGCTAACCCGGCTACTGTGCGAGCTGCGGGACGGCGGCGGGCTGAGGTGGAGCAGGAGGAGTTAGCCGGGGCTGAGTCACGACGGGGTTCGCCCCTGTTGAGCCCGGCTTTTCCTGTTCGCCCATCAGCCGCAGACTGCTGATTGTTCCGATTTTCCCTCCCTTACTTTTTTGCTAGGGATGACCTCTAAGGATGCTTCAGGTGAAGCTAATAGTAACTGGAGATGACTTTGGCTATTGTCCTCGGAGAAACCAAGGCATCGTGGAGTGTTTCCTGGCCGGTGCGATATCTAACGTGTCCCTTCTAGTCAACGGAAGTGCTGCAGCAGATGCAGCCAAGCTGGCAAGGAGGTAAGCTACTTTCTTTAGCTCCCTTGTGGCGAGCCTCCACAGGCTATCCACAGAAAGCCAAGCCTGTAAAATTTAGTATTTTGTAAGCCCCAGTATAAACACTGTATCACAGCCCAGGCTGGTTTAAGTAAACTGGATTCCAGGCAGATTTACTGACTCTTCATAGTAAAACCAGTGACTGGCCAACCATACCCCCATAATGGTGCTTTCTGTGGTATTATCCACAGCACTGCTAATTTCTGCCTCAGGAATAGAAAGGCACCCCTTTTTTTCCACAGGATAGAAAGCCACTAACACAATTTGACTGGTACAGTTTGGGTTACTTGGACTTTCTTTTCCCACATCTTTTCTAAAAGATGCACCATCAGAATCAAAGTCCATGCTATATACCAGGACCAAGCTGCTACCCCTAAACTGTTAGAGCACAGAAGCACAAGTGTTTAAATCTCATCTAATTTGATGCATTTCAGCCAGGCTGAACACAGGGTCAGCTAGGTTCACTGCAGAATCAGAGGAAGGTGTGATTTGGTGACAGTTAAATTACAAATCTGGGCAGTGGAAACTTTTCCACTCCAGAAACCTTTTTTAAAAAGCACCTCAATATTTCAGTTAATTCTAGGCTTGATAAATCCATTTGTAAAAACCTGCATACATAAAGAGATAGACAGTGCCTGGTACCTACCACCTCTACTCCACAAACTTTTCATAGGTTGCTGGCACAGTTAGCACCCTAGCAAATCAAATGCTATGTGTCATTCTCATGGACTTGCCCAGCAAATCCTTTAATAGGAAGTATTACTTGCATTTAGAAGGTAAAACTCAGCTAATGCTTCAGCTCCAGTGTGGGGAGACACTTGGAAGCAGAAGTATGTCTTGAAAGAGAAAGCAGCAGGATTGAGAAACAATTTAGGAAAGCAGAAAAGGAAAGAAGCTCTACTGGTACTAGAAGAACTGAGACCTTATGCTTCAAATACAGCTGCTGCAGGGGGCAGTTTCATGAGAGTCATGCTGTCCGTGTTCTCCTTGAACGTCTTTCTCCATTTGTCTATGATTTTAGGGGTACTTGTAGCTTCTTTGGTTTTGGGTGGCACGGGAAAGCCAGGGTATGGCATTAGTGGCAAACTGTTCTTCTGTTAAAAAGGTTAGAGATTACACACAAACTCAGAGAAGAATTGCCTCTGGGATCAGAAGGGGAGAGGCAGAAGGACCCAACACTCTTGAGATGCCTAAAATCCTGTTAGTAAATGAAACAAAAGAAATGTAAAACACGGAGATAAGGCCATCCCTTCTCTCAGACACAGAGGCACCGTGAAACCCTTTGAGTCCCAATGCTCTGGTAATGTTGTCAGCTGTTTTAGCCATGGTCTTTAGCAGACTTTTAAATATAGAATCCACCTGGCCTCATTTCCATAGCCAGAAAGTAGGCCGTGGAATCAGAGGTTTAAAAAAGCATCTTTGAATCCAGGTCATGACACTTGTGCTGACAGCTGATACGGGTGTGAAAAGCCAGGTTGGAGGGCAGGTAACAGCAGAAGCTGCAACCCCCTGCTACAATTTCATCTTTTGGGGGGGCGAGTAGTTTTGAACTGTAAATGTGAATGAAATGGTTTTATATCTGTTTCTGAGAATATAAGCAGGGTGACTTTGGGAACATCTGTCAGCACTGAAGCTCAACAGCCCAGGTGTGCAGTTCCTCGTTTGTGTAACCCTCTGCAGCTGTATTCAGCATGGGGGAGGCATTTCAGGCTTGGGGAAAAGGGTTGGTGTTCTAATGCAAGCCCAGGTGCTGCTAGCACATGTGCACTTAACTGGTACCTGTGCATGTAAACAAACGTGTCACCTCCAAGATATTTGTTCTATTGCAGAGGTTCATACAAACTTCTTTTCAGATACAAATAGGTCAGACTTACTAGAAACGTCATTGAGTCATCCTCATCTTGTGGTGGAAAAATGGAAAAGTATCCCAGTTGCTTGACTGCCTTACCCCTGTTATTCCCTCTTCCCCGTTTGGTGTTGTCTCCTATCCCACTGTGAATATTGAGGCTTTGCAACATTTTGTGTTTTATGGGATTAAACTCTGCTCTGTTTTCTCTCCCCATGTTTGTCTTCCCCCACAGACACCCAACTAAGCAAGTACTATATATACACAATGCATGCATGCACATGCATATAGGCTTAACTCCACAGCAGACATTTCAGCTTTGACCAGTGGTGTATGCAGGGAGACTGGGTCTCCCACCAGCTGAGAGAAGAGGCTCGAAGCAAGTAGCTTCTTCTTTCCTGGGGTACTTCCCAGTGTTTCGGTGTTTGGACTTTTGCACACGTGGTGCCAGGATTGTCAGAGTGCTAGACTGTTTGTATGGCTTGTGGAGATTATCTGAGTGGTTCTTAATTAGCTGTCTGTGACATAACTATGTCACTGCAGGTCTCGAGCTCGCTCTCCTCACCTGGTTTTCAGTTAATTGGACACAGGCAAAGCTAATTAGTAACAAGACAACTTTTCTTGCAGGATAGTCTGTCTAAGCACCTCATGCTGCCCTGCAATGTTAGGACTCAGCATCCTTCAGAAAGGAACACAGTTCTGGTATTTCATTCTTCCCTTCATTTTCACAATAACTCTGTAGGCTTCTGGGTATACCATCTGTTGTCCTGTGTTTTGATTAGAAGCCTTGGCAGAAATGCAACAGTAGTCAGCAGATCTTTGTACCAGCTCGAATGCAAACTAATTGCAAAACAGCAGAACCAAGCAGTAAACAATACACCTTCCTTTACATCTAGGTTCTGGATCTTGGGCTTTTCTCATTCACTGTCACAACTGGGCTAAAAGAAGGAACCCACTCACTTCAGGCGAGTTTCAGCAGAGGGCTTGATTCATCACCAAGTGACAAACCTATTGATAGCAACTGTTAGATCAGTACATAACCAGAACAGCAGGCGGGAGAACAGACTTCCATTGTGGGTTTTTTTTTCAGTAACTCAAAACTTTTCTCTTTATGGGGCATAGACTGACTGTGACTTCCTGGTTATCCATATAATATAATCTTGATTTTCTACTTATCAAGCCCCACCTTGAAGTCAGCTAGTCTTCCTGGTGATTATTCCAGAGCCTTTCCCAGAGATTAGAAGGGTTATTTTGTTACCTGAAATGAATAGGTCCCTTCAGTTTTCCTTAGAAATATGGAGATAGCAGAAAGAGAGAGACCTAAGATTGCTGTCATATTTTTCCCAGTGTTTGTCAACCAGCTCAGTTGTATTAAGACCCTTTCCCAGATGACTGTATCAAAATACTTGATGAAGAGTGACATATTTTTAGAACACAACCTCAGTCTTCCTGTTTTGTTTTTTCAGTTTAAATGCTGCACATCAGCTACACAAAAGCTGAAGCCCCCACAACATCTGGGTACATTTAACAGAAGAATCTAACAAAACCACATTTAATTGCTGTCTATGTTTTCACTTCCTTTCCCATCAACACTAATTGCAAAATGTGTGTATAAATTGTTATTTAATTCTGACCCTCCCAGTCAACATGTAACTAGTCTAGAAATCTCTCATGCTTTCTCATCATCGTTTTATCTGATGGTTAATCACATAGCAGACAGTTCCACTGCTGAACTGTATTTGCTTTAGGGGTGGGGCCCAATCTGAGGCCTTAAACTAGAACCCCAGAACTTTACTGACAGCAGCACTCTGCTGATCAGGGATACAGGAGCTTCAGATACATCTTTTGATAGAAAGATGTCATTAAAGAGAAAGTCGCATCCCTAAACTATGTTACAGTAACAGTTCTTAACACTGTAGAGGCTTTGGAGTGTTTCTTCTAGCAGAAAGAAGTCCTTAGCAGTAATGGAGCAAGACAAGATTCTATTTGATGAAAGACAGTTAGATCTTACGGTTTGCTGAAAGGTAGCTGTCTCTTATACACATCAGATGTGTATAAGAGACAGTTATATCTGTTTCTGAGAATATAAGCAGGGTGACTTTGGGAACATCTGTCAGCACTGAAGCTCAACAGCCCAGGTGTGCAGTTCCTCGTTTGTGTAACCCTCTGCAGCTGTATTCAGCATGGGGGAGGCATTTCAGGCTTGGGGAAAAGGGTTGGTGTTCTAATGCAAGCCCAGGTGCTGCTAGCACATGTGCACTTAACTGGTACCTGTGCATGTAAACAAACGTGTCACCTCCAAGATATTTGTTCTATTGCAGAGGTTCATACAAACTTCTTTTCAGATACAAATAGGTCAGACTTACTAGAAACGTCATTGAGTCATCCTCATCTTGTGGTGGAAAAATGGAAAAGTATCCCAGTTGCTTGACTGCCTTACCCCTGTTATTCCCTCTTCCCCGTTTGGTGTTGTCTCCTATCCCACTGTGAATATTGAGGCTTTGCAACATTTTGTGTTTTATGGGATTAAACTCTGCTCTGTTTTCTCTCCCCATGTTTGTCTTCCCCCACAGACACCCAACTAAGCAAGTACTATATATACACAATGCATGCATGCACATGCATATAGGCTTAACTCCACAGCAGACATTTCAGCTTTGACCAGTGGTGTATGCAGGGAGACTGGGTCTCCCACCAGCTGAGAGAAGAGGCTCGAAGCAAGTAGCTTCTTCTTTCCTGGGGTACTTCCCAGTGTTTCGGTGTTTGGACTTTTGCACACGTGGTGCCAGGATTGTCAGAGTGCTAGACTGTTTGTATGGCTTGTGGAGATTATCTGAGTGGTTCTTAATTAGCTGTCTGTGACATAACTATGTCACTGCAGGTCTTGAGCTCGCTCTCCTCACCTGGTTTTCAGTTAATTGGACACAGGCAAAGCTAATTAGTAACAAGACAACTTTTCTTGCAGGATAGTCTGTCTAAGCACCTCATGCTGCCCTGCAATGTTAGGACTCAGCATCCTTCAGAAAGGAACACAGTTCTGGTATTTCATTCTTCCCTTCATTTTCACAATAACTCTGTAGGCTTCTGGGTATACCATCTGTTGTCCTGTGTTTTGATTAGAAGCCTTGGCAGAAATGCAACAGTAGTCAGCAGATCTTTGTACCAGCTCGAATGCAAACTA
>NW_020799121.1:6333730-6364462 GCF_003259725.1 Athene cunicularia | reverse complement strand
GGGGGGGGGGGGGGAAGTATGCAAATGCCCACATGGAAAAACTAAGAAGTGTACTTTTTCGCACAAAGCACAGCCTTGCTTTGTCTCGTCGGACACCGGGATGTTTACTGAAGCAGGATGTCTAGATACAGACATTTACATGAGGCTCTTAATTGTGTCACACTTGAGCTGAAACCAGTAATGTCCCGGATACAAACAGGATGTTGAAGGTGGGATCTGTCTGCCCATGAAGGAACAAGGGTAGGTGCCATGCTTGTGCCAGAGCACGCAGCCTTCAGCAGGACAACTGGGCCTGTGCTCGGCAAAGCCCGTAATTCCCACAGCCACCGCAGCTGCTCCCAGAACACAGGGACTTCACAGAGACCATGCTGTGGCCAGGCAGGATGCGGGGCATGCAGCCACCAAGCTCAGAAATGTGCAAAGCTGAGGCCACGTTAAAGAGTGACTCAGTATAATAACCGTCTCCAGGGACCCTTGGCTGCTCCGGATATGGATGAACAGCGATCGCAACTGCACAAAAGCCTCAGCAGAGACATTTGCTCAGAGCACTTGTGTGGCAAAAGAAGCAACTACTTGAAAAGGAAGCAGTTGATTGTATTTCCTCTCTCTGTTTGATAACTGGGTTGGGCTTCTGACTCAGAAATTTTTCCAGACTGAATTCCTTGTTGCCCCTTGTAGCATTTGTTGTAAGGGTATCTCCTTTTTTTCCCCACCTCTACAGGGGATGCTGAGCAGAGAACCACAGAGCCAGGCTGGCTTTAACAGCCAACTGTCAGTGGAAACAGCACACTAATGGACTAACCTTAGTGACTGCAAAAGCTACCTCTTGTCAGCAAGCTCACAGACAGCCCAGCCTAATGCTCCTTCTGCTGTAGGAGCACGCATCTGTAGACACTGTCCTTTGGCTTTATCAGGAGTGAACTGAACCCTTGTGCTAAATCCTGCTTCACATCTGTGCTTTCTCCAGGGCAGTGGGACAGCCTTGGAAACACCCAGATGCAGGCCTCTCCAGACAGATTGTGGAAGGGTCACTGCTGCTTAAAACAACTACCAAAATGAGTTGAGATGCCAAGCAGGTTCCTCAGCATCATTTTGTTTTGGCAACGTAGCTGTTACTCCAGTGCTTTTATTGCAGAAACCAAACTGTTGCTTGAAGCTCAATGCCAATCCTTTTATTTTGACTCTTGGGTGGAGCAATTAGCAGTTAGATATGACTGGCAATGACCAGCAGGACTCACCCTGTCCCATCTATAAAGGACTTGAGCAGAGCAGCAGGTATGAGGTCAAACCCACACAACTGAGCTCTGTTCCCAGTGAGGCATCACATGCTATATAAGCTTCCTGAGCTGCTGGCCTCTGCTGTAGTATTTCAGCCAGTAAAGCTGCAGATACTTTACAGTCTTTGAAGAGATGTGGGCAATGATAAAGTATGTTTGTGTAGCAGAAACAATCATCTGATCTCTGAAAAAAAGGGGCCCTTCCAGGATATTCCCATAGCTTGACTTTTCTTCCTGCTTTTTTTACAGTACAGCACGTTTTGGCATTGCTCTTTGGCTGCAGAAGCTACATTTTGGTGGTGAAAGCCACTCAGGAGCAAGAATTAGTCCAGTGTGTGTAGAAGTTAGTGTGTAAAAAAGCCTGTTCGTTCAGTCTTAAAGCCAAAGCATGACCAGAGCCCTCTCACCCAAAGTACAGCCCAGCTAATTACTACCATGATTTAAGTTCTGCTCGTTTTTATCTCATTGCACTTAGGACTTCAGATAGTCCTGACACTGCATGAGTGTTAGGAATGAACAGCGGCCAGCAGGACATTTGGTGCTGAATAGGAGCATCATCTGGCTCACTGCGTTCAGAGGAAACATGTATTTAGGTACAGGAGAATGTTAGCTAGCAGCTGAACCCCGCTGTGCCCGCTGCACTGTCCTCCTTCCCGTATCCTTAAGCCTTCCCAGCATGCCTGCTTCTGTGCATCTCCCACAGATGAGTATCTCTGAATAAGTTTCTCATGTGCTGCATTTTGAGGTTTGGTTTCAGTCCCTGTATCCCAGAGCCATTAAACACTAGCAGTTCCTCTTTAGATGCCCCAGCATGGACAGTCTGTCAAACCAGCCAGGACTAACTCTAAGAGAAAACTATTAAGACATTCAGCTGGTGTTAGCCAAAGCTCTGAAACACGCTCTAATGTTACAGTCAGAGTCTCCCCTTACAGCGAGAACAAGGCCGGCTCTCTCTGCACTTCCACATTCTGCACATTCCCCAGCGCAGGGGCTGGTTTCAGCCGGGGCAGAGGAGCGGCTCTCAGGTTACGCAGCGCAGTGCTTGGCTCCTCCGTGTCCCACACCTGTCAGAGGGGTTTGCCTTTTCCTGGAAATAGCCTCCCTCGCAGCATTTGAGGCACGGCACAATTGGAGGTAGTTCATTCGATGCTCCTGGGAGACAACACTGAGAGGCTCAGCTGTTCATTTCTTGCCCTCCCACAATACATGAGAAGGAGAGCGCTCAACAAAGAGAGTCTCCCATCTGCTGATTCATGGTAACACAGGAATCCTTTCTCTTGTAGACGGTAGTGGCTGTGGTACAAACAGTGCTATCAGCTGATGCAGTCAGAGCTTCCCGGAGACACGATAAAGAATCTGGGGTGGGCTTCTAAAAAAAAACAAACCAAAACCACAGGCTGCCCCTCTGCCTTTGGGCTGATGCAGAGTACACAGCAGGTCACGGGGCAGTCCCCCTGCCACAGCACCCCTTCTCCACTGTCGCTGCCTCCTGTCCTGCTATCAGCTGCCCACTTAAGGGCCCCCCCTCCCAATGACAGCATCTTCCAGTGCCTGTGTTAGCAAGCAGTTAGTATGCACGTAGTGTGCTCAGGCCCTGTATGAAACAAGATGAACATTTATCACCAATTATACAATCAGGCCCTGCTGGAGAGAAATCACCAAATCAGAAAAGCCAGAGAGGACCTTTCTTTCCAGAAGCATGTTTCCTCCATTAAGAAAATGTTCAAGCTCTGTAATCAGAGTGGACTGGAAAGACATGGACTCATTTTGTTTCACAGAGCTGTCAATGCAACTTGACTCATTACATTTATGTCTTTGAGAAGCAGCAGTACCTAGCAACAGACTACAGCATCCACCTGGAGCACAGGACATGGAGGAACCAGGAAAAAAGACTTTCAGTGCTACAAAGGCCAAAGCCTTAGGACCTAAAAGGAGCTCAATGACTTTGACTTGGGCCAATCCATCCACAACCCTTCTGTCTCCAGTAACGTGGTGCTTCACTAGTCAGCTTCAGGACAGCAGGCAGAAGGGGAAGATGCTTAAGTGGAGATTACTTTTGTTATTCTCCTTGTGATACAAGGGGTGTAA
This sequence comes from Athene cunicularia, assembly GCF_003259725.1. Classification (NCBI taxonomy): domain Eukaryota; kingdom Metazoa; phylum Chordata; class Aves; order Strigiformes; family Strigidae; genus Athene; species Athene cunicularia. The sequence goes on along the minus strand of NW_020799121.1, from coordinate 6,361,097 downwards.
CAGGGACAGACTATGCCCAGTTTTAGCAGCTCCATGCAGAAGTTCCAGGAAGGATTTAAAGCATCACAGACTTGTTGCCTTGAAATTAACTCTGCCCCATGACTCAGACTGGGCAGCGCAGAAGGAACATTGCAGTGCTGTCATTTACTTACTGGGTCAGCCAGAGGCCAGGGGTTGTCTTGGAAAAAGTTTCAAAGCATCATTTTGGCCACTGATTCTGAGGACTTCCAGAAGCGCTCATGAAATTCAGCACAAATCTGAGCACTCACAGGTCCTGTTTTTATTGTAGGGGAATCCACAGCACAGACCAAGAAGGAAACACCAGCACTCTGCAAAGCCCTGTGCCTGCGAGGAGCTCTGCAGATACACTAGCTCCAGTTTGTTTCTTTTTTTTTTTTTTTCTTTTTTTTTTTTTTTTTAAATGTTGCAGAGCGCAACTAGTTAATAAATTGTACCCTTGTGATTCCTTAGCAAGGCTCTACACTTCCACTGCCCACCTCCCTGCAGTAATGCTTTGTGTGGGAGAGATGCTACTTGTACAGTTTAGCCTTGTCACTCAGCGAGGGACCATCTGCACCAGTAGACAGAAACTTGGCCATTGCAGGCAATTTCAGCTGCAGCTTCTTGGACCAGGAAACCCTTAAACTCAGACAGTATTTACACTTGTAGCCTATACTGTTGCCATAACAGCTGACTTGAGCACTGTTTATATATGGATTCTACTTAAGGGCAGCTTTAGAAGTTAAGTAAAACTCAAATGTCTCATAAATGTAGCATCTTTAATAGGGTGAACAACTCAAGGGAATACCTAGCAAGGGCTAATGAAGTGCTTTAGAAAAGGGTTGCAAGGTCCAGATTTTTCTGTTAGACAGTAGTGACTGCAGGGCAGTTCTAGTAGCATGCAGTTATGGCATTTAGTGCAGTTACATTATTGCAGTTACACCATTTAGCCCAGGATACCTTGTGGCTGCTCTCTGTACACGAGTCTGGGCGGGTAACAGAGTTGGGGGAGTCTCACAGACTGGCCCTTGGCGGACTGCACAGGGCTGTTACTTGGAGATACTCTGCTCTGGTTAGTGTCGTTCTGCTTTCCTTTCTAGAAGAGCAGAGATACAAAGATTTACTTCAGTGAGTACACCACCACTTTTTAGTTCAGCGTAGATCTTCCACTGAAATCTCCCCCTCTGGCCACAGTAAGGGAGGTAGAGGTGCAAAGCTTAACAGATACTTCATTCCTGTTACAGACACAGCATTCCAATAGGACTGCATGCCAACCTCTCCGAGGGCTCTCCTGTATGTGAGGTGCTTAAGACAAACTCTTCTCTGCTCAATGAAGATGGATTCTTCCACGGGAAAATGGGATTCAGAACAGCTCTATCAAAAGGTCTCCTGAATATGTCAGAGGTAGGAGAAGCCCCATACAACTGTGCAACTTGCTTTCCTGATACAGACCAGCCTGCACTTACACCAGCACATAACAGCTGAAGACCCTTCCCCATTCCCAGCTTTGAGTAAGCTTAGAGATGAATCTTTGCTGTGTTGCCTGGGCAGCTGAAACTGGCTTTCTGGGTCCTGGGCCTAATTCTGCCAAAGGTTCTGCAGCATTTCAGTACTCATTCCTCCCTGCTTAAGTGCCTGCACGTGTTAACATCCTGTTAACTACTTATCTGAGGGGGCAGAACAGGCATTAGAACAGATAATTATAGAGAACCTAGAGATCAGTGAAAGGAAAATGCCAGAGAAGTGCTCAGTAGGCAGTAGGCTTTTCATCACCTTGTGAGAGGCTTCCATTCTCGAGGAAGATGCTGGTTTTGCCCCATGAGCAAGGATGTATTCAGGGGATCAAAACTGCCTACAGAATACAAGCACCCATTTCATTTTAAAGGGAAACAAGTGTTCAGACATCCTATGCATTTTAGAAAATGCCAGTATCAGCACCATCCACATAACCAACACCATAAAGGCCCCACGCCCAGGGGAGGCTCTGGGCACCCAGCAGTACTGCGTGTCCGTTCACACATCACAGCACTTTGTGCTTCCCAGGGCCAGGTCCAAGTAGCGGCCAGCAAGGCCTCCAGCAGCCCCCCATGAGCCCCCCGTGCTCTCCTGATCCCACCTGCTGACAGATCTTGCTCTGACCCTCCTCTGCCACGCAGGTGAAGCAGGAGCTAAAAGCCCAGGTGGAGCTGTTCCGTGAGCTGACGGGTCACCTACCTCCTCACATGGACGGGCACCAGCACATCCACGTCCTCCCAGGTAAGAAGGGAGTCCTCTTCCTCCCAGCACTGAGCAGGTGAGGGAGTCGGAGAGAGCTCAGATGGGACTTGCTTTGCCACGGCTCCCTGTTTAGGCAATAAACCTGAGAATTCACCTCAGCATCCTAATTCCATGCTGCTGCCCACAGTGACAGAGGCAGACTGGGGCCAGCACCAGACAGGCCAGTTTAAACTGGAATGCTTGAGTTTGCAAAAGCTGGTAGTTCTTTCAGGTGCTACAAGAACACCACCCTGTCATGTTTCCAGACCAATCTCTACAGCTCTCAGCATGCTTTATGGAGATGGGCATGTATCTTTTGTCCCTGTTTTGCAAATAAGGTCATTGTGGTACAGAGTGAGCAAAAAGTGAGAAAAAAAATCCAAATTTCCCCACTCCAGCACTCTGGACAACATTGCTCTTGGCAATTTACCCTCACAACAAATCTGGCTGTGCAGGGGCTTGATGAAGAACTTGTTCCTGACAGTGCAGTCACCTCTGGTGCACTCCAGGACCAGAGTCACTAACCTTCAGGGGCTGCTGGACTCAGTGCTGGAGGGAAGACGAGGCACCTCTAGCAGATGTTGAGGGAGTAATGCTCTTGGTATAGAAGGGGACTCCTGGCCCAGTGAAGAAAACCATTTCAGCAGAAGATAAACCAAATGGGATTATATTTTCTTACACATGGAAAGGAAAGACATCTCTGTGTTAACAGCTTGCAGGGGACATGCTGAGCTGGTTATCTGATTCCTGACTACAGCTCTCTGTTTTCCTTACAGAGGTCAGGCACGTATTTGCAGAGGTGTTAGAGGAATATGGCATTAAGTACACACGTGTCCCAATAGAGCCAGGCCTTCATAACTGTGACTGGATTCCACAGTCCCTGATGGATTTTTATCTGGGAGTAGAAGAAGATTCTTTTAACACAGTCGATGTGTTTACAAGGCATGGAATAAGGTAAGACAGGCATTACTCACCCTTTCTGTAGTAAAGCTTTAAGATCTTATCAGTTCCTGATAGCATCTTTTCAGAATGGAACACCACCTTTCTCCTTCCACTTTGGGGCTTACAAGGAAGTTTAGGAGTACAAAAGTGCTGGGGGCACTAGGGTTTAGTAAGAAGTTTTGTTTGAAGAGATGACTCACTTCCCACCTGACAGGGATTGCTCTTTTCGGGGTGGGTTTCTCAGACTTTCTAGTGAAGCTGCTTTAGCCTGGCAGCTGGGATGGGAGGAGGCTGAAGTGCTGTATCACCACTGGAATTTTAAAAGTATGATCTAGGGAAATTTTTCAAGAAATAACTTTCCATCTTCGTGGAGGAGTGGAGAAAGGGTTTTAAGTAGCAGGAAAGAGACTAATTAGAAACAAGTGTTGTTAAGGGGAGGCAGCTCAGAGAGCTTTCAATGCCCCAGCAGGGGACTGCTGCTCTAAGCAAAGTCTTGCCAGTGACCTGCACCTCAGGGTCCAAACCCAAAAAGCTCAGCCCTTCTCCCAGTAACATATTTTTCCTAAAATCTCAGACTATTTTATGGATTAAAGCCATTTCATTTGAGACCCCTGCAGTCACCTGTCCTTTGGGGCAGATTTCATTACTTCCTAAGAACTGAAAAAGTTCTTGGATTTTTTTTGGTATGTTGTTCCGAACACTGGCAGCAGGCTGGCATTTCACTGTGCCCTTTCCCACTGGAGCACACAGACTGCTCGAACAACCCATTTCTGAGGAAGAGATGGGCACAGCAACTCACAGAGCAGTTGATCAGGAGAGAGTAACCCTCCTTCCAGGGCTTTCACGACAGGGACGCTGTGGGGGAGTGTAGTGGCAGCCCCGCACGCTCCAGGGCTCCCCACGCCACCGAAGGGGCAGGGCTGGTGTCGGTTTACCTCCGAGAAGCCGCTGGGGGCGCAGGGAGGAACCTGTGGGGCCGTCCCTGGGACCTGTGTGTTTACACCCACCGCCACAGCAGGCCCTCAGCTGCAGCCACTGGGACACACACCACGCTCCACCTCGTCCCCTGGCATCAGGGGAGTTGAGGAGGGACAGGCTACTACAAAAGAAATGTGTAACACGAGGAAACCTAGGAAAGTTAGAAGAGTGGGGTCAGCTGAAGTCACAGGGAACCCAACTCTGCAACTCAGTTTCAGCATCTGTGCAAAGAGGTACCACACTGAGCCCCACGAGTTGATTTATCACATGGAGAGTGCAAGACTGTGCTTACTGCCTAGCAACAAGGCAAGATGAGACAGTTTACAGTTAAAAAAAAGTCAAAACTTCTTTTTCTAAGTAAATCCTACACTCTTCTCAAGAAGAGCTGAGTGTTCAGCTAGGCTCTTCCTTGATCACGCAAGTCAAGACTCCAGCCTTGGTTTCTTCCAGGAACTTTCTCATTCTGCCCCTGCATACACTTGCACAGGCCCCCCCTGGGCTTGCACGTGCCACGCTGGGAGAACTGAGGTTTGTAGCCAGACTTGAACAAAGAATTGTGTTGAAGCTACATAAGAAATGGCCTCTAGCTGGTGTCCATTGCCTCATCTTTGGTCCAGTGTTTTGTCTTTATTATGGCTCTTCGGTACATTCTAGCAGAATGCTTTGATAGCAGGGGTTTCCATTTTATTTCAGTCACTTTTTGTGTTTCCAAACAGCTGAGGGTCATTATCTAGAGATGGTTATTATTCAGGGTTTAATTAGCCTAGCAATAGTAAGTTGTTTGACAGGTGGCATTTCTCGGTTTAGCTCTGCTCTTCCTTTTTGTGCCAACAAAATGCACCTGCAAGCTCACAGATGCCGAACAACCCTTGTGCTGTCGCACAGCACACGTAGATACAGTAACAGCAGCAGTGCTGGTACTGGGGCTTTCTGTCAGGCTGAAGGACAGCTGCTTGAAACAGTACCCTGGTTTCAATAGGGAAAGAAAAAGCATTGCCAGCTTGCAGTTCTGATTTTACTTTTGTTTATAGTTAAAAGCTTTAAAATCCACCCTCACCTTTCTATCTTAAGTTTTAGGTAAATTTTGATTCCCAATCCACTAGACCTAACACACTCTTTTCTAACCACCTTGTTAGCATTAATATAAGTGTTCCCTCCTCTGGGTGCAGGTGGCCAGACATTTACATAGGTCTGAGCACCATGGGCAAGAACATGTCCGTCAGTACCATCTGGAGCGCCATCGATGCCGCCATGGCGCAGCTCCCCTCCGAGGCACCCACAGCCCTGGCGCCGCGGCGCGGGACCGTAACGATTGAACTGATGGTGCACCCGGGGTACCCCAGCGTCCCACCCGTTGGCGGCTGTGGGGAAGGCCCGGATGATTTCTCTCAGTCCTGGGAGCGCCTCCATGAACTCCAGACGTTAATTAAGCCAGAGCTGCAGAGCCAATACAAAACCAGGAACATTCAGCTTTGTTCGTTCAAAGATCTTTAAGTAAACAAGCGTATGTACGTGCAGTTACCCTACTCTGAAGACAGGCAGTTGCTACCATCCTGAGAAAGCAGACCGCTGTTATCAGTGTGATACCCCGGTACAGCTGAGAGGGGCCGGAACAGCCTGGGGATGGCATCAGGATGTTCACAGACGAGCAACAGGCTGTGAGCAGCTACAGGCCCCAGAGCCTCGCGTGGCAGTTCTTAGGCCACAGTATCTGCTCTGAACACGACAAACCTCTTCTGCGTCACCCCTCGCACACCATTCCAGTGCAGCACGGCAGCCGAGGGCCGGCCTCCTCCCAGGGCTCAGCTCCTGTCAACGCAACACCGAGCAGCACGAAGACACTGCGAGGCTGAGGAGCACAGGGGCACCCTGAGGGTTCTGATCATTTCTCTTTTTGGACTTAACTGCAAAAAACCACGCTGGCGAGCAAGTGCTGCTTTGGAGCAACCGCTCGGTGTAGGCTGCCCATGGGACACCTGGCAACCTTCTGCATGCGGTTTCCTGAAAGCACGTGGTGGCGGTCCCTTGCCCTGCCCATGGGTGGCAGGGGCGCAGGGGCCTGTTCCCTGCGGAGCGTCTCTGCTCAGAGCAGTCAGGGCGCGGGTTGAGTGTGGTGGTCTCTGCTGCCATATCCCACCCATCGCTCAGCCAGCGGCAGTCATGGCTCTTCCTACTGACACTGCCTCTTGGCATTGAGCCACAACAGCAAAAGGAACATCAGCCCCAGCCCTTTCAGAGAGGCTTTTCTTTTTTATTTTTTTGGATGACTTTGCAAGAACAGCAACTGTTGACCCATCTGCTATTTCAGGAACTGCTGTGTATGAGAGCTCACCAGCAACTGTTCCTGCACTGCCCAGTGCTTCTCACAAAAGATGCGTGGGATGGCCATGTACCAACTCCGTGCAAGTTCCAAGTGCAGAAGGTCCTTGTATTTGTCCATTTTTATTCCTGCCGTCAAAGCATTCAAACTTCCACAAGCCCTGGTAAAACTATGATACGTTTAACTGTGTTCTTAACTGTAGCCCTGTCACATATAACTTTCACATGGGAAAAAAATATTTTCGATTAATTGTGCTAATTTTCAGCGCAAAAGCGCTCTGTTTAATGTAATCAGTTTTGGTTAATAATTTTTTAAAATATTAAACATTTCAATATGATCATCATTCTTTTAAGTGAAAAATAAACTCAGGCCTTTTTCTACTGTAATGCTTCAGGAGAGTTTTGGTTTTAGTGAGAGCTGGAGAGCAAAGGAACCCACTCACCTGCCTGCTCCTCCGGGGCTACCCGCGGGTGCTGGAAGGGCACCTCTTCCTATGGTCAATGGGAACCGTCTGACCTTCCCTCTAAAACTGCTGAGGAATTGTTTTTTCTGTACAAATATGAAAACCAACATCAAGGGTGCTTTAGAAAACATTTTTCCAGGTTCCTTCCTAAATTATTGTCACAGAATTAATTTGATGTTTCTCAAAGTCTGCACCCAGCATACTGGGGAAGCGCCGCGCCCCCCGGCCGAGTGAAACAGGAGCAGGCAGGGGTCACCGGCTGCAACAACTCTGTTTCTGAAGCTCGTCCCAGCGGCATTTGGCGGCAAAGTTCCTGCTGTGTGATAACAGAGAGTAAAAAACCCCGAGACACTTAGACCTGCCGGAAACGGCTGCAGTTCCAGAGCACAGAGAGACCCGTAAGTGCCATCTAGTGACCGATGATACTTTATTCTCATGCAGGGATAAGCCTGACAGCAACACCGGTTGCTTAATACCAGACCTCAGCATTTTACGTAACGTGACCGTATTTTGATGGATACTTTTTACCCTTATTTTCAACGTTTAAATTGCTCCATATGCTAACTGATAAATTTGCTCTGATCACACCCATCGGGGCATTACACACCTGCTGGCAGTTGTTTGCATTTTCTGCCAGCTGAACACTGGAACCACGACAGCAGTTTTACCTGAGTTCTGTATTGAAGAAAAAATATATTTTGAAAATTCTGTATTTTTAAATGAACAGCCTTTAACCCCAAATTTTCTTTTAAATGCAAGAGAGTTCCGAGTGAAGAAATTAGTAAAGAATTACCAAAAGACTACTAAATAGGGAACCTTTCAATTGCATAAAACGTACGGAGGTAAGGAAGCTTCTTGGTGGTTCTGTGAAAGCTTTAAAGGCAATACTGAGTTCAAATTAAAACCACCTTCAGACCACTACCTACAAATGTCATTGTACCAGGTTACTTAGACTTCTTTTCCTAAACCCCAACTCTCTCTGAAAAGAAATCCATGCCACAAAGCCTTTGAGAGCAATTTTTATTAGGGTAGCAGAATGGAATTGCAGAAAGCCTATACCAGTACTCCTGGGTGTAGTTTCACCAGTATGTTGTTTTTATTTTGGATATTAAACTGCATGTTTAGAATTCAGCATGGCTTAGGGAACCAGAGAGAACAAGAGCTTGATTTCCTGAGTTAACATAGGACTTTGCGCTTTTGATTTTTTTTTTTTTTTCTCCTCAGACTTCAACCATACAGTACAGGATTTGATCTGTCTTTTTTTTCCAGAGGGCTGCCTATGAACAAAAGCCATCATTTAGGTTTCACATCTCGTAGTTTAGAAACTGAACTCTGAAGAACACACCAAGAGAACCGACAGCAGTATCTGTCTTCTGTGTGACCTCTGCAGATGAAAGGGGAAGGGCTGGTGCAGCACTGCTGCAGGCCTGTACCCACCGAGTGGAGCTCCTGGAGTCGCACGGCTCTGCCCGCTCCCTTCCCACAGCATCCAAGTCACACCGATTCAGATAAACGCAGTCTTTGCCCTGAGAGGCTTACAACCAGAAAGTAAACTAGTTAGGAGTAACAAGGGCAGCAAACTAGTGCTACAGGTTTTTTTCAAATAAAATTTAGAGAATGGCAAGTTTCCATGCCAACAGACATGATCAAAAGGTACAGTGACTCATGTGATGCAGAAGTTACACACTTCAGTTTGACAGATAATTTGGCATTATTTTATTATGAATCCAAGTGAGCGTGAATGAAACAAAATCAGTACCAACTTTCTGCAAATGACGACACAAAGATGTGAAAATTTGGTAATAGACAGTGCTCTCACAAGCCTGAAAACACTTAGGAAATGCAAATTTCCGTAAATAAGGTGAACGTGGTTTAACTTTATTTACCTGCCAAAGAATCTGTCTAAGAACACTTAAACATAAAATTTCTTAGCTCCCTAACTTATAAAAAAAATTTACTTTCAACAGAGGTGAGGTACTGGGCTGTCATTGTTTACACTAAATTGGAAATGAAAGCTGGAGGGATGAGAGGGATGAATGAAGAAATAGCAAATATACAAGACATTAAAACCAAAAGAGACCTACCGCTCGACACGCTAGTTCTGAAAGGTTGCAAAGGCAGAGGCTGTATTAAAACTGAATTGAGGAGTACAGACAACCCCAAGGGTGTGAGGGATTTTCTAACTCGCTTCCTGCACATCAAAATGATATGTGCTCCCAGATACCTGTGGATTTCGGGAGATAAATCTGTTTGCTCAATAGCATACTCAAGTTCAACAGGCGGGGAGGAGATGGCAGTTTGATTGTGTGGCAGTTTGACTGTGGAGCTACGATCACGCTTCAGACTGGGGAAGAGAGACAGGCAGTCAGGGGAAAGCAAGAGCCGCAGTAAAGGATGCTCAGTTCTGAACAGAAAGGGCTGCCTTCAGCATGCGTAGGTGTGCCCTGCAGCAGCGGGCAGAGCGCTGCCTGGTTAAGTTAGAATGATAGAATGATACTTGAAGTACTCATTAAATCATCTAACCCGTGTGTTTTTAAAACAAAGGACGAGCAGTAGCGAGGCGTTCTTTGTTACAGGTTATTGCTTAATCCTGGTCTCATACCATCTTCAGTGAGAACTGTACAGCAGTCGGGCTGGGAAGTGGCACGAGCGCCGACCCATAAAACACAGATGTTTCTTACGCACTCTGATGGAAAAATGTTCTAAGATGACTAGCAGTGCTGTCAGATTGAGCAGTGCTGTCAGATTTAGTACTGGAATTCAAAATCAACAGTTCCAAAATACCGATTTTTAACTCAAAAGGCAGTTTATCACTTTGGTACCTCTTGGTCCCCAATTTCTGAAACTCTTCTAAACGGGTTGCAATGTTGTTCTGTGCACGTTTCCCTAGCTACTCTGCATAGCTCTTAAGAATAGACATGATAGAAATTTGTTATTCACATTCCACTACTCATTTGCTACAGAACTTTTTTTCCAAAGTTTTCCAAAAGCAGGACATAAGCCATATTTTAATTCAACAATGCACACAAAAACTTGGGTTTCCCCGTTTAATAAACATTTTGTGGTAACATCAGCCAGATTTACATAAGACCTGGACATTATTTCTGATTGTTTTTGTGGGGTTTGTTTGGTTTTTGCTTAATATGTTACAAACTGAAGTTAAGGGGAACTTGCCAACAAGTTCCACAAAGCACAGTGCAACATTTAAAAAGAAAAGTAAACAAAACTGCCAAACACTCAATCATTTTCTGCCAGAAGTGGGATTTTTTTCTAAGACATCAGTTTGAGGAGGGGGACAAAATTCAATGAAGAATCAAATGAACTCAAGATAGTGGGAACTGCAAGGAAAAATAAGAAATGACAGCCACAACCTTTTCAATTTAAGGGCAGAATATAAGTCTAAGATATTTTTGATAAATTCTGACAAGAAAAAGAAAACAGCATACTTTAAAGTATATTGAAGCAGTGATTTTTAAACAAAGAAAGCAGAACTAGAACATCTTAAATTTTAATCCTTTCTTTACAGGTTACCTAGCCCACTTTTGATTAAGAAAACTGTAGAAAGTTAGTAACAGCCACAAGTTAACACCGAAAGGTGGCACTTGTCAATTTTCCATAGAGTCCTGCTTTACGGGGTGTCTCAAATGCACTGCTCCGATCTTCTATCATACGTTGCTGACATCAATTGTGTCAGATTTTAGTCCACTGGTCGCTTTTCACCATATTTCTTTGTAAACTCTTCAGCGTTCTTACAGAATTTTTTACGGTCCTTAGAGTATTCTTCAGCTAGGTCAGCCCGAAGGGGATGCTCGGGCTGTGGATCATTCACCAGTGCTATGAGGGACTGGATTACTGTCAAAAGAAGTATAAATACCGTCAGAGACTAAAGAAGGTTAGTTTTAAAAATCAAAATGTAAGCAAAATTCCCCAGTAAAAGAGCTTTAACTGCATTTAAATACATCCCCATAAATCTAGGGTCTTTTCAAAAGCAGAGCATGAATAAGCTATAGCAAATATGCCAAGATTTAGTTCAATGACCGTGAATGAACACCAGAAAATTGTATTTGTAAACAAAATCTACTTGAATGGAGACCAAAATACACTACAAATTATTCCCCATGTAACTGGCATCCTATCTGATATTCTCCTATGGCTAAGAAAGAAACTAGGTTCCACAGACAAGCCCATCTAAAAAGGCCTGTGTAAAGATGGAATTTCCATCATGAAACATTTTTTCCTAACACCTGTCACAATGACGCAGCTATAACGGGGCCTACTTTTGGAAATGTTTTTTTCAGCTTTATTTTTCTGTGACTCTTACTTCCCCTATAAACAGCAGACTATTTTGCCCTTCATTCTAAACTGCCAAATGCATCCACTAGTAGAGATACACCAGGCAAGCAAATGGGTAAGAACTGCAAGACACTTCTCTCCCCAGTGTTGACAGCCATTTCATCACTGTTCCCTATCACTTTCAAAGGAAATGTCATTCTTAAAATAACTGAACTGTACTTGACATTTACACAGTGAACTTCACAGACTACAATGGCATTTATTGCTACATTTTCCTCATATACATTCTCATGACCATTTAAAGCAAGACAGGTCACAACAATCAGTTGTTCTTATATCCATCCACTAAAAGGTATATGTGTAACTGGGCAAGTCCACAGAAACTGCATACACAGAAAAAGCATCTCCCTGTATGACAATATTAATAATATTCTGTTGGAGGTAAGCTTGGGCTACCCAGGGGAATATAAAGCAGCACCCAAGAGTTTTTAAAGCAAGCACAACAAAACTCTGAACTTCAGACATTGCACACTACAGCCAGCTGCCTCCTCCTGAACTCACATAAACCAGCGACACCATCCAGCAGCAGGGAGTTCCACAACTCAGCCACACACAGTGTCCAAGCCAGAGTCTATCATTTGTTCTGAACCTGCTACCTGGCAGTTTAACCAGATTCTGTCTAGTTTTGCAATACAAGTTCTTACAATACATACCACTCCAACAGATGCTAGAACACCAGGGTGGGTTCTTTCAGAGCATCAGCTTTTTCACACTCATACGCTGTTCCACCCTTATGTGGGTAGGGAGGCTCTGCACAGAGACCTGGCCAGGCTGGAGCCATGGGCTGAGCCCAACTGGGGGTTTCACTAAGACCAAATGCCGGAGGCTGCCCTTGGGCCACAACCACCCTCAGCAGCGCTACAGGCTTGGGGAGGAGTGGCTGGAGAGCTGTCAGTCAGAGAGGGACCTGGGGAGGTGACTGACAGCCGGCTGAACAGGAGCCAGCAGTGTGCCCAGGTGGCCAAGAAGGCCAACGGCATCCTGGCTTGTGTCAGCAATAGCGTGGCCAGCAGGGACAGGGAGGGGATCTTACCCCTGTACTCGGCACTGGTGAGGCCGCACCTCGATTCCTGTGTTCAGTTTTGGGCCCCTCACTACAAAAAGGACATTGAATGACTCGAGCGTGTCCAGAGAAGGGCAAAGGAGCTGATGCAGGGTCTGGAGCACGGGTCGTACGGGGAGCGGCTGAGGGAACTGGGGGGGTTTAGTCTGGAGAAGAGGAGCCTGAGGGGAGATCTCATCACCCTCTACAGCCCCCTGACAGAAGGGTGCAGAGACGGGGGATGAGTCTCTGTAACCAAGTAACAAGCAACAGGACAAGAGGGAATGGCCTCAAATTGCGCCAGGGAAGGTTTAGACTAGATATTAGGAAGCATTTCTTTACAGAACGGGTTGTTGGGCATTGGAATGGGCTGCCCAGGGAGGTGGTGGAGTGCCCATTCCTGGAGGGGTTGAAGAGTCGGGTTGACCCAGCGCTGAGGCATTTGGTGAACTTGGGAATGGTCAGTGTGAGGTTAAGGGTTGGACTGGATGATCTTCAAGGGCTTTTCCAACAAAGATGATTCTATGATTCTGTGGTAGAAACAGGGAACATACCTCAAAACAAATACTCAAAATCCAGAGAAATACATTTGTCACTATACTGCTAAACAGGAACATTTCTTACCACAAATCAGAGTTTAAATTTAACAAGCCAGCTAAGGAATGTAGGCTTGATATTAGCTTACTTCACAGGAACTCATCAGTCCCTCACCAGTCCTGGACTTAACAACAACTGCCATCATATTAATGACTACTTAGGAAACGAGCATCAGTACTGCATGTGACATTCCCTTTTTACTAGTAAAACATGCTAAAACACCATACAGAAAGTGTTAGTGTTATTAAGCTTATTTAACACACAAGCCAGAAAAAAACCCATTGTCATAACAGGAGCTGCCTCAATATCCACAGCATTTTAAAACTACACTGTCACAACAGTTTAATATTAAGCATAAATTAATAAGTATGCCAGTAAGATGCACATTTACTACATGAAATGTGAGTTAATGATTTATGGTAAACCTAATCTCTGCACTTTCTTGACACTTGACTGATCAAAACCAATCACTTTGATGCTGTACTAATAATGTTGCATTATTTCCTTGAGAAAGGCCCGAGCAGCACAGAGACTGAAGTTTATTTTTCAGTGCAGATGAGTTCTGGAGAAAAAGGAAAAGACACTTAAGAAGGGCTATAAGACTGTAGCAGGTTCATACAAGAATGTTGTAACAACAGACATTGACACTAAAACAACTACTTGAAGCAGCAAATGTTAAAAGACAAAAGACCACAAAACAGCAGAAATGGAGAGATTTGCAATGTTTTGGTACCCCAGGTTTGTTCCAGATTCTGATTTTAGTATAGTTTTTACCCTCTCTCAGATAAAGAGGGAATTGCTACTTCTCAGGGAGACACAGACTATTTTCTTCATGCAAACAACTGCTTCAATAGTTCCAACTAACACCACCTTGCATTTCAGGCTAAGTAGAGACATGTTCCTTCACTTAACTCAGGAAGACTTGTCATATTAAGACAACTGCTAAGGTGTAACAGAAGCCTTCTACACATTGCTTCTGTTTCATCTCTTCTAGGGATCTTTGTCCTGTATAATCTGGGATAAACAAGTTGTAAGATCTTCACTGACCTATTTAACAGGTTCTTTCTGCTGCCATCTCTGCTTTCCCTAACATTCAACTGCTTAAGCTCTTCCAGAACAACTACAGCAATTTTCCTATTTTGTCTTTGGGGCAAGATCATGCAAACTGTAAGTAGTTTTATTAGCATGCAGACGTACACAGAAAAAAGAAATCTTAAATACAGCATTGTTTACTATCAGGAACACAGTTCAAGTGAAAACCACCTTAAAGTGTCTGGAAGAAGGAAATGCTTTCTCCTACAGAGCAAGGTATTTCAGTGTCAGTAAAGCTCTTGCACTGAACTATACTACTCAATTGAAATAGTATTAAAAAATAGGTTTTGCAAGGATGTTTGCTCTTTATGTACAATAGTAAATGCTTAATATTAAACTAATCATTACCTGCCAGAAATTGTGGCATTCTCACCACAACAACTAATGGAAGCAACAACAGAAAAAACTACTCAGATCACACTCAGTCTGCCACAGAACCTGATGAAACTTTTTTCCTTAAAAATATCTAAATTCTTATCCAAAGACACTCTACACAGGAAGTCTCACAGCAATGATCTTTTAAGAACTAGGAATTAATCTGTGTTAGGATTTCAGGTTTTATGATTCCCTAGGTATCTCAAACCAAATGTTCAAATCACTGAACCACACGGCAGAGGTTATAAAATATACAAAGTCTTGAGGTTTTAGACCCTTTCCTTCAAACATCCAGGAGCGTACTGAACACCTCTGGATTATAAAGTCACTGTCTGAAAAGAAACACAAAATAACGCCCCTACACAAACCACCACCAGAAGTTCTAAGTATGCTAAGGACACCACCTGAATAAGCTCTTCAGTCACAAAGAGTTTTGTGGTTTCCTGGAGGTGGAAATGCCACATGTCAGTGTCATTACCTTATGCTCCAGTAACAAAATGAGATTCCAAGAGAGTGGCACACTGCTCAACTTGTGATTCACGACACAAACTTTATGACAACAAACATACCATAAGAGCAGTGACCAGCTGACAAGCTGAAATGTTGTTAGCTTTAAACTGAAACACAACACCAAGTTTCTCAATATCCAGTTCTTTCTCCACATGGAGTCCTACCTTGGTCAGTTTTGGTTGCTGGCTTCCAGTTTTCAGCACTAATTACTGGCAGACAAACCTGCCCCTTTTCATCGATGTTAGGGTGATAGATCTTTGTTTTAAATGTAATCTTGGGAGGTTTGAATGGATATTCTGCTGGGAAGTTGATTTCGATTCTGAAGGCTCCTTTATCATACGGAGGATTGTCCTGCAAGAAGAAGGGAGAATGTCAGGAATCTGGCATATTCTAGTGGATTAAGAAAAAGCATTCTCTCGACTTTGCTCTAGCAAATGACATCTTCTATTTGGTAAGAGAGGCGCTGTACAACCCCTACAACATTTGTATTCACCCTGGGAAAAGCAGATTACCATTGTTCTGAAGCTGGTTGACATTCCTACTGGTAAGAAAGCATCCAATCCCCTTCACTCCAAACTCAAGGTCCTATCTAATAAGTGGTTTTATTCCTGACTTTGTATTTCAAAAAACATTGTAAATCCTTTTCAAGATACAAACAGGAAGCCTGACAAGGAAAATTGGTTTCTCTGAACCTAGTTATTTTATGTGTCTCACAACATGGTGGTATGAACAGCAAAGCAATTTGATTTGTCAGATTTCCCTATATGTGCCGAGAATGTTTTTGTGCTGACTACACAAAAATCTGCTGAGCATTCATTGGTACTAAAGATAGATATTCACTGCGTCTGCTGATCAGAACATTCTGAATTTGTATGCAGTTTTAGCACCCACTCTTATCAGATCATTTTTGAAGGAGCATGGTGAGAGAACCGTGAAGTAAGCAAAGTAGTTCTTCATGCTGAAACAGAAAAAACAATGCCCAGAAAACCTGCTAGACTATTGATACCACTTCAAATACTAACTGCAGAATAAAGGCAGAAGAAAAATAAACCAGTGCTACATTAAAGCTTATGAAAATAGCATTCTGCACTGCAAACAGTAACTATGGCATGAAGCCTTTCCAAACACCCTGGGAACAAGAATCAAAGGATAAGAGTTTCCAATCAGTGTAAAGTATAATCACACATTCTTCATCAGCAACCTGGCCATCCCCTGCAATCAAACCCACTCCAGAAGTTAAAAAAGGTTTACCAATATTTGGGGGTGGGGAGTGTTCTATTAAAGTATCTTTCAACAGAAAACATTTAATTTTAGTTTCATCCATATGGAGAAGTCTGGTTGCGCATTTCTAAGAAACACAGCACAATTTCCACAGTCAAGGGAAGAGGTAACCAAGGTAACTTTAAAATCACTTTCTAACCAAGCAATCCTAAAAGCTTTGGAAGTTTAACAAATAACTTTTGGTGGTGGTAACAACCTAAGCAGTTAGTGCCCTCTCCCCCCACGGCTTGCTTGTTCTTGCCTCGGCCACGTGCTGTAACTTGTGAAGATGTTCACTGAACTGATACGGGAACTGACAACATCTGTACTCTGCTTGACTCTCAGTCAGAACAGTTCTTCACTATAACACCAATAAACCCTTTACCAATGTATGTAAAGGGTTTCGCATGTCTTAAATAGACAAAACACATAATATTCAAGCAATTAATTTCCAATTATTTGTTATATTTCTTTTGACACTCAAAGGAAAGGAGAATTATAAACACCAAAACACAAGTGACAAACATGACTCATTCAGCCAGAGTATCTTTGCTTTGCAGAAGTTAAGTGAAATGAAATTCACGATACACCAACAGTACCTCTTACAAAAAGAAGGAGCCTGGGGGAGATAGTCTTGTTTTGACATTGAAATCAAACAAATAGCGTACTTTTCCAATACGCTGTACATAACTATCTTATTCTACAATTCGGAACAGGAAAAGAAGTTGACAAGCCATCTTCAATTTGCTGTCAATTGAGCAAACAAACAAGTTGTTCCAAAGAATAAAATGTTATGTACAATAAAAACTTTTAAAGCAGTATGTTTCACAGTAATTATGTGAACACTGTTAAAAATATTAACCTTTGTATCTTTCACACCTTAAGATGATGACTAAATAATGCCTAGTTATAGAGTGTAATAATCAGTAACTGGTTAGTCCTACTGAAGTATGAGTAATATGTCTTTAAACCCTAAGCAAGAACATTTTCTAAAATGGAAGCACCATGTAAAGCTTCAAAAGCAAAACTCAGAAAAAAATCACCCAAGCTTGCAACCAGCTTGTATATTACATTAAGCCATCCACTTCATTCTCAAAATAAACTGTACTACTCTTTGAACATGTACAGCACAACACTATTAATTACCACAGGAAGTATAATTTCATGACATAATTCCCTCTTAACTATACCAGTAGTGAATTTAAGGCTATTTCCCTTGTAATGGGGCATATTAGAAACCAGAAGGCGGGTATGAAGCACAGTTTACTGCATCAATGTTTAAACACTTGTGGTGTTGTGGACCTTTGCAATATAAACAATAAGCTCATACTCTTGTGAGCAGAAACTGTTAAAAATAGATGCTGTACACCACATATTGCTAATTTTAACAGGCACAAGTATTTTGGTGTTTTGCTTTATTAGTCATATTTAACAGCCTTACACTGCTTCAAAGTATTATCAAAGCAGTAAACTCTTACACAGAAACCACCAATATCAGAGTGGCTCATTAAAGCGTATTGTTTCTCAGCTCTGTCAAGTTTTAATATCAAATCCTGCTTGCTTTATTTGCAAGAGTAGCCTCAATCACTCAGAGGAATTACTTGCAGGAATATAAGTAAAGAGAGTAAACTAAACGTATTCTACAGTATTCAAAGTGCAAAGGCTCAGCCATGATCTCAGTCTGTGCAATCTGAATTTGGGAATGGCTTCCAACTAACAAAGCTGAGATACAGGTCAAGAGGTGTTTCAAAGCCTTATAATAAAAAGACAGGTTTACACTAGTCAGGGGACCTTTTAGGTAGCGCCTGAAGAAAAGCAGAACTGATGCCCTAGCGGCACAGCTTCTAGTGCTGCAAATTTTAAAAGTATCTCATGTAGCGAAGGGAGCAGGGGCCATGGCAGTGGAAAATAAAGGAGGTGAAAATCTAAGTGGTTTCAACCAAGGAATTCAACATACTAGATTACCTGCTTTCCCCTTCATAACAAATCCCTCTCTACTTGACTGTACAGTCGTTATCTACTTTTATTAAACATTCCCTTAAAAGATTATAGTGCTTTCATAAAATTAAAAGTGCTTTTTGTGGGGTTTTTTTTGCATTAATTAATGCCTGAATAAAGAGACTTTCTTTTAAGGAGCTCACTTCTGAAAATCCAAACCTTTTCCTTGCATCAAACTTTTCCCAATACTCAATTTTATCCTAATAATAAATCTAGTTGATTTAGAAAAAAATCTCAAGTCAACAAAGTATTTCATACCTCAGTTTTTTCTTATGATGATGTAGATTTTTTACTTTAAGCTTAATTCAGTAAACTACAAATTCCATTTGCTGTCCCCACCACCAACTCTCCCAGTAACTCAGTGCCATCACTGAGTCCACAGCCACGTGTTGGACCAGGCCTACAATTATGGAGCACCCAGGTAGGTATTGATCAGAGAAGTCTAGAATAACAACCTTTCAATTACGTATGGATTTTTCTTTCAGACTAGTTATAAGAAACATCTACTAACATTATCAGACTTTGATAAAACAAAACACAAAAGATACTGAAAATCAGACAGGAAAAATTACATGATGTGTCCAAGATTACACAAGATGTCTGCAGAGGATCAAGAATTAAATCCAGGAGCACAATTCACCGTCCAGAGTATGTTTAAGATGCTGTGGTACAGTCTGTATAAATCTACACTGTATGTATAAACAACTAGCTGCTTCACAAACCCAAAACTCTTGAAAGCCAGGTTTTATAAAACACATGCTTGTCAGGGTGTAGAAATTATTTCATGGTCACCAGCAGTGCTACTAAACTGCAGATTTATGAGATACAAATGATCCTCATTTTATTTTAAAGCTCATTAGAATAAGGAGTAGTCTATACTCACAGGAACAATAAGCCCTTGCCAGGTCAATAAATTAGCTTCATCAACCTGGATATTACGGAAGTTTTTCATTCCACATTTGCGGATTTCTTCAAGCTCCTGAAAAGCAAGCAAAGTGTAAGTTAATGATGGTATTAAGCTAGATGTGCACATTTCTTTTTCAAAATCTTTAGAGGTCAGTGTGGCTTGCTTTAACATTAAAGAAGCTTGAGGTTTTACTGGTGGCAACCCACACAAATAAGAAATAAAATTTCCCACCTGTGAGAAGTAAGATTTTCTGAGACAAGATATTAAAACCCCCTTATTTTTTGGTATGGCAGGAAAATACAAAAATGCCTTGTTATAAACATCATTACAGACATAACGATGTAAAAGTATTTAAAAAGCTCATTTAAAATGTTTTAAATCTCAAATGCAAATCAATGCCTTTGGTAACAGACTACTGATAACTGTGAAACAAATAAAGTGCATCTTAGGACTTCTCTGAAAGAAAAGTGATTTGGAAAAGTTATTTTTTAACAATTGTCAACATGGATAAAGTCACTGAACAGGCCAATTATTTTAACTGCAAACTAACAAATTCCTGCACGACCAGCTTAAATGGATGGAAACCTAGGAAAAAAAAATCTAATCCAAATTAGCCTTATTTAGATTAATAACTTGAGAGGATACCGCTTTATCTCCATTTTGTAGCTCAACATTAACATCATATGTTAAGATACCTCTTTTTATAGCTGTATCACTCTTGAACAAGGTATCTTTCTGCACCAATCACCAGAAAAACCATTTTTGACCAGTTAGTGATCCAATTATCACTGAAACAAGTATTTAAGCATTTGTATATTTAAAATTATGTATAAATCCTAGTGTATAGCAACTGTTTCCTGGAATATTTCAAAACACCTAAAAAGAAGCACCTCAAGGTTCCACGTTTTTCCCCCCATAATTACAGTCCTTTGCTGTTGAATTCAGCAGTTTTCTCATTAGAGATAATTTATTTGAATTCAAATTCAAGTCATCCACAGTGAAATATAAAACTTTTCCAGTGCTTTCAATACTGAAGCACATGCCTGCATGTCTACATAGGTTAGGAAAAATGTTGCTTATACAGCAGCACTGGTGCACTCTGCCAGCACACGGTTCTTCACTGGGTGCTAGCATATTTGCAAAACTAGACTGTATATTATTATGATAAAAACACACATTACAAGCAAAGAAACTATACACTGAAAAACAAAAAAGATCCGTTTTCCTGGTACAAGTGCTGTACTGTCCCTAGTTTGGTTCTTTTGTTGATGGGGGGGTGTTTGTTATTATTTTTTTGGTTTTTTTGTTTCTAAAATAGCTTTACAATCATCTTAGATCAAACCTTTTTGCCTCTAACTGGCAGAGATTTAATACTTGCCGTAATCTCTTGCATAAATTTAGCATCATGATAAAATGCAAACCCAAAGGGAAAATGAGATTTCCAAAGGCAAATGAAACAAAAGTCACATGACAGTCACACATCAGAAGATTAACATTTACATTCCCACCCACTGCACCTACAAGCAACAGCACAGTCAGAACACAGAAGTTTAACCTTGGAGTCTTCAATACTGAATTGATGCCCAACAGTGTTTTCACGACACTAAACCCAACTATTTAGTCTAGACCTGTGGATTAATCCCCAAATTCCATGGCTGCTAGATTTATACAACATCACAGACAGTTTGGGTGTTCTTTTAAAAAAAGGGTGAGAGGATTATCCTATTTCCTTGAAGCAGGAAAACATACAAATCACATAAAAATAATCCCATGAAGCACATTTATAGGGATACAGAGCAAACCAAAATATTCAAAATAAAATAACTTTTGTTATTGCAGCAATAAGAGATCCTTTATGATCACTGAAACTGCAAACCCACACAGTGCCTTACAGCTGGCTTTGAGTGCTCAGAGCACAAAGCAGCAGCTCAGGGAGAGCCTGACTGACACCAGACAGACTCTGCCCTCGCAGGGTCAGCAGAGTAACTCAGAACAGTGTTTTGAGCAGCTCACTCTGACCGTGCAGAACCGTGAAGCCCTGACAAACCACTACTGCACAGCATGTAAAAGGGATAGATCCTGTTCCACACTAGATGTAACACATCAAACACTGGGACAAAATCAGCTAATTAACCCAATGGTATTTAAGCATGGATAAACATAAGTGCCTTCACTGTAAAACAAGGAAAGGAAAATGGGTTTAGACAATATTCTACTTACTATACTAAAAACATTATACATATGACAGAAATATCCCCCATGATGCCCCAGTGGGAGTGCAGCTTCCATGCAGAAGGTTCAGACGATAACATGACAAGCTTCTGGCCCAGAGAACAATTGCCCAGACACAGAAAAAGGGAGGACTATGACTCCATAATTCAGGTATGTTATTAAGCTAATAAAACAAATTAGAAAAGCATGGCTTCACATTACCGGAAAATTAAACACCTACATTTTATAATTAGATTCAGGTTAAAAAATTGGATGCTGAAATTAAGAAATGCAAGAATTCAGTACAGAGATCATTACAAAATTGTAAAACTTTATATGAAAGCAAAGAAAAGTTTAAAACAAGCATGCAGATAGCTCCCCATTTCCCGTCAAGTCCACTACATGAGAGAGGGAATTAAACAGCCCAGAAGACATGAAAGAACTGGCTGAAAATTATTCAGGACATCTTCCTCTTTAAACGGACAGGTGAAGCCTTTTCAGGAATTCACTTTCAATATCATAGAAGTGGTAAATTACTACGTGTATCAGGACTATATCCTGTACCACTGCCTCAGGTCCCACGGTCCTAACTGTCAAACAAACAAGGAGATAGATGAGGATACACCAGACAATTCTTTTACTCAGAGGCAGGACTGCAAAGGTCATCAAGCCTACCTTAGCAGAGGACTTGCCTGAACTATGTGCTTAAGACAGATTCTAATTTGTAAGAGAGATTACTTTTCTTATACTAGAAGTATTTAAGATTTCATAACTCTAAATTAATCAATTCCATGTTAGACTTATTTACAAATAGCTTTTTTTTTTTTTCCTTCTTCTTCATACTCCTATCCCCACAAACAATTTAATACTATACTCACAAGTCATGCTTTCAGGGGTTTTGTGTCTAGTGCATTAGGAGCAGCAAGAGATTCACCATTCACAACTTAAGGGTGTGTGTGTGGGGGGTTGTTTTGTGTTTTTTTCCTGGTATCTGCCAAAACCCATAATAAAGATCTAACTGCCTCAGAGATAGAGGCAGACACAACTACAGTATAAAGGTACTGTTAAAAATGTGAATGAGCTACTAAATACTTTCAAACAGATTAAAAGTTAATACTGCATTTAACATGGGCTTGAGCAACTTCAAAGGGACAAAAATTACTTCACAAGGTAGAAGGATATAGTCCAGATATTTATTTCAATGCAACACTTAAAGACTCTAGGCAGACAGTAAAAGAGAGTAATTCCTTTTCCTGTCCTCCACCCCTCAATTTTGACCAGTAACATAATTAAAGGAGCACAGGAAGAGTGTAACTAAAGGTTAGAAGACTGCAGTAAGAATTTCAATCGGTCTTCATTCCCCACCCTCAACCTTGCCCATGACCTCGCCGCATTGGTTTCCCCATTTGTGAAACAGAGATGTCTTATTTCCCAGGACTCTCTTGATACATGATGTTTGCTGTTTGGGTATGTTCAGAGAAAGAGTTATACACAGCACATGAAATGGAAAAAACATTGTTTCCAAGATGGTATCTGATCTTCAAATACAATGCTGAAGGTAGTCACAAAAGTACATACTACTCCTCATATATAATCAATAAGGATTTAAAATTTTCAATATTGTGTAATCATTTGTGCTGTCCAAAGCAAAAATTAAATGTTTCAAATTAAAAATAAAAGTGGCATCAGCTTAAATATTTTAAAAACCCTGCAACTGCTTTGCCCGTGCATCTTTCAAGAAACAAGCCAGATAGGAAAATGCAGTGAAGACAAACACTGGTAAGAGTACAACCCAGGAATATGGGAATAAGTGTGAGAGCTCATATTGTCTTCAGTAAGTTCTGCATCAAGCCCAAAATGCTATTAAATGCACAAAGAAAAACAAAGGTCTACTGAAATAACTAACCCATGATTCTCTACTGTTTACAACTTATATTTACCTGTCTACAAATACTCTGAAAGAAGTGTGACACTTTAAGACACTGATAAAGAACTGGCCAGTTTTATTTCTGAATCTCATACAGTACAGAGAACACCTTAAAATACAATTTTACAAGAAAACCCTCAAAACCAGCCAAAAACCCAAATACCTTCTAGCTCTTATAAGAACTATTATTAAGTTTCCTCTTGCAACATTACAACCCCGTATACTCACATGTCTTTCATTTACGAGTAATTCTACTTGTTGGCAAAGTATTTTCATTTGATTAAAAAAACCTCTTGTAAATTCTCAGTTTCAAAAAGGGAAAATGAATCTGTACTCTCACTTCTGTGTAAGGACTATCATACATTGCTAAAAAGCTATTTCCCTTGTTACTCAGTACTGGTGTTTGGAGCAATTTAGAACTGTTTTTCAAATATCAAAGTTGTTTAAAACCCCTGTATTTGGAAGGGCTATGGTGTTTACAAGACCACAGCGTACTGGAGATGGCAGACCATCTACAGCAGGTGCCTGGGTGTGGCCTTGTGTTTATATTTTATCATGGAGTTAACAGTTGCACAAATGTTTGACTATATAATTATAAAAGCAGAGTAAAACCAGTAAGAATAATTGTCTATGTACTTCACTTCATTCACAAGGTGTATTTAATCTTTAAAAATAGTATTTTCAGTTTTTAATACCAAAAATACTTTAGAACATCTAAAAAACATGGAACAAAAGCGTGGATCTTACAGACACCTTAGCTCAATCATATCTCAGATCAACCCAGGAAGGAGTAGCTCCACGCACGGGACAGGACAGCCTTCCCAGTCGCTACCTACAAACGCCTGTTGAAGGCGCAGCTCAGTACCACACGTTACTACACCACCAAGTAAGCACTATGACTAGCCAGCACTGAAATAGCCTTCCCTTTGCAACTACCCACTACCTCTCTGCACAGCATTTAGCTATGGATCTCGCCTGGAAAACGGCTTGTTTTACATTAGTGGGTGGCAACTGTGAAAAGCATTTCATTGAAATCTCTGGCACGTCTCTGGGAGATCTATGTGCCCAATCATACATGTTTGGAGACAATTTGTTTTTTTACGAGAAAGGGTCATGAAGCAAACTTAAAAGAGAAGCCTTAGGTCCTTTCCTAAATATAATTACTCCATATTTGCCTGTTTTTACCCCGCGTGATTGTCCATAACAACATATCCTTGACAAAGACTGCTTTATTCCCACCTCTCACATTTCATGAGAAGTCAAGATTTGACAACTGTGGCTCTTTGGTGTAATGGTGTCTCATAGATCAAAACTCCACCTCAGATGTCGCTAGAATATGATTCACTAGCTTTGCTTATTTCACATTTCTGCTAACCTAGGTGTGTTCCTGGAAAGGGCACACCTCCACCGATTTTTTTTGTAAATCAGTAAACTGCAGTTAGACTACCTGATGGTATAAAGCTCTGCAAAAATAGGCCATAAATAAGGTCTTTGGCCTTGGAAATGTAATTTGCTCAAATAGAGCCTGAGATAACAAAACAATCTTATTCTTGTTATAACTTGACTTCATGTTTAAATTTGAACTGTACAAGTACAGTGGCAAAATTGGTAATATTTCTTTCACAAGGAGATTTGCAAACTGAAGATACAAATGGCTTCCACAATCTGAAAAGGATGTCCATTTCCACCTGGAAGGTGGAAACTACATTCATACTCCCCGTTTTCCACAGCAGATTGCATGTTATTATGAACTTACTACATCCCGTCTCTTTGAGCCGCTGTGATTAATATGAGTAACTATGATGCACATGACATGAGTCCAGAAAAAATGCAATACTTCAAAATGTTGGCAAGACCTTAAGGAAATGAGAATTGCTTTATTTTATGACCTATAAAAGGTTCAAAGTTTATTCTCACTTACCAAAGAGAAACTTGATATTTAGCTCAATACATTTAACATTTGTCCTAAATTATTTCTAAACATAATTGAGTGACACACTGAAAAAAAATATTTCATTCAGTTATAATCACTCATCATTCTATGACCCTGGGAACTACAGAGTGCAGATTCTTCTATATTGCAAAACTTTTAACAGTGAAAAACTTTTAGATGTGAATCTGTGAATTTGGAACTTAATGATATCAGGTCAATACACATGCGAGTTTAGACCTTCAAAACATCATGCTGCAGCAATCCAGATTACATCATCTGTCCGAGAGCTGTACTGTGTTCCGACTGAGATGAATGGCAAAACTCAAAGCCATTTGGGCTGATGCGACTCTCCAAAATGCACAAAGGTAGCTGCTTTTTAATAGCCTTTACAAGTCGTGTGATACAGCATCTCGCAGCTCCTGACCTGGCATAAAAGATGCACAGAACACGCACAACCCACAAACATCAGGCAGTAAAAACGAAAGTAAAAATGTAAGAGGGAAGTTATCAGTCTCCTTCCTTCCTACACCTCTCCCTCTGAAAAGACACTGCCACACCGTTTTTCTAGAAAAGGAGGTCACGTTTTAAAAAATAATTTTTATCATTTTAGTGAAAGATTAAAGTACTAACTAATGTTTCAGAAGGATAAGGAAAGACACTGCCACACTGTTTTTCTAGAAAAGGAGGAGGTCATGTTTTCAAAAATAATTTTTATCATTTTAGTGAAAGATTAAAGTACTAACTAATGTTTCAGAGGGATAAGGAAAGCAAGGAGAGGGCTGAAAAGCAAGAGGCACTGCAGATATTAAGAACAATTTTTCTTGACTTTCAGATTTTTATGTTTTATTTCACACTTAAGAAGAAGGAATAATTGGAAATATATTATTTCCTATCCAAGTAGTAATGATGTACTTTTGATCAATTAATGCATTCTTTTCAGAACAGGCAGAAGAGTTGCCTTACAAAAAATATAAAATTAAATGGTTGTTTACTATCTGAAACTAATGGGAACCTTATTTGAGTATAAAGCAACAGACATATTGATTATGATACTAAAGCTGTGAGTAAACCTAACAGCTATCA
Source organism: Athene cunicularia (assembly GCF_003259725.1). Classification (NCBI taxonomy): domain Eukaryota; kingdom Metazoa; phylum Chordata; class Aves; order Strigiformes; family Strigidae; genus Athene; species Athene cunicularia. The sequence continues at coordinate 6,334,850 of NW_020799121.1, read as the reverse complement.
GAAATGAAATAAAAAAATGAATGACATCTCATCGGGATCCTTAAGGGTGATTAAAGGTTTATGCCTACTGATTTAATATATATGAATGACTTTGCACACAATGTATCTACTATTTAATTTTTAATGGCTCAACAACACATTTAAAACAAAAAAACTAGCCTTATGAAAGAACTGCTGAGCCATTAGTTTCTTCAAAACTAACCAAGTTATAATGGTTAACTACGTATCTGCACAATTAAGGAAACGCAACCTCAAAACCTGTCATCTACACGTCCTAGTGAACTCCCAGCCCTATGAAGGGTTCACATCCTTGAAGCCAGTTGTAAAACCGATATTAAAAAATTAACAGAATTGCTTATGTATCTGCCAAATCCTAGTGCACGGTTACACTGCAGCCCACAGGAGCAGGTTTTTTAATCAGGCCAAAACATCACCTGACAGTTACAGGGCCTCTCCCCTACGTTTCACAGGACTAGCCTGTAAAGTTCATTGATTTATGTTACAGGCACTCTGCATGCAAATACTGTAGGGTATTGCCATAGCATTTTACAGATGCCTAAATATTACACCACTACGTATGCATGTCCTAGGCAAACCCCACCGCATACAGTCTGCGATGTTAATAAGCACTTACATACAACACACAAAATAAACTTGTATGCTTTGGGGGCAACGGTTATAATTTTCTAAGTATCACCTTAATCCTCAAGCACAATGATGACAAACGATCCCAAGCGGTGTTTTACATTAAACTGTATGTGCTCTCGGTTAAAACCGAACTGAGGCCAGTTTACAAGTATCATCCACACTTCAGAATAAACAGAGCGAAGACAAAAACATTACCACGTCTGCAGGGAATGAGGAAACTTCTGAACCCAGGTCCATATTTCAGTGTGATAAACCTCTTACTCATACAAGGAAGAGGTCACTCTCCGAAACAACGAAAACGAAATTATTTCATCTCGGGGCGTTTGGGGAAGGTTCCTCACCGAGGAGAGAGCGGGGGCAGCGGAGAGCCCCCAGCCGGGGGGAAGGAGGGAGGGAGGGGAGGGCGCTTCCCCGCCGCACGGCCGAACCCTCCCCGCGGGCAGGGCCGGGGACGTCGCCGCGGCTGCGGCAG
>NW_020799121.1:6324961-6333680 GCF_003259725.1 Athene cunicularia | reverse complement strand
ATAAGTCACTATATTATATAACATCCGTGTCCAGGCACCTGACTTGCTCCCTAAAACATTCTCCATTGACCCAGCGTACACAGGAATCACTCCAAGATCTGCTCTGCCAATGTGGCCTTATTTCCCCTTTCCCCCTCCCTCGTGTCAGTTAACATCCTCACTTGATCTAACACTGGTGCTATAGAACAAGTCACCTGAAAAAGTTCTAAGCTCTAAAATAAACTTTACAGACTCAGCCTGAAAAAGGAAATGTTGTGGTTATTACAAGAGGCTTTTGAAAACTCATAAAAATGCAACAAAAGCTGTTAATTATGAAGCCCAGGGTTCCTGTACACTATCTTAAAGTTATTCTCTGAACAGCTATTTGATAATCAATACTTTGCACTAATATAGTACTTATTGCTCCATAACTCAATTAATGTTTGTTAATGAAGTAAGCTGTACAACACCTACAGGAACCAACTTAATACTCACCTACTTCATATGGGTATTATCAAATAGTTTGTAAATAATTATAATATTAAACATATTTGAAGATCATGATTACTTTATTCTATCAGATATGTAAGTATTATTACTCAAGGAAAATGGAGTCAGAGGAAACTGAAAATGAAAGAGGCAGACCAATCTGGTGAAGTAGCAGAGAGATGTGAAGCAAGCTTGTGTGCTAGTTGGCTGGAGAAGTTACACATGTGCCAGGCAGGTACACGGTGTGTGAAAACAGAAGCTCTCTGAGGCTATCTGAGGATTCTTTATGTGCTGCTAAAATGGGATGCTGGTGGTCAAGACTTAAAAATAATAAAAGGGTTACTCTGATAAAAGGGCTAGTTCAGATTATATGAGTCTGAAATGTAGAAATACCTAAATCTGATACCATGGTAACTTGGAAGAACAGTTCTTACAACTTATTTTCCAGATGTCTACAAATATGAAAAACAAGCTGCTTCAAATACTATCTTGATTTCTTTATTTGCCAAAACACTATTCATATCTTAATTTCATCTTTATTTGACTGCATAATTTTTCCAAGACCACCATATGTCTCCAAGTATTCTCTAAACACTTTTTTCTCCAAAATACAGCTATTCACGCTCTCACCTATACCTCCACTGAGACACATAGCCACCACACACAGGAGACAGTACTGGAAGCACCACAGAGAATTCTGAATTTACTATCTGTAATTTTAATCCATGAATTTATAGCTTGTAAGAGAGTGTCAGAAGTATCTGGCATAATTATAAAATAATCCGCATTTCCTCTGACAAGAAAAAAATACCACCCACACTATAACAATAACCCAGCCAGTCTTAAGAAATCATTGTTGAGTGTAGCTGTTCTCACAAATTGCCACTTAATGTTGTGAAATCCTTTATTTCAGCAGGGTGTTTGAGAAGTTTACACAGAAGTAGGCACTTTTCATGTACCTGCTGCCAGTATCCTGGATCCTTCCAGCATCTAGTTTCAGATTGGATCCAGAGCAGATCCTGTGGTACTAACACTGATGCGTATCTTGTTTATGAACAAGGGCTGTGCAGCCATGCTCACATTGCTGGATCTCACCTGGATGCTGGTTACTGGCAGTCACGATGTGCTGTCGTACAGTCTTGAAGCAGCAACAGGAATTTCCTTTCAGACAGAATTTCATACCTCCTACTTTCCTGTTAGCAACAAGACCCAGCCTATTAGTTATACTAAGTTTTGCAGATGGTTCTGCATTTTTAAACCTGTTTTATGGTATGATTTCTAGGTTGTGTCCATTATTTTACTTGACAATTAAGAGTGTCCAGAATACAGGTTTTAGTGCTTATCTTGTGATGTCTCCAAGGGACTGGACACTACATTTATGCCTGCCCACTCTCAAAGATAATTTTCTATCACATTTCCACTGTTCTAAGCAACATAACTGTTCAACTTCAAAAAAATAAAAAGCAATTGTGCAAACAAACTTTCTGAACAGGTTAGCCACAACACAGCCCAACCCTTGAAAACTTTTGAAAAAAAAAACCAAACAACTCTTTGCTTCTTTACCATTATGAAATAGCCATTGGGAATAAAACAAAAAGATTCATGAAAACTGAAGGGAAGGAGGAAAGAGTATGAATAATTTTGTTGCTGTATGAAAACCTGGTACCCCTGCATCTTGCTTACGAGAGGGACAGGTCTATACGCCTCAAGAAAATACAACAGAATTACAGAAGGTAGAGAGAAGGGCAGATGCAATGAACAAGAGTGTGGAATAACGCCGTATTAAGAGAGGCTAAAATGGCTGGGGCTCCTTCACCTGCAGAGGAAAAGGCTGAGAAAAGATATGATCAAGGCTTACGAAATCATAAAGGCAGCGGCTCAGGTGAATACGAAGTTGTTATTTATCAGATACTAGAATGGAGGTGCACACAGTGAGACTAATCAGGCACTACTAACAGCCAAAAGACAGTACCCTTTTTCACAGCAGGTAATTAATGTCTGAAACTCCCTACCACAGGCTGTAGTAAAGGCAATAGTCAGCAGGTTCAAAAAGAAACTACACAAAGTGGGTAACATGTCTATAAACAGATAAAAAAAGAAAAAGAGAATAGGCATGGAATCATCATCTAACATCTCTGACTGATGCCTAGTCATAATTATGGACGCTTGGGAGCATGGGATGAACAGACCATGGGCTTGCATGCTGGTCCCCAAATAAAGCATCCTCTACTGCCATGGACAGGAGAGAGTGGTGGGCTAGGTGGGCTCTGTTCTGGTCCAACAGGACACTTCTTATGTTCAGGATTCCTTGGATGTGCTGGTTTGCAGAATATAGACAGAATTCAGATTTCAAACAGATTCTAATTCATTCAAAACACATTAATCTACCTGTAATCTACCAGGGCAAAGTTCATCGCCAGGAACAACTAAGATAAAAAAATTATAAAAATAATTAATGCCTTAAATCATTATATGGCTCTCCATTGTAACTGTTAAATCTCAGATGGATTAAAAAAGACATGTGTTTTTTGGGGTTTTTTTTTTACATCCTACATTCCTGTAAAATTGCCAACAAATTAAAGTTTTTATATAGGTTTTACTGTTCCTTCAGTTTCTTAGCTCTCTAATGACAAGCATTTAAAGCAATTAATTACGTATGATGTTTGTTACCTGACATTTGTTCTATCAGGTAAGCATCCAATATAGAATTATAAACTCATTTTCTTCCAGCTGCATTTTATATGTCACGTATTTTATTAAAGTGATTCTGTCTTAACAGATCCCTTTCCACTTGAATGCAATATTTCTTAACTGTTTATGAAAAAACTAAATACATTAAGTCCCCTTTGCCTCCAAGAAAAAAAAAAAAGGGGGTGGTGGTGTAGTTCTGTTTATTTCCTTTGTACTAACAGTAAACACAACAGATTGCAGCTCTGTTAACACTGCACAGGTCCTCGTAGATTCTCAAGCTCTTTTAGTACTATGGAAATATGAGTTCATGGCTGATTTCTTTCATTCTTAACTTTGTGAGTCGCTTCCCCTTCCATCCATAATCACATAACACCTAATGGACTATGTAGGAGTCACACATATCACTATGTTTTTAGCTGCCTTGCAACAAAACACAGCAGTATGAAAGAAAGGGCGAGCTCTCACCCAGGCCCTGGTCAGTGCTGCATAAACAGGCACAAAGCAGAGAAAATACAGAGGACTCCTCAGCAGGCAAGACCTCAGTTCAGACCTCACCTGGCCCCAGCATCTCCCACAGTACCTCGGTGCTACAATTTGAAGAACATTCTCGCATAACTGCATAAGTGTGCCAACAAGATTTTGGGAGAAAGACATTTAAAAATATCTTTAATAAAATCACTGCCAAATTACACTGTGTTTCAACAGCAACTTTTAAAGTGTGCTGCTGGAAACTGATGTACAGATGGTGAGGGGAACGTACAATTACAGCAACTACACTATGAACTGTATGCTGCAAGTATGTGAGTTTTCTATTCATGCTGCATTAGCTTCTATCAGCCTGAACCAGAGATAGGGTCCCATGGTGCTACAAACTCTGAATATTGCATTGAAAAAGACTGCCTATCACCAAAAAAACCCCATGAGAAGCCAGTGGTGCATCCCTCGCAGAATAACCCAGGAGATAGGACAGCTGATAAATGCGTGCCATTTCTTGGAACACCATTTAATTGCATGTTGTGGCAGATATCTTGGGGCCTTCTCTGAATGCTGAGGCCAGGCAGGTCCCAGTGCCTGAGGAGTTGCTCCCCTGCCCTAGTCCGGGGGGTGGGAGGGCTGTCCTGATGTAAGGGGGTTTGGTGGCCCTGCTGAGTACAGGACACAGTAACGAACACCAGACTGACATTGCTTATCTCTCAATAACAGTACAGTAAGAAATACTAATCAGTAACACATTTATCTGGAATGAAACAACAGCAAATCTGGTAGTTCACCAACACTGGACTAAACTTAATATCCAGGTGCACAGAGACTCCCACAGCCATGCACTACCTGGGCTTGTTAAGGAACCATCTCCTCCCACCTCTGCGCCTGCTCTGTGCCACTGCTGACCGCTGCTGCTGAGGGTTGTACAGCCGCTCCCTCCTCCCCAGCAGGACAGGGCAGAGAATAGGGAGAGAAGTGAGATAGCTCTTGGGTCAAGATAAAGACAGTTTAATCATCAAAGGAAAGAGGAAGGGAAAAAAAAATAAACCTGGCCAGCAGCCAGACCAAGCCTCAAGTCTTCCCAACTCGTGCTACAGAAAATACTCTTTCCTCCCCAAAAGCTACAGTGCTGAGGAGCAGAAAACCTGCAAGGGTTTAAAAGATGCTCACCTCCAGGAGGAAGAGAACAGCATAAAGTTTCTGCCAGAGACTGTGGGAGAAGATGTGATGCTGCATGGCTTGGACTCCCTGCCAGAAGAAAGGGAATGAGCAGTGGGTCTGCAGGAGAGAGCAGTATGCAGGCAGGAGGGCAGCGCCAGGACTGGCTGCCTGGCAGCAGGGACAGCCTCCCCCAGAGTGCCCTAAAGGGCCTGGAAAGGCTCTGCAATGCCCTTCAAAATAAGAACTGCCTGCCGAGGAAGGGAAGATCTCTGGCAGTGTGGCAGGAGGCAAAGCAGCTCAAGCAGAAGAATGCTAAACTGCTTCCACTACCAAGCAGCTAGAAGGAAGATCCAGGCAACTACACAAGAACACTCAAGGGAACCAGGCCTTGACTTCTTTCAGATGAGGATACTAAATGAGACATAGGAATCAGTAATGGGCAAATGTTCCTTAATCCTAGAGTCTTCAGGACAACAATCTGCAAAATTTATTCTTAGCTCACCATAGCTATGACCCTTTTGATGGTGCTAATAAGTATCCTGAAGTAGGGTTCCCTCTAACTACTGGAGAACATGGCTTATATCTCCTGAGAAATGGATGAGGATGGTTTCTTTGAGGGAGAGCTGATGGCTGAGGACAGGTCCCCTCTAACATGATAGAAGTTCCAAAGTATGACATAATGACTGAGCCTCCAGAGCCAGGAGAGCTCTTGCAGAATGCAGATCATAAAGAGAGATTATGCAGCAGAAATGTTAGCAATGGAAGAAAAAGGGGTGGTCTTGACAAAAGAATCTGTGTCATTGTGTTGGCTGACAGACTAGGAGACACAGAGATTCCTCTTAATCACGCAGCAGTACCTTATCCAAGAAATCTCACTCTAATCAAATAATTTGCAAGAAATATTATTATTGGCCAGGAGCCTCTACTTGTGCTAGCTGTGTAGATACCAAATGTAGTTTATATAGCCAGAATGTGAGATTCAGCTCAGACACAAGCAGGGATTGAAGACTTGGATTCTAAAAAATCAGACCTACCAAATTCTAGTTCAAAGTGGAACAAAAGAAGGAAATTCAGATGAGAGGCAGCATACTATCCCAGTAGGGAAAGACTTCCCAATAGCTCCAAAATGTCTGAAACTTAGGAACATCATTCCTATTTCAACAGAGGTCATTTGGATGCCAAGCAGCAGTTATTTGCACGCTGTGTACCTTTTAGCCAGACTGTGATGTGGCAAAGGCAGAAGTCTACTGGTCTACTTTCCAAAGCTTGCAACCCAACACTCAGCGAGAAGCAAAAGTGAAAGTGTGGCCCAAAGAGACATGAAATGACACACTAACCAAGAGGAGCAGGAGCGAAATCCAGCAACAAGGTTTGTTACTCCATCTGCACAATTACCTCGTGCTCTACTTGATGTTCAGGTGGAGCCCAGCCCATTGGTGGATGTTTTGCTTACCAGCTGACACACAGGGACAGTCAGTCCTGGAGGATCCTCCAAAGGAATACAACTGCTGTGTATATCAGTGGACAAAGAGAGACAGAAGCTGCATCTCCAACACTGGAAGTACCCATGTGATTTATCTGGGAGTTTAATATTATGGAAGACACTCCTTTCTTCAACCAAGAGAAGAAAACCTCACACAGTTGTTATCACTAAATTTCATTTTATCTGGGTGGAACTTAGGAAATTTGTACTATTTAATTAAGAAACAAAACAAAATTTTCTTCTACTTCAGTTGTTAACACAGAAAAGTCTCTTCCCCCATTAGATGTGTATAGTGTTTATCTGTATTTAGAAAACCAAAAAAGTGCACCATTTCCTGTTCCAATTGAATTAAGTAGGTTTTGACTCCTAAAGCACAGGATTAATGTACCAGATCGTTTCTATCTCTAGATCTAAATACGTATGTCTTGATACTGCACAGAGGACTGACTGCCAAAACCACTCTTCTGCTAAGACATGAATTAAATAACTTTGCACACTATAAGGACTATGCATACTCAAGAAAAAGTTTTCTTTAGCACAGGTTTTACAACAAAGAATTCTGCTCAGCTAGCACTAAGGATCCAATTTTGAAGCAATTCCACCCATATGTGGAAGTCCCCCATACCAAGTTACATTCAGAATCAGTCACCTTTTGTGTTTTTTATAATAAAAATTATTTTGTTTTCTATAACCGATTAAATAATTTTCCTTGTATAGACCATGCTTGAAATGTTACACTGGCTTTCTTGTTATTTTAAAACTTTTTTTCATATATAAATACTTGCCTTATTTCTAGTGCGATTGGCTCTGACTATAAATGCTGTAAAGGGTGGCTCACAGCTAAATTATATGTGGAATATTTTAAAATAAGTGAATATTCAAAAATTTAAATTTAAATAACATTCTTTCAGATTATTGTTTGTTTAGACCAGTGGAAGGTTTACTGTTTTTTAAAGCATTGTTGGTTTCTGTACCTATCCCATTGTTTGTCTTAAGATACAAATTTGTTTAGTTTTTGAAAAGATGGATGTTGGAGATGGCTTAAGTAAGCCTTTATTACAATAATGCAATTTCTTCTGTTTTTTCAGCATTTGCTTTTAAAACCACTGTTTAGTGAAGAATAAATGTGTAAAACCTTATTTTGCCTTGCACTGTTTTTAGTTCCACAGTTAACTCATAAATTAATCTGATGAGACGAGGATTTTGCAGATGTAAGGTAACAGCTCTAGTGTGGGTTCTGTGGAGAAACCAATCTGTACCTCCCAGATTCTGGGACAGTTGTGGGCCGATTACATCTTATACATTAACACTGTCCCAGGAACTGTTCTGACTTTTGTCCTGTCTGTACAAGTAGCCAAACACCCATCAGTAGTTTAGAATGTTTTTTTTTTAATCTCTTCAGTTTGTAAGCCATAGGTAGTTTTACAGGGAGGTACAGAGTACAGACAACTCAAACTTACTACTGGCCAAAGACTGCTTTCCTTACTGCTAGACATCTTGGCAACACAGGCAGTGGGATCGAGGCACCCTCAGCAGTTTGCCAACGACACCGAGCTGTGTGGGGCGGTCACACGCTGGAGGGAGGGGATGTGCCATCCAGAGGGACCTGGACAGGCTGGAGAGGTGGGGCCGTGCCAACCTCATGGAGTTCAACAAGGCCAAGGGCAGGGTCCTGCCCATGGGTCGGGGCAATCCCAAGCACAGACACAGGCTGGGCGAGGAGTGGATGGAGAGCAGCCCTGCGGAGAAGGGCTTGGGGGTATTGGTGGATGGAAAACTGCCTGTGAGCCAGCAACGTGCGCTCGCAGCCCAGAAAGGCAGCCGTGTGCTGGGCTGCATCCAGAGCAGTGTGGGCAGCAGGGCGAGGGAGGGGATTCGCCCCCTCTACTCTGCTCTGGTGAGACCCCACCTGGAGTCCTGTGTCCAGCTCTGGGGGCACCAACGTCAGAAGGACACGGACCTGCTCGAGTGGGTCCAGAGGAGGCCACGAAGATGATCAGGGGCTGGAGCAGCTCCTGTGAGGACAGGCTGAGAGAGTTGGGGGGTTCAGCCTGGAGGAGAGAAGGCTCCGGGGAGACCTTAGAGCAGCCTTCCAGGGGCTACAGGAAAGCTGGGGAGAGACTCTTGATCAGGGATTGCAGTGATAGGACAAGGGGTAATGGCTTTAAACTGAAAGAGGATGGATTTAGATTAGATATAAGGAAGAAATTTTTTACACTGAGGGTGGTGAGGCCCTGGCACAGGTGCCCAGAGAAGCTGTGGTTGCCCCTCCCTGGCAGGGTTCCAGGCCAGGCTGGACGGGGCTTTGGGCAACCTGGGCTAGTGGAAGGTGTCCCTGCCCAGGGCAGGGCGGTGGAACTAGGCGATCTTTAAGGTCCCTTCCAGCCCAAACCATTCCATGATCTTAGAAGTAGTCCACCCCCCCCACCCCCC